>NW_024582083.1:4347250-4662941 GCF_017639235.1 Corvus kubaryi
CCTGCCGCGTCCGCGCGCCCGCCCCGCCCGAGCAGCGGCCGCAGCCCGGCCGGGCCCAGCGGGGAGATGAACACGGTGCTGTCCCGGGCCAACTCGCTCTTCGCCTTCTCGCTGAGCGTGATGGCGGCGCTCACCTTCGGCTGCTTCATCACCACCGCCTTCAAGGAGCGCAGTGTGCCCGTCCGCATCGCCGTCTCCCGGGTCACGCTGTGAGTGCGGCGAGGAGAGGGAAGGGAGTGGCGGGGGAGGGCCGGGCCAGGCCGGGCGGCGGCTGCTGCCCGCTGGGGAGCGGAAGGGCTCGGGAGCCGAGAGGAAGGGCCGGGGCGGGTGAGGGGACGCTGGCGCCCGGCAGGGGCGGGCGCTCCCCGGCTCCTCGCGCGGCCGCTCGGGCTCGGCCTCCTGCGCTCCCGGCCGGGCCAATGGGGGAGCCCCACGACGGCGCGGCCGGGCGGGAGCCGGGGCGGCGCGCTCAGGGGCCGGGCCGGCCGCTCGCACCCGGCACCTCCCGCGGGGGCGAGCCAGCTGCTGCCGGCCGGCAGCTTTGGGAGGCAGGGACCTACAGGAACATGGGGTTTATCCTATCCGGTCGTAGTACATTTTTCTTTTAAGAAGTAGTTCGGTTGGGTGCCTCCATTGATAACCTAGCATCCTTTCTTTTCTGTGGCAGCAGAGTGATTGGGATGGCTTCCCCTTTGCGAAATGCGCCAGGTGTAGGACGTAATACACGTCAGAACGTGTTGTGTACAAATAAAATGTACTGATGCAAACTTGTGGTGGGGGACCGTTTTTTCCCAGTTTTGGAGTTGGTTTGGGGTGGGGTTTTTTTCTCTGAATTGGAACATAGTTACAGAAAACTTCCATTAAGTTAAGTATGCGTGATGTGGAGGACGGTAGTTTCACAAGCATTTGAGCAGCTGTTACAGCCACCTAAGAGTAGAGGTCTCTGCTCCCGTTTTTGCCACGTGGTTCTTTACCAGAACTCCACAGGGGAATCTGGCTCATAGGACACTTGACTGAGCTCGGTTCATGTTTTATTGTTTGGTTGGTTTTGACCCAGATTAGTGAGCTAAAGCAGCCCATTTCTGAAAGTATTTAGTGCCAGGCTGGATGGAGCTCTGTGCAACTTGGTCAAGTGAAAGGTGTCCCCGTCCATGGTCAGGGAGGTTGGAACTTAATGATCTTTAAGATCGCTTCCAACCCAGGCCATTCTGTGATTTGGTGATGATTCTGTGGAGCTTTGGAACCATCCCAAAATAAGTGGCACCAGTGGATGCCTAATAGCAGGACTTGAAAGGAAAGATGAATGCAAATAAAGGGACTGCCATCACCTTTCAGACTGGTTTAATGCCACAGGAAAAGAAGCCCCATATTTATGCTACACTGAGGATTGCAAAAGCATAACATTGGCATAAAAGCATATTTTTGAGTGTTATGGTGAGCTCAGCATGTATGAGGCAGCATACTAATGCCTAATTTGGGTTAAATGTGTACTGCCGGTCTGTTCTGTGATGCACAGATCTGGTATTACTGGGAGATGTTACACCTAAGATGCTTCTCTTGAATGTCTCAGAAGTTCTGGAGACCCCAAGCTTAAGGCCTGCTACTCCACCAGACTGACAGTGGTTAAGAGGTGTTGATAAGGTTTACCACTTAAAAAGATACTGCTTTTTGGAAAGGGATGGAGATTCATACTAAGGCTTAAAGTGGGAAGATTTGGCAGTGTTTTTCTTAACTTCTGTCTCCAAAAGTGCTTTCTTCACTTGTAAACTTTATTTTTTTTATTTGAGATTACTAAACTTGGTTTTAATGAAATGATGTTTTAATTGGCTAATTTCCCAACTGGACTAAATATGCCTATGAAGTTCATAATTCATAAAAGATTTGTTCCACGCAGAGTCGAGCAGATACAGAAAACAGATGAGGGAAATATCTAATAAGAATCATAATTCATGTAGTGTGTAAGAGACAAATAATGAGAAAGGATAATCTTGCATTGTGTTTTGTTTTGTCTTAGAAAAAATGTAGAAGATTTCACTGGACCCAGAGAACGAAGTGACCTGGGATTCGTCACATTTGACATTACTGCAGATATCCTTAACGGAAAAAATGGTTTGCAAACTTTTAGGAATAAGAACACTTTAATGTCTATTTTTGTTACCTTGTAATCTTCAGATATTCAGGACTTGGAGAAACTAGCAATTTGTCTTAAAATAAAAATTTAAAGCAGCTAAAAATAGTATTTTGCATAGCTGTGGCAGTGGAATAGAATTTAAACCAGCTGTTTGGTCTCTAGTAGGTGACAAGTTCTCTCTTTTTAATGCCTGTTTTTAAAATCAGGCTCTGTTATGAAGTGCACTGTATCTAATGATGGGGAATGCAGTTTAACATCTAGACATTATTACTTTAAAGTGAAGTTTGTGTCAGTGGTTTGAGGAGTGAATTGATGGTAGGTTTTATATAGTGTACTGTTTTGAATGTCATACCCAGTCTAGAAACTACACCTTTCAAACTCATTTTGTTGTGAGGATGTCAAGGTTCTGACTGTGTAACAGGTGCACAGAAGTACCTGTCTTCTTCTAAAAATAAAAAGACATTGTAATCCCTTACTTGTTTAGGTGTTAAACACTGTAATCTTTAGTATTGAATAGTATGAAATTCATTGGGAAGCATATGATTTACTAAAAATTTTATCACGTTGTTTTTTGGCCTCTTTCTCAATTGCTGTTCCAGTTTTGCAGTTTTTCTTTTGTATTTCCTTGCTTCCCTGCTAGTCTGGATTTAGGTTCTCAGAAGACGTCTTCTGCAGAAGTCAGTACCAAAGAATAGGCGGTGCACGTTCAGGTGTTTACACTAAACCTTGTTTTGCAGCTGGTCTGAGGATCCTGGGATTTTTCCCTGTCTGCTGGTTTTTGTCACTGTTAGGCAAGACACTATTTACCCCTGTGTTTTGGTTTCACTGCTTTGAGGGACACTATGTTGTGTGAGCAGACCACACAAAATACAACTTTTGATACAAATGCTGGATAAACAGGCTAATCAGATTTTTGCAGGTCTGCCTGCACAGGAATAAGAGGATTTTTTTTTTTTATCAACTGGAAGCAGGAGAGGTAAACTCCTAAGTCTTAAGTTTTACCTCTGAAATGCTTATACATAATAAAATCAGAGAGTGAAGTTCTAAAGCAGATGCATAGACTTGTACACATGGTGTATAGAGGAAAGCAGAGCAAGGCAGGACAGGACCTCTAAAAGAAATGTTCTTGTACAAGGATTAGTCTGCAATATGTGGGTGTAAAGATTCCCTGTTTTAATGGCTTCTGCTAGTAACAATCTTTTTTTTTTTTTTTTGTAAAGAGTCTGACTAAATCTCTCATGCCTGGCATAAATAAAGCTTGCCATATTTAGAGCTGTAAAATACAACTGTGTGGTAGGGTTTTTTGTTCAAAACTGGTAAAGAAATACAAGTACATGTACTGTCCTAACGACCAGAATTTGGATTCCCTACACTCCTCCAATTTTGTATTTATATATTGTTTAACATTATTGTATTTTGATCCACAGTTGGATGCGAGGGTTCTTTGATAGTATAAAAAATTGCCTTGAGGATATTTATGGAAGAATTCTGTCGTGCCTGTTATGTCTAAGGTTTTATAATAGGTTGTCTAGCAAAGGATTCTGGTTACTAGCTTGCAGTGTCAAATATAGAACTCTTAAATCATTGGAGGAGAAATAGCTGCTAGATTTCATAAACAGTAAAAAGAAAAACCCACCTGAAAACCTGTCATTCAATATGATTAAGATATGTGTTCGAACTGCTGGAAGTGAGATATGTTGAAAGGTAAGAACTCACTGTAATGGTTATAGACTACTTAGATCTAATAAAAATAAAAAAAGGTTATGTAAGTACAATATGGTATTTTTCTTAACTTGCATACATCTGCAGAGTATATTTGACTGGAATGTTAAACAATTGTTTCTATATTTGTCTGCAGAATATTCAACGAAAAACAATGTAAGTATGAAAAAGAAGTTTGAAGCGATTAGCCATTTTAGTACTGCAGCTATTTTTAAACATTATGTAGTTCTGAGAAGAGTTAAGGCCACCACCATTTCCTACTAGCCTGGGCTGTTTGTACTGTCCTTCATGGTTATTTTCTTGACAGTTTAACTGTAGGTTGGGAAGTTCACTGTCATGAAACCTATCTTGAAATATGCCCAGTAGAATGGGAGAAAAAGAACATATGCCTTGTGTTGCAGTATACTTGCAATAGTATACTGTGAGTTTTTTCATCTTTTTTGTTCATTTTACCTTTTTTTTCTAACTTTCTACAGTTGACTGCTGTAAGAAACAAGAGAGAGTGGGTTCTCAGCTGGCCTGGTGTGGTGTGTCTTTTATTCATAGATCACAGAAGTGGTTGTCCTACCAGTTACTCTAGCCCCATAATTCATTTACATTACCTTGTCATACTTCTCAAAATAATTGGCTTTGCTCCTTTAAATTGGCTGTTACTGATACTTCCCTTTGGATAGCTGAACACCCTTTTTACTGATCTGATAGAAGCTATGTGGAACAGCCTTTAAAAAAATTGTTTTAATGAAGCACCATGCTGCCATGGTACCACTGAATTCTAGTTAAAGCTGCTGTGGTCACATTGCAAAGATAGAGTGAAAGCTTGGGGGTTTTCTTAACTTTCTGTACAAAACTATCCTTTTTTTGTTTTCTTGGTTTTTGTTGTATTAAACAAGATGCTGGATATTGTGTTTTTGCTAGGATAGTTTTTAGGGTTTCTGAGATTTTTATTGTATTATTTCATATTTTAGATTTTTTTTTTCCACATAAATCACTATTTCTCACAAATACTGAGAAGTATTTTTCGAAGTTGTTCTATGAAGTACGAAACAAGACTGTTCAGCATCTACGTAAAAGAACAGTATAAAGTTTTGGTGACACGAGATCTTGGGATCTTACTTTTTCAATTGTTGATAATTTTTTGGGGATTATGCTTTCAATTCAAGTAGAGATTTTCACTAAAGTTGGAAAAATGTTAAATACATAAGCAGAGTCATGATAGCTCAATTTAGGTCCTTTGTTTGAAACAAAGTCTAAATACTGCTTTAAAAGTGACTTACCTTTGGAACTCAGAAAGAAACCCCACTATGCTTTGTAAGTCTTCTAAAGCATATGACTTTTTTTTAAATGGCTTTTGTGTTTTAAGTCCCTTGTTGTTTCCATTTATTCTGTGTGACACTTCACTGTGTAGTAGTACTACATTACCCCACTGTGCAGCATTATTTTGTTAAATTAGTTATGGATTGCAAGCATGTACTTCAGGGCTTTTAGATGAATAGTGCAGTGGAAGTCCAGTGTCTGAATGTGATCTCGTACTGTACCTTTAATTACAATTGTGGTTTTAGGCCCTAAATCAGGTGGTCCTTTGGGACAAGATCATGTTGAGAGGAGATAACCCAAGGCTGTCCTTAAAAGACATGAAGTCAAAGTACTTTTTCTTTGATGATGGAAATGGTCTCAAGTAAGTAAATACCTGTTTCATTACTGTTATTCATGGTATCTTGATTTACTTGCATACTTTGCATTTAATAGGTATGTTCATTGGTGTGGTAAGGTACCTATATTCTATCTGATACTCTGTTATCTCTGTTGCATCTTTGTAGTTTGATTGTTAGAAGATGGCCTTGGGATACAAGATATCCTATCTATTCTGTACACTAGAAGATGCACTGCTGTTTTGAGTGACAGGCTTCTGGGTTTCTGCCTTCAGTCTGTAGAATTGGTTCTGTGACACACTCAACTCTAAAGGAGTTAAGTAAAAAAAAAAAAGTAGGCAGTAACTACATAAAATTAAAAAGTTTATTGTTTCTGGACCCGGAAAGCAATCTGTATCCTAATGTATTTAATACTAGTAACTGTTAATTAAATTGGTTGACTTGAGTATTTCTGCTGATAGTCTTTGTTGCTTTTGCAGGGGAAACAGGAATATCACCTTGACTCTCTCCTGGAATGTTGTACCAAATGCTGGCATTCTACCTCTTGTAACAGGATCAGGACATGTGTCTGTACCTTTCCCAGATACCTATGAAACAACAAAAAGTTATTAAATTATAGTACTGAATCATAAGCAAAATATTTTTATACTTGTATATTGTGGATACCTTTTATTGCAGTTTCTTCTTGCATCCCATGCAACTTTTCACTGAAAGGAACTTAATTTCCTCAGGCTAGTAGCATAGGAAAAGGAAATGAAAATTCAGGGTGTTTTTTTTTTTTTAAATAAAACATTGAAGCTGAAACTTAAGGGAAAGGCAAATTGCAGAGTAATGGTTTTGAGGGGGGAAAACTGAGGATTTTTTTTTCCTGGCCATCTGAGTATAGATCTCCTTTTCTTTTAAATAAATATTTTTAAACCAGAAGATGGTCTTCCTGTGTTTGGGCTTTTTAAGTATTGTGATAGTTGTTTAATGTGTATAGAATATGTGTAGAACTCAAATACACCTTCTGGACTTGGTTTCTGGGAGTGCCTGAAAGAAATGGCTGTTCCATTTTAGGGCATTTTTTTAAATCCATGTGCAGTATGTTACAGTAGGGTAAGCTTAGTACTTTCCAGGACTGCCAGCTGCTACTTGGAAAACTGATAGTTCATTATCTGTCAGTCAGCCTCAGATCTTGTTTTGAGTGCCCCTGATGTAGCCCACACCTGCTTTTGTATTACAAATCATTTTAATAACTGCTTACAATGCAGCAAACTGGAAGAATAGAAAGAAATCTATTCAGTATGAGTCTTAAGATTTTAAGCATAAGACAAGGCTAAGTCAGTAAGAAAAGTAAAAGCTTAAGGTAAAGAAAGGCTTTCTGAAAAGGAATCTCTAGATTTTTATTGGGATCTGTTCATCATAAAGAATGAACGTGCTTGTTCCAGAAGGGGCTGAGACAACTAATATGAGGGGGAGCCTTCCATAGCCAGGAATGGGATAGATGTTGCCCTAAACACTCTGGGTAAACCTTTCCAAAGCAGAGGATTTCCCCACGGTAAGATAGAGTATTTGAGGCAGATTTACCAACTTGACTGTCAATGAGTCTACCTTCAAGTCTTGTTGAGTTACATCAACCAGGAAAGGTAGCAAGCAGCATGTAGCAGCTTCAGTCAACACCTCTGCCAAACAAGTGACCTCTCTGAGGCTGCATACCCCCCTGTGTGTGCTCCTTCCCTCAGCTGCAGCTGTCAGTGCTGTCGGGGTTGGGAGGACAGAATGAGCAGGGTCTCA
Organism: Corvus kubaryi; assembly: GCF_017639235.1. Lineage (NCBI taxonomy): Eukaryota > Metazoa > Chordata > Aves > Passeriformes > Corvidae > Corvus > Corvus kubaryi. The sequence continues at coordinate 4,354,529 of NW_024582083.1, forward strand.
GGATGGCCTCTTGGCAATAATGAGGGGTTATAGTGGTCAGCTGGTGCCTTTGGGTCATCGTATATCCAGGGGAAGAGCATGCACTGCTATCGCCTTCCTGGCACAGTCCTTAAGGTACATGTGTATCTTCAAACAAAGCATGACAAGGGAATTTATTGCCAGACAGGGAATGTTCTGAATGTACTGGGGACTTGGAAAAAGAGGAAACTAAAACTCAGGTTTTAATACTGTAAATCAGAAAAAAGTAATAGGAAAAATGATGAGAACTGCAGTGTGAAAAACCTTGCAAAATAAGAGATATAAAGGATTGGAGCAGAGTGTCCCCCTTTGTTTTGAGTTCACCTAAGAGCTGATGGATTTTGAGGGAACTAACTTGCTTTTAAAAAGGGACCTTTAATATTTGTGTATTATTTCTAAGTGACTATTTAGTACGTTCTTTGTGTTGGTGTATTAATCAAAAATGTCTTGAAAAAAATTCCCAAAAAGTGCATTGTCTTTACAAACAAAATTTTGTTTTAAGTGTGAAAACTAAAAAAAAAATTTTCACATTAATATTTTAGGACAATTTGTCATTTGTATTCATTTGTATCATATTTGCATGAATTTCAGTTCTCTGAACTTGTGCTGTTCTCCACAGAGTAGCATAATCAGCAGACAGAAACACATACTGTTTTTGCTGTGCTTAGATATCAAATGTATATATGGCTCTAAAAACTGTTACAGAGAACTTAAAACTGTCATACAGAGGGAAAACAAAATATTTTTAGAGATAATTGGGCAAAGTTGTGGATTTGTTTTGGTAATTGCCAAATAAGTGGATGGTTTATTCATAAATTATATTCTTGAATTGTTTACTGAAGCATTTCTTGTGGCTTGGCATTCAACCACTTCCCTGCATTCCTTTGGCAGTACTCTTCCAATGAATATAGTGCCTGCCTCTTAAAGAGAAGCTTTAACTACAAAGACAAGGATCCACTGTCAAAAACCATCAGGGAGAAAGCTACTTTCTTTCCTCCAAAATAGTATATTCCTCCCAGCCGACTGTAGCAGAATTTCAAGACACTGAAACTGTAGCTTTCATGTCATGTTTGATGCTTTACTGGCCTTTCCCTGTGAAGAGAAATTATGCTTGAGGTAAGCATTTTACAGGGATACAGAAGAAACCATCATGGAGTTAAAGTTCTTGGACAGAAGAACTTGTTTTTATCCTGAGGAAAAGACCAGCATAGATAATAGCTTGGGTTTTGCTCCTGAGCCACTGAGACAGGGTGTTGGTTTAGGGTTTAAGGAGGCAAATTCCTCAATTGATCTCTGAAAAAAAGTAAAAAGCCTTTCAAAAAGTAAAATGGCTACTGTATTTTGTTGTGACAATTCTCAAACCATTTATAAAAATAATGCTTTTATGGAGACTAATGGCATTTACTTCCTCTTGTCTTGCACATCTCATGGAGTACTACTATTGCTGGTAGCTGATTGTTCTCTTAGCTGTATTGCTAACTAAATGCTGGTTTATGTAGTGGTGTGTACAAATGAGGTATTCCCTGGCAAGTGATTTACTTAATGGGAAGAGCCTGAACTGTAAACACTTAAAAGACATTTCAGATAGTAATTTTTAAGTGAGGTTCTGGAGACAGGAGTTCTTGTGTAAGGACTGAAAAATGGAAATTGTGAAAGTAACCGTATTTCTATTATTATGGTTTCTATTTGCCATGAAAATCATACAGCACTACAACTGACAGCTCTGTGTAGGAAAGGCAAAACAGCTTTGAAAAATCTGTATTTAGAACTCCGCTCCCCTGAGCATGCAGTCTTATTTATGGGTTAATGCTACAGATATTGAAAATAGACATTGAGAAAATAAATTACTTCTATTAGTTGTTTATTGCTTACTAGCAAGATTTAAATAGAGTTCCTGCATAATTTTTGGATTCCAACTGTTAAAAATGTTCTGAAAATTGCTTCAGGATGATGGATTTTGCAGAACAGTTCTGCAAAATGGAAGTTATTAAGGCTGAAAATTCAGATACTGGAGAAGCCATCTTACTCCAAATTTGTGTCAGAAAATACATGCAAAATAACTTTGTCAGACTTTAGGAAAAGGTTTTCTGGTTGGTTTGGCTGCTTTATTTTGGAATTTTTTTTTCCATTAAAACAGTTAAAAACTTTTAAAATCATTTTAAACTGTTCATTCAAACAAACAAGCCAACAGGCTTGTTTAGCCTGTTATATTGTTTAGCCTGAAAAGTCCCATTCTACACCTATTGGTAAATGCTCACACTGCAGTAGTTAGGCATATTTTTATTAAGCAAAAAAATGCAAAGCTTAGCTTGAACAAGCCAAATGGTTCCTGGATCTTTTTCTGGTGCTCTCCACCACTTCCCTTGGACCATTTTTTCAAACTGGCACCTTATTGAAGATGATGGGCTGAAGATTTAATAGTGAGGATTCAGTAATAAGCATGGTCATAGAATAGTTGGGGTTGGAAAGGGCCTTTAGAGGCCATCTAGTCCAACCCCTCTACAATGAGCAGGGGCACCTCCAAACAGATCAGGCTGCTCAGAGCTTCATCCATCCTGACCTTGAATGTTCCCAGGAATGGGGCATCTAACACCTCTGGGCAACATGTTCAGTGTTTTACCACCCTCATTGTAAAAAACTTTTTCCTTATATCCAATAACGATTCACCCTTCTTCAGTTTAAAACCATTATCCCTTGTCCTATCTCAACAAGCTGTGCTAAAATGTTAATGCCCATTTTTCTTTAGGGCCCCTTCGGGTGCTGGAAGACCTCAATTAGGTCTCTCTGGAGCCTTCTCTTCTCCAGGCTGAGCAGCCCAATTCTCTCAGCCATCCCTCTAATCATTTGCATGGCCAAAATTCTCCTCTCCATCTCTCTCCACCCTCTCCCCCTTCTCTTTCCCCACTCTTCCTCTCAGTACCCCTCCCCCTGTTTACTCCAAGCTTCAACACAACTGTTTTTTTTCCAATATTAATGGTCTAATAATGAAATTCTAAATCCTCTGTGAATAAACTATTTAGAAAATAAAGTGGAAAAAAAAACCCTCAGGGCTAATCATGGACAACAAAGTCACCTGGAATTTTCCTCTGCTTCCCAGCTGTATTCCCTTGTGCTCCTTAATAGTGCCCATGTAAAATCTGAAGAAATATCTGGCACTCTTTAAAATGATAAAACTGGTAGAAATTGATTAGAGAGAACACACATATTTCCAGCACTAGAGGACCATGACAGTGAGCAAGGATTTCTGTAATTTGAAGACATGTTTGTATTATACCACTAACTTTGTTAACAGCAGCCATCATGTGTTTTGCAGTTGCAATGCAATGATTTCCACATGCTTTACAAGAAAAATACACATTTAGTTCCAGAAAGATCCTGGCATTCTTAAACCATACTGGGAGTGCTTTTGCAAGCAACAATCTTCAAAATAGTACCCTGAGATAACTAGAATTGCCTGTGTGGCATGTGATAAACCCACCACAGGTTCCTCCAGCTGGCTGCACGGGTGGTTGGTAGCCAGAAGGGATAATTGAGAACCCTTAACTGGGGAGTCCTTTGGGAGAACTAGGTTTTGGATCCACATGAGCAGTGAACTTTGCCTAGTTGTCACCTCTCTGTATTGTTCAGTGTCTCTCCTAAAAAGGAGTATCTCCTTAGGACTTGTTTTTTCAAAGTTAATAAAACTTTTTTTGACTTAAGAGGGTATAGGAAGAGTCTTTGGTTAGGTGACTATCATTTTTCCCTGTCCCCCACTTTAGTAAGTTATTAGTCAGGAATTTGTAAAGCACATGCTGGCATCCTCAGCATGGACAGTAGGCCACTCCTCAAAGTGAGATAACTCTGTAGGAACCCACCGATACTCATCAAAGCCAGTGGGTGTCTCAGATTCTAAGGTGAGTCTGGGTTTGGGGTTTTTTTTCTGGATACTTGGCATAATAGTAATGTCATGAGTCCACTAGTCATTTATCTTTTTTTAATGCTCTCTGGATCCCAGGATGAGAGTTTTCCCACTAATGTGAAATTCTTAATTTTAGTATTAAAGAAAAAAAATAACGGGGAACTTCTGTTTGTACTTTACATAACAAACTGTTATCCTTTCAGGGAGAACCAATAAATATGTATGCTGTATGTGTGTATCTGTTGTATCTGTTGTTCAGTGTAATCCTTCAAGAACTGGTCAGCACCAGGGAACTTCAGCAATTTTTATTTCTGTGCTGCTTATATTTCAGAGGAACTAGCATCAAACACTGAGGTTTATCTGGACACTTCTATAGGGTGCAACACCAATGTAACACTTTCCCCTGAGGAGCTATACAAGGTGTAAATGACTTGTTTTCCTGGATCCAAAGTGATGTTTTTCTGATGGCTCTGATTTTAATTCATTTTTGTCTTTTTTTGGCTCTCTCTTTTTTTTTTGTATTTCTTGTTTACCTTCTGTCAAAGAGAATTGCAGATGTTTTGCATTCAGGAAACTGATGTACATTTGCCATTAAATTAATGGTAATTCTTTAATGCTCTCTTTTTGGTGGTATAGTAACAAAGTGTAGTTTTTATGTTGCTCAACACCAGAAATGCATGTTATGATATAGGGATTTAAGAGAAACTCTACCAGTTTTTAATTATACTTGATTGTTTTTGTTGGCAGAGAGGAAAAATGAAAAACCAAAAATGAATGAAGGCAATAGCTTTTACTTTACAGAAGAAAATCTTGTCAAACAAAATTTTTTGTTTGGAGTGAAGGATCAGTTTCTGTATCTGAAGAAGTTTTGCTCTTTGATATCCAAACAGACTTTGAGCAAAGGTCTGTTGTTAACTTTGGAAGTTTTTTCTCCTTCTAAATTTCATCCAAAAAAGCGTGGGTTTTTTTACCACCTCCATATTAAAGAATTCATACAATATTTCGGTTTCCCATTTTTCTGGGTATATTCTTTCCTTCCTATTTTCTACTTGTGCTCCAGCAAGATTATTTTAGTTCTGATATGCTGGCCCTTTCATGCACAAAGTTTCTGATTTGTGTTTTAGTGAGACATCGTGTTACAAAGGTACATCATAAAAATCGCAGGTGCTTGGATATTATAAAATTGAGTCTTAATTATTCATACCAAAAATTCCTCAGATTTTAGAAAAAGAGGTGTGCAACACATGAGAGGGTGAAAAACTGAAAGCCTTCATTTGATCAATTCTGGGGCGGTGCCCTCTGCTGCTTTTTCTAGAGAAATATCCTTTAAAAAACCCCCATGTTTTGTAGCCTTTGTCACAGGCTGGACTTTTATAAGTCTGTATTTTAATGGGCATTCCTGTTGTTTCAACCAGGAATTATATTTTTTGGTAGCATGACTGAAATATTACAGAACGGTGTAAAAATAGCTTTTTGAAAAATGCTCAATCTAAACAAAATGGCAGTGCAATAGCACTAAAATTACCCCTGCTAATTTAGCATAGTAAAAATAATGTGAACAAAAATCAGGTTGGGGAAAAATTGGTTTTTTGAGGACTAGATTTTATCATTCCTGCAGGGAAATTTTTGTAGGAAATTCTAAGAACCTATCTTGAGTCTAACAAATAAAAGCAATATTGATGCAGTTCAATTTTGAAACCTCATTATGTCATGATTGTAATAATTTTAATCTTTTATTTGAATAAATTGCATATTCGAAAGAATCTTCCTTAGCTAAAGAAAAAAACCCCACAAAGATAGTTTAATTCAATCTTATGCAGTTTGTGTACTTACCAGCAGATGTCAGGCATTCACTTTACAAAACAGTGGCACTTGAGAAGTGTCCATTTTTACACTAGGATGTATAAGATATTTGGATTTTAAATTTAGGTATATAATGCAGCTTTTTACCTATTAGACTTGAGATATTTTAATTTAAAGGACTTTTCAGAGTGTTTAGCTTTAGACAGTGGTGGGCTTAATGTGACAGTCTTTTTTTTAATGTTTGACATATTTATGAATGCCATATATTATATGATTAAAAAATGAGTCAATTGTGTACAGGTGTACACAAGTGACATCCTTGCATTCGTCTTCTCTAGACAGTAAGTGTCTGGTGGCATTTGAGAGAGTGCTGCTTGGTTTATCCCTGGGACTTCGCCCATCATCTGTTGCAAATGAAAAAATCTTTACAGTTAAAATCCGTGACAGACTCAGGACTCAGGGATGTTATTCTTGGCTCCTCTATGAATCTTTCATGGGCCAGACATGAAGCTGCAGATGACAAAACTACCATGCGGAGTTTTAAAATATATAGGTAGTGATGGTTGGTTGTTTCACAAGCACTTTGAAACCTAATTCATTGAAAATATAAACCAAATTTTCCAACTTTGAATAGTATGGGTAGGGATTGCTGTAAGGAATGACAAGACTGGGCGACATCATCTTCTTTCTGAAGCTACACTGTTGTAGTGAATATATTTAAGGCAATTTTCAGTGCATTTATTACCTGCCTGTTACACGTTTCCTGTAGGAAACAAAAATATTTTTTGTGACTATTTGGGCAGTGGAGCAGGAATAGCTGTCCTTTGAAGTGGGGTGGTATTTCTATCCAGATAACCGCAGTGACCCTGTTCTTTAAGGTAAATGTCTGTGTTCTGAGCATCTACCCCTGCTAAGTGGGAACAGCTGCTTCCCAAGGAGACAAGATACAAGTCAGTTGCTAGTGCTGCAGCAACGGGAGTCTCAAAGCAGCCATGGTTAAAAACAACAGAAAGCATGAGCATGAAATGAGAATTGCTGCCTCTGCAGTTCCCACTGTATTAGAAACAACCAGCCATTTTTATCATCTCCCTACAAACTTTAGCCACTACAAATAAAAAAGACCAAAATAACTGCTGTAAGAAAATATTCTGTATATATGAGAAAGAAAGAAGGAGTACTACATGTATCTGGGGTTTTCGTACATTTTCCAGAATGTTGTGGGGTTTTCCCTCATGCACAAGCGCTGGGAAAGTATTTTTGATCAAAAACAAAATGGAAAGACAAAGATGATATCTGTTATAAATAGGAATCAGTAGTGTTTGTAAACCACTTTGAAAGTTACCCAGGTTGAAAGTGCCCAGATAAGATATGAAGAAGGATGACTTAAGAGACTTAGGAGAAAATCTCACACACTTCTTCCACCTTTAAAGCCCTGACTCAAGAGTTGGTGACAAGCACCTTTGAAGAGCTTACTGATCCAACAGTTTTCTGTGAATGAATAGCATGTAACTGCTCCTTCATTCAGGCAGAGAGTATCAATTACTGTCTGCTCATCACTGGACTTAGCAGCCTGGGCTGGTCAGCATTACTTTCTTGCCAGTGGTTGGGTTTCCATTCCTCTCACTTGGACCTCATTCACTCAGTTTTGAACTGCAAGAAATTCAACGAAATGGCCGCCTTCAGTGTCTATGTCCAAAGCCTAAAAACAACACAGGGCATCCAAACCTGCTGACACAGGCACAGAATAACTTCTGGAGAGTATCAGTATTTCAAAGATCGTTTGGTATAATAGACTAACAGGCAGATAAAGTTAACCCTGACAACCAATTCTTTGTGTAAACTGTGCTAGGCTCTCTGGAAGTGTCTTCTTCCATATCTTTAGCTATAAAGCTGTTATGAGAGTGGCCAGGGGCAGTGCGTTGCAATCTCCCCAGGGCTGGGGTGCACACCACAGGGTTTGTAAAGCTGAAGGGAAGGACCCTGCCAAGGTTGTTGTCAGTTTGGGGTTTGACTGTGTTTCTCTAGAGCATTTATTGCTTTAGCAAGATGGTGCTGGAGCGTCTTGTGCTTGTTCCAAGAGATTTGCAGTGAGGTGAGGCTGTGACATCCTGGTTCATCTGACCTTCTGGGATGAACTTCTGCTTGAGAGAAGGCTGTGACCCAACAGTGCGTGTATGTCTCTGATCTTCAGCACAAGCCCATTAATGTTTGGTTTAAGTTGGGCTTAATTTAGGCTCTCAGCTCTTACACACCAGGAAGAGGCTCAATTTTAAGTGTAAAAATGCTTATGATTATTCAGACCACTAAGAGCAAGGTCTGAAACCATGCAAAGAGTCCTTCCACTTCCTCCTAATATAAAGGTCTTTTCCATTAGCAATATTAAAAGGTACCAACCAGACTGCTGAAGGGCTAATCATGAAAGTGCAAACACAGTGAGAAATATTCTAAAATCAATAAAATAATAAAATTTCCTTTCCTATTAAACTACATTAATGACTTGAATAATCTTTTATTAACACTAAGCTAATACACTGAGTGAAATTTCGTTAGGGAAAAGTGATTGAGAACAGTTTATCAGCAGAAAACACCCTTACAGTGTGTCATTAGATGGCAGTGTTACACACGGCACGGGGGGACTTCTGTTAAACTGTACAAGCAAGTTTTTAACATCGAGAGAAAGCAGGTTTTTGAGGCAGTTTTCATGGCTAAAAGTGCAGCAAACAAGAAGCTAGATAAAACTATCACTAGGCTGTTTCCTAAAAACCCATATATTTATAATCTTGAAAGGAGAGAAATTATAATATTTGTGGTTAACTGTGTTTGAAGGCCTCAGTAGTTATGGTGAAACAGAAATTGCACCAGGTATCCGTTCAGTCAGAGTTTGTGCCATAGTGCTCCTTCATGAAAAGGCACCTGGAAAGTTCTTGGCATCTGCTGTCCTCCTTGGTAGCTGAGTATCGCTAAGTCTAGGTTATGACTTGTTAAAGCTTGCACATCTTTAGTGAAACGAGACTGTTCCTCTTATTTTCATGGGTTTTTTTCTGTTTGTTTCGTGGGGGTTTGTTTGGTCTTTAACTTTCAGTCATAATATTAAGAGAGAGCAAATAACTGGGGGAACTTGTTGCAGGAAAGCAGCACTTGGCAGAACCCGATGTGACAGCACCCCACTCTCGTCATTCTCAGAAATTCCTCTGGCATCAAAGGGAGTTCCAAGGGTATAACACACGGAGGGCCCACAACACAAAGTTTGTGTGCAATGACTTATAGAGAGGAAATGAAGTCTCCTTCAGTTATCTCAGCGTGCCTGGCTATTGCACAACAGATGAGGTCGAGTGACCTCCTAGTGTATGAACAGACCGGTGCCAATTAATCTTGAAAGGAGGTAAGATTTCATGGTATGGAAGGACTTTCTATTTTTTTCCCTTGTGCTGAAATACAGAGATGCTATGGGGAAATGAAGCTTTGATGATGCATTGCCTTTACACAAATGGCATATTATTTTAAGATTAAAATCACATCCCACCTCCTTTTTACTGTAATGGATCATAAAACAAAGTTGCACAAGATGGATGCATTTTATTTGCTTTTAAGGAGTTGCATGGCTCCAAAGTTGAAATAAGTTCATATTAAATGAGGAAACAAATGGCTTCATTTCTACCCACAACTCTAAAAGTCAGCAGCTAGAATGAAATGTTAACTTTTTGTAGTCAGGACATTTAAAAATCTATCACAATAGTTTTCTCAGTCTTTCTTACCAATGGGTATGTTTCCATTACTGTTGTTCATTCATGAGAACAAGGGAAGTGATGCAGGATGAGCTGGTGAGAAAATTTAAAGGAAACAATAGTAATGACTCACAACTGAAGTCTGTGCTTTAGCAATTCCCACCTTTCAAAGAAGGTCTGCTAAAGAAAACCCAAAGTAATGTTCTAGCCAAGTCAAAATTATATTGAAGAAACACCATGGCATGCAAAGTATTGTTTTCAGAGAGACAGCCCAATCTGCTTCCACTTTTGATCTGGACTTTTTTTGGTTTAAGGGCATGCTAAAAACTGCTTGCCCAATCCATTGTCTTCAAAGACTGCCCTTTCTTTGAAGACTTACAGGAGCTGAATTCTGCCAAGAGCTGACTTCTTTATCTGGCATTCTCCCTTCTTTGGAGCTGTCTTATTGAAGTGTTTAGCAGATTATGTTTAATACTTCAAAAGTCTTTAATAATAAAAAATACTACTAAGGTTTAATACTACAAAGTCTTAGGTCTTTCAAATGTTAAATTCAGTGTAACAATATATGAAAACTATCAATAAAACAACAACACACTAACAAAAAGAGGACTGTGGATAGCAATGTGATAAACTACAGAGGTTTGATGAATTTTATGGCTTAATTTTAATGCACTTTACATGTTTGCCATGAAGGAGTGATGTTTTCAAACTTCACTCCCTCCGAGTTCTTCAGTAAAAGTTTTATTCCTAGCAAGTGTGCACATGCCACTGGAGTTTCCTCAGTGCTCTTCTTTGTGACTGTACTTGGGATCAAATGAAGCCACATGCCATACATGCATGAATTTACCATGTGAGAAACAACAATACTGGTTCTGATGTGGTGCAAAGTTGTATCTTGGGGAAATTGAGTTCAGTACAGTAAGATTTTTATCTGCTGCTGGTATGTGTCTCTGCATATGGCTTCTGTTACACGACTGCTGAAAAGAGTTTTCTTGTGACTGCTTGTAGCTGTCATGTTAAAGGAGTCTTGTTTATCTGGGAGCTGAAGTTAAAATTACAGAAGTTGTATTTTTAGTGCTGATTTGATGTGTATATGGCACAGAGAACACTAATAGGCTAAAGTTGTCTGTTAATCCAGTAAACAGAAAGCATACATATGACTATATACAGTCATTTTCATGTTAATTTATCAGCGCTCCTTAACTGCATCTGGCAAACACTTTAAACTGTCATCTGGAAGAATTGTTTCTAAATGTATGTGTGTTCTTTTTATTTTTACAGTAAAAAATATATTAAGCCCTTTTTTTGTGAGTATATTAATGTTACCAAGTTACCAGATATTGTAGTGGTTGTCCACTGAAAATCTTTTCAAGACCTTGGAATGTGTTAGGATGGGCAATATAATAAAAGCACAAACAAAAACCATGGACAGATGAAGTGAAATATGAAATGCAATGTATTTGACTTCACAGAGTAATTTTGCCTAAATTATATAGACATACCATAATAATATATGAAGTCCCTAAAATGAGATAATCTTTGAAAGAGTAGCTATATGGACAACTTCTGCGACGTTTCAATTCTGCATATTAGTATGCTTTTGAGTTTTTTAGGTTTTGCTTTAATCATTCTGATATGGCTCTTTCTTTAAATTTTTTTCCCCTGCCCACCCCAATAGCTAGTTCCTATGTGCCAAACTCTCTGAGCAAACACCAAAACTCAATTCAGTAGATCATTGTTTTGAAAAGATGGTACAACAACCTCCAAAGAGGAACATTAATATCTTCCTATCTTTCCCTCTTTTTCATTTGAAATTCTCATTATGAGAGGGATACAAATGTGGAAAGTAAGTATGACTATAATTTTTCTTAATTTTGCATTGCACAAATGAAATAGGAATGGAAATAAGTTGAATTTTATTATTTTTCACAGGGAGGAAGAAAGTTTGCTTTCCTTTTGTAAGTGAACTGCCCTCAAGTGTGACCTAGTGTTTATTTTTAAAGATGATGTACTTCCATTTCCATTCCTATGTGCCATATGTGATATTTTGTAGCTATCCTTATCAAACAGCTTTTTTTTGTCAAGCTTTTTTGTCTGGTCATATTTTACTGATAAATTATTTAAGTAATCAAATTATTTTTATCTTCTGCTTGACCATAACTTGCTGCTGAGAGTTGTTCTTTCTCAAAGATAAAGCTTCTCCTTTTCAAAAGCATCACTTATACCCTACCTTCTTTTGTGCTGCTCTTCCTTAACCTGTAGTACAAACCTTTCTGGTTTATCTCTACAGAAGCAGTACTATGTTTTCAGTTCTCCCACAGTAGTCCAGGGTGTAAACCCAGCCTGCTGCCACAGCAGCTTTCCTAGCAGCTCCTCTGTGCTCCTCACCATGCCTGTCTTTTCAGAAAGATTAATCTGTAGTTGATCTGAAGCCTGTGTTGAGCCTCTGATACATGTGGATGCAGTTAAGTAGCATGAAAGGTGGTCTACAGCAATGTACTTTTGTAGTGTAAATAATTCGGGATGGAACTTCATTATAGAACTAGGTGTTAAGCTGCTAATGAAGCTACTTATTGCCTGTATCAGGCAGTATTGGTAAGATGATTGTATTTCAAACCAGATGAATGATGCTGCCGTGGCCTAAAAACTGACCTCTGCAGCAACAATTCCTTTTGAGTCTTCCCTCTACTCTACAATAGATTACTTCGTGCCAATGTGCTTGTCCTGCTGCTTCTTCTGGATCCAGCTCAGGGATCTCTATGCTGTGTAATACTGTACAATATATATGTATCATTCAACAGAATGATAAACCTTGTGAGGTTTTTCTGTGAAACTGAGCTAAATATACAGCCACAAAAAGTAATAGGTTAATCTGTAATCTGAACCAAAAAGTAAAGTGGGAAACTCTTTAAAGGAAATATATAAACATGGAAACCAGTACTCTGTTTCTGGAACTACTGCTTTTCTCTGTGGTTTCAGACCAGCTATTTATTTACTGTCTTTATTTACTCATCTGTGAAAGAAGGCTGATAATTATTTACCTCAATGGAAGTTTTAATGGTTCATTAGTTTGTTTTCAAAGAGCTCTATGACAGCTGAGGCAGACCAGCATAGACACACACACACAAATTTCCAGTGACCAGGACCTAGCAGCTCAGTTGTTTTGATCTCTGCGTAAACAGCTGTCTCCACTTCTTCAGCAGGAAGGCCAAGGGTGGCTTCGAGTTGTCCTATCTCTCTTCCCCATGCCTGCCTTAGATTTTTGTATTTATACACATTTCTGCTCTGTGGAACCTGTTCTAAGGTGTCCTTTATGAGAGTTCCTGGAAACCTAACTGAAAAAAACAGGTACATAGATTTATGATCATTATTAGACAGTGGTCCTGATCCAAATGACTTTCTAAATTGTCTAAAGGAGAGTTTAGGAAGCTTATGATTCAGGTTTTGTAGGAAAAACATGGAAGTCCAATCTGCTTGCAGAGAGGAGACAACTACCAGTGCTGGTAGAAAGAAGGCGAAATGGGGAGGTACAGTTAACAGAATGATAATACTGGAGTTGCTTTCTAGCAAAAGGGAACAGAAATCACAAAAAGAGCTAAATAAGGCCTGTTTTTCTGACAATGTACGTGAAAATATAAGCTGTGTTGTATTAGCAAACTGGGCAGTGTTTGCCTGGTGCTTGGAAATGCAGTTTGTGCAGGTAGGACATATAAGTTCTATCTATGCGTGTTTGACAGCAGCCCGTTCCTTGTTTGTCAGAGATTACCAAAAAGCTTTGAGGCTACTAAAGTTGCATTTGCTTGCCAAACAATGGACATGCTTCATATCTCAAAATATATAAAGGTTTGCAAGACCTGAAATAAAGTAAGGCTTTGTGCATTTTTGATATATATTGTGTTGTTGGTGTTTGGTTTTTTTTTTTACAAACAGGAATGTAAGTAAGAAAATAACTACTGATGAATATTTGCCCTTCCACAAAAAAAGTTGGTAGAGTCAGAAAGATATTTTTTTAAACTAAATGTATTTCGTTTTGCCCAAAAATTGACAAAACATATCCCATGGAGCTAGATATGCCTGTTGAAAAAAATCAACTCTCACAGTAAGAAAAAAATCATAAGAAATACAATATTTATTCAAGTGTGGTAACAAAGTGAAGTTGATTTGAGGTAAATAAGAGAAATTACTACTCACTGCTGATGTAATGGACCAGATACCTAGTTGTCCCTTAAAGATTATTTAATGAGATAGTTGTGGTTACAAACAATTTAAAAGCTGATGAAATGTTTGTATACAAAGGGTAATGTTTTAATTTAATTGTTTGGTTCAATTTAAGCAGCCCTTAGGTTATCCCAGACATGAGAAAGATGTGAATTAGTGTTGCAAATTCTTGCAACCAAGGCTGCTTTGGCTTTTCATATAAAAGCTAAAAACAAAAGTTCTCTTGTTCTTCTGTAATCTTTAACCCAATTGCTTGCTTAGGTAATAAGAAATAAGGTCCCATCCTCCTCCACCCTTTTTTTTTCCCTCGTGGTTTTAAAGTCTTAGCATTCCAAAATGGGAGAAAAGAATTGTTTCTCAGGGTCAGCTCTGTCTCTCTAGACCTGAATCTTCCATGCATTTTTTCACCTCTGAAGTATTTTTAATCTATTTGTGTTTTCTTCATAGTGGTAGCATGAAAAATAGGTAAAAAATACACAAACTGTGTTTTACAACAATTTGCAGAAGAGTATCCCAAGCTTTCTATTGGTGATGTTTTCCTATGGTGCCCAAATTTACATTATTTTTTAGCAACAAATCTCTGATTGATAAATCTATGGAATAGACTTAGAATATTGTCTGCCACTTACTTTATCTGAAACTAGGAGTCTGTAGTGACAACGTGCATATTTGAAATAATGGAATGTCTTCTGGTTAAAAAGTAAATGGTGACTGTTCTTTAACTGTAAGACATTCTTAATTAGTCATCTCCTCTGTAAAGCCAAATTCTAGCTTTCTTTGCGTATGCAAATGTTATTCTTTTAGCCTTCTTATATGAAGTTATTTTCCCTTGATAGTCCGACTTTTAGAAAATGACAGAAATAATTCTGTCATTGCTCTTCTTTTCCTTATGCTGATGAAACCTCTGCAAGTTCAAAGTCAATGATGTTTTAGAGATGTTTCAACTGGAAGCTGCGTCCAGAACTATGTGCAGAACAACGGCTGTGTTCATGAATGAGATGAATAAGATTTGCTTGTGTTCAAGGGGGCCCAAGCACTTGAAAGAGAGATCTATGGGCAGTTTCTACATAAAAGCATATATTAGCCTTGGCATAAAGTTTGAGATTAAAAAAGTTAAGGGGATTTTTCCTTGCCCAATGTCATATATACTCGCCCAGTTCTTGTTTTTTCCATTGTTGGTTATCAAGGTGCCTGCCTATAGGGACTCCTGTTTTATTCAGTATTGCTTTACTGGTTTGCCATTTATGTTCTCACTCACTTTTTTGCTTATGTTTCTTGGTGTAATTGCTTAAGAACTTAGCACATCAATAAAAATAGAAAATACAGCAAACTATGGCAAAATATATACTTTGCACATAATTGCATATTTTACTATGTAAAATTCAACTTGGGGTCATGTTTGCTACTCATCCTTCCTGCTGGATTCTCAGTGAGTGGGTGCTGGGTACCCTGAAATTGTCCTTTAGGCCTCACACTGCTCTTCCACTTTGTGCCTTGGGTCCTGAACCTTCCCCAATTGGTTCAGAAAGTATGTTTCCATCCTAAAAAGGGGCGTGAGTGGCTTTTTAACAATGCTCCTTCACTGTTGCTTTCCTTACAAGATGCATTTTATTAAAAGTAGGTGTTGCAGCATATTTAGCAAGCATGTGACATGCAGGTATATGAGAAAGCCTGTGTTAAAGCACTTGTGTTGTCATGTTCTGTACATACAATACTATTAATGGGTCAGTTCTATATGTATATTGAACGTTGAGGTAAAACCAGTGCTTTTATACTTGGAAAATGTTTTACAGGTGTTTCAACTTGTTTTTGAAATTTGAATTATGATACAGTCATTTCATTAAATTTTGGAAAAGAGTTTTATTACTTTTAAATAACTCCAGTATCATATTAAGCTGGTTTTTTTTACAAACAGAGGCAGTCAAATGTGCTTAAGATAGGAGTCAAGGCTGAGCACTCTTCAGTTGCAGGTGAAATTACTGCATATGAAATGCAGTTTTGGGCATCATTACTTTTGGGATTTTCTTCAGATACTTGGGCAATTAAATACTTAAGATCTCCTTTTTGTAAAAATCCAGCCTCATTCTGTTGAACAGTACTTATAAAATCATCTGGATTCCAGGTTGTGTTAGGTATGTTAAATATTTACGTCTTAAAAAACACAGGTATTCTTGTTTATTTGTTTTTGTAATCAAGTTAGGGTAGTAGGACCTGGATTTACTTCAGATTTACTTCCTGCAAGCTCCTTATCTGGTTATGATTTACAAGCTGAGCCCTGAAAAACGCTTCAGCAATGCAAAGTAGCACCATTCAGTACTGGAGACCGCAGTTATATGGGTAAAATACTTCCTTTTTTGATCACTTGAAAGTATGTTTAAAGACCTCCATGACTTAGATATTAGTTGGCATTGGGTTTGGTGTTTGGTAGGATTTACAGGAAGTGGTTGTGGCTTATTTTTTGCTATTCATATAAGCCATGTCCTTTTCTTGTGTTAGATGTGTTGGGAGTCACTTCTATACAGAATAATTACAGATAATAGTGGATCAAATGCTCTTGAACTTGGTTTTAATTTTTATGCCTAGGCATTATATACTGGGATAAAAATCATGTAGTCACATTCTATGTGCTTATTATAGGAAGAACTCTCTTTGTTATAGAAGACAAATTTTAGTTTTAAAATGCAAACTTTAGTTATGGAATTAACATTAATGTCAGGAGATCTATAACATCTTAATGGCCCAAAGCATCTCTCAGAGTGGCAGAAAAGGAATTTTTTTCTGTTCTTCATTTTCTCTTTTGAACTCTTTGGCAGGTTGTGTTTCAGAGCTGAGAAGGACCCCTGAAGATCTTTTCATCCTGAAAAGATTATATCAAAGATTTGCACAAAGCAAAATTGTCTTTTTCCTGGCCCTAGAACTGTCTCTGTAGATGGCCTTTGAATAAAAGTATTAACATTTAAAACTGGCATTGATGAACAGAAAACTGGCTAGGACCTCCATGATTACTTGTTTCCTTTATGTTTCTTGTGCATTCTTTTTTTTCAGTTGTAGCTAGGGATATAACATTGCAGCTATTTTTTTTTTTGTTACAAATTGTGTAGCTGAATGTGCTTATCTCTCTTGTAACTTCCAGCTACCTTTAAACGGGCTGCTTTTCATAATAAATCAAATTTATCTGTTGTTATACTTGTTTCTGAAATACTCAAAATTTTGCAGTTGAGCAGAAAATTTCATAAGCTAGAGTTTCCATATTTGTTATTCAGTATTTCTATCAAAAATCAAAGTGTATAACTAAAACTTTAACTGGCCTAATAACGACGGACAACAGGTTTCATTATTTCAGGCTTGAGATAGTATAAAACTGCTACCAGAAACCTTTGGGTTAAATTTCTGGTCTTTCATTAGAAAGATGTCTGTTGCAGACTTTTGAAATAGCTATGAAATCCATCTGTCTGACCACTTACGCCTTTGCAAATCTTAATGTGGAAACATTTAATTCCACTTTGTTTCCTGAGGTGACCTCAGACTTTTGGTGGTAACCTGCTCAGTGACTGCCAGGAAGTGTTTAGGAGATGGTTGGGTGTACAAAGATTTCCCTTGACACAGCTCTGAGCACAGACTTTTAAATCTTTTATGAAATTTGTTACACAAACATGACATAACTATCAGTCACTTGTTTTCATCACTAAAAAAAACAGAAGTTGCCAGAGCCTGAAGTTGATATAATTTGCTGTTGCTATGTAGCTTGACAAATGAATGGATGCAGGTGGGGCAAAAAGACTATTAATTGAAGATACCTTTATTTTCTCCTTTTCTTTTCCTTTATTTTTTTTTCTCTAAAGTTAACCTTCTAGTCCTACATTTAATATAGTCTGGGAACATGAATGAAGTTTAGGTTTGTAGAAATAGTTCTTTACATTTGTTACTGAAATTATTGTTAGATCTACAGACCTTCATATAAACGGAGACAGCTCATAAGGCATTCTAGACTGTGGGGCTGGCTCTTGTGAACATGAAAACCCAGACCACTCTTTGGGATCTGAGTACTGAGAGTGCATCATCAGAAAATGGAGATTTTCAGCATTACTTTATTAGGGAGTTCTAAAGATATTTACTAACAAAATTTATCTTCTTCCCACCCAATGCAAAAATCCAGATTTTTTAGTTTTATTTCCTTCCCCAAATAAATTATAAATTTCTTATTAAAAACAGAACAACAAAACCATAAAAGGTAGAATTCTTCCTTTAAAATTTCAATCTAAAAGTTCCCATTTTCAGTTCGCACCCAATTTAAATCAAAATTTCATTTAAAGTAAAAAAAAATATTACTAAATTGGAATACTTCTTTTCATGAATTTTTATGACTTTGAATATTGCTGTTAATTTCTAAAAGGAAGACACTTTGAGATAAGAAGTACTTCCACAGAGAGAAAAATTTCTTGTTAGCTTCAGTCTAAATTGGGTAACAATTCTTCATGGGTAGGCCTTAAGTGTTAGAGTATTGGAATCAGGATCTCCTTTTCTGTATCTTGGCACTTCACAGTACATGGGAACATATATATATGGTCACTGTCTTGCAAGATTTTTGGGGCCCAGTTAACACCTGTCCAATTTTAGAACTTCAGGATCAATGCACAAGTTTAAGGGCGCCCTAAAAACACTCTTGAATATGGTTGTGTGAATTGCTGAATTCTCACAGACGACAGTTTGGAAGCTGCCTCTAAATATAGTGTCCATTGTTTTTCCTTGCATAGGAGGATGTGAAATAGGCAGAGAAAAACTGAAATCTCTGAAATTTATCTACCTGTAAAATGGCTTAATGACATTTCCTTCCTTTTCTTTAAAGTATTTTGAGATCCCTTGGTGAAAAATGATGTATAAGAACAGAATAGTAGTGTTTCTTGGTACTTCTGTCTTGTAAAGAAGTCTAATGTATTTTGCTCAAATTGTATTATCTTCAAACTCTCATTGCAAAGGATAATCAGGATAAAAGAAACAGAAACATCAGTTTTTTGTTACAAGTTATTGCTCAGACCTCTCTCTTTGTAATGATAATCACAAAACCATAGCTTAAACATATTTTCTAGCAAGAGTCAAAATGATAAATACCATGATTTAGAAGGTTATTGCATTTATGGTCTAGTGTGAGTTGAATTTTTTTCCAGAAGGCACGGGGTGCTTTATAGCTAGCAGAATTTTATGAGGTCTAGTAATGCTGTAATGTGCTATTTTTTGAAGGCAAGATTTGGTGCCTGACTCTGTTCCATTCTTTTTTGTGTCAGCTAGGAATGAAGCAGATAACCAGCTCAGGACTTACTGCTTTATTTAAGAAGCCCTTGGTTTTTATAATTACTCTAATATGCAAATATGTTTGCACAGTTGCCTTAACATGTATTAATAGGACTAATTTTCTGAGTGCTAACTTGAATCTCATTTGCTAGTAAAATAAGCACTCCAAGGGTAGGTACCTTACAGTGACCTTGTCTATCCCACAGTCTGTCTTTATCTCTTCCCTTGTGATACCTGCCACTTTGTCACCCCGCAGAGATGGGGGATGACTTGTGATCTGAACTTGCGTGCAAGACAAGTTGTTCTTCCACATTTTTGGCTATTTCGTAGCCTGCTTCAGTCCTATACTGAAAGCCAATTCCCTCTTTGCTGTTTCTAGATGTTGTTATGATTAGAAATACTGGCGAGTCATGGAGGCTCATCATGAAGGAAGGAGGTTGATATGGTGGTGCCAAAGCCAAACAAAAATTTACCCAATAAAAATTCTTAAAATCCTTTGTGCATGTGCCAAAGAAATAAGTTGTTAGAAATCCTCTGTGGCTTGCAGTCAGAGCAAGGTGAGATGGTTATTAGGGGCAGAACTGCCATCCTTATGCAGAGGATCTCCCTTGAAACTGCTAATTGCATCAGCTTCTCCCCCCTGCAAACCTTGTGCATGTTAAAGGAAGTCAGGGAAGAATCTCGAAACTTCCAGTGGTGTCACACAGCAACTGATGAAGGAAACGATGTGGTCTGTGTTTCACTTTTAGAGATCTGAAGGTATGAAAACATATCAACATCAGGAGATTTCTGTGAAAGTACTGTAAAATCCTCTCTGCCACATACTTTATTTCATGCAGCCATGAATCTGTGCAGGAGCAAAGATGTCGTTTTGGTTTGTAGATTCATGAAATATACTGATGACACCTGTGTCATCGGTGTCTGCAACATGATTATCAAATGCATTGTCCATGCATTTGAATTATTTTCTGGAAAACTTTCAGAAGAGACTATGATTGCAGTTGTTGTTATCTCTGGTATTAAACAATTTACTTTTAGAACATGTTATCTATCAGTGTAAATTTGCATTATTTTCTAATTTTTTCCCATAATTTTACCTGGAAAATTGATGATCAAGTAGCTTGGCCCTCTAAACATGGCATGCCTGTGTTTTTAGGTGGGTCTTCTCTATGCACCTGTTCTTCAGTGAGTTTTTGTGCCTTGAATAAAAAACTATTACCTTTTTTCCAAAGCAAGTAAATGAAAAAGGTTTTCTTTTCTCATTCAGAATGATTATATTTCCTGTTTATACTAACTCATTACATCTGGAGAAGGCTAATGATGTCATGTATGTGCTACTAAGAGCAAGCAGAAGAAAATTAGACTGCAAAGGAAAATTTCCAGGGCTAAGTTGATCAAATACACATTAGTATTGGGAAAAGTGCATGAAAATGACGGCATTTGATCAGGGCTTTAGTTTCTAGTTGGATTTGTGGGGCTGAAGTTTAATATTCTTTGCTATATTACTTTTAAGTTACTTTTAAATGTATTTGTTATTATGAGCATTCTTTAAAAAAGTCTTTGTTTTAGGATTTCTAAAATCATTTTCAGAATCTTCACCCTGGAAATCAAGCTTCCTGCTTTTTAAAAAACAAATGAAAAAGCAGCAGAGGAGGGCAATTTCTCTGGATGCTTACAATTCACAAAGTTAATGTTACTAACTTTTGCAGTACTGGCATATTAACTTTTTATTAGTTTATTTTTTTAAATTTTATTTTACCTGTAAAATATATATTTGATATGGAAAGTCTTTCCTAAAAAAATAATCATAAAGAACTTCAAGACATCTAGGAGAGTTCTAAAAATTTTTGTAACAAGCAAGGCTTACTGGTCATTTTTATGTCTGCAACAGAAGAATATGATTTGACCATATGCTTGCAAGTGATAAGAAAAAATATTACAGATATATTTTTCTTTTAATATCTGTAGTTTTTCTGTTCAGAGTACTACTGCCCACAGAAAAGTACACTCTCTCATGCTTGCTTAATCACTTTAATATAGTCAAGGTGCAGCCTTAAGTGATTAGCATGGTATTTCTCGTTTCCTAGAGACCAAGTGCTAAGTCTATTAGACATTTCCTGCTATTCTTTTGAATTGTAAATACTATTCTTGCAAATTGAAAAGGCCAGTGTAGGGACATATTCATGCAATTTCCTATCTATTAAAGATGTAGGTTTGAGAATGGAGAAATAATAAAATGCAGTTTTTCATAGAAATTAAGGCACACTAAAGATGGAATTCACTCTTGAGAATTCACAGGGATTAAATATTTGGAATGCCAGCACCAATTATTTTCCTTTTCTCATCATCGGTTTGAAGAAAATATCAGCACATAACTAAAGCAAATAGTGAAATCCTGATCTCTGTGATACTGGAGGAAAGTTTGTACTAACCCTTTTTAGCATCAGTGAAATTATTCAGTGGTATCAGTGAGCTCAGAATTTGGCCTCCTGCTTTATCTTTTTAGAAAGTGCTTAAGTATACAAATGCAGATGTTGTAATTCTTAAATTAAGCTATTTGGCTTGCATTTGGAATAGCAGCCAGTAGGAACACAGAGAGCTTACAATATACACTGAGCAATGTACACTGTTTGTAAGAATTCATGTTTATAGGTGGATACAGCTGATTTTGGAGCAGGAGAGAATGGAGGGAAAAGGAGGAGGAGGCAGAAAAAAAGAAAAACATTCTACGGGGGAGGTGGGAGAATGAAATCACACAATCTACTGAGTGTTAGCACGCTGTGTCAGCCTGAAGAGGAAGAGGACCACCCATGGGGAGGACAAGTGAGCCTAACCTTTTCTTAAAATTCTGGCTGCCTTTGAAATGCATCATTCTATAAAGCAGCTGCAGCAAAAAGTTTTAAGCAGACGCAAGAGCAGGTGTAAACTTCATGTTTCCAGACTTCAAATGCATCCTGTCAGCTGTGTTTGTATGTTGATCTAGAACACATGACATGCATTTGACTTGGTTAAACTTTGCTGGTGTAAGAGAGCTCAGACTTGCAAGATCCTCCTGCATTTCAGCTGTGTTATTTCTTTCCTTAAGGGTTCTGACAGGAAAGAATGGAATTTCATTACAGCTTAAATTGTTCAGAAATAGTTTCTGAATATAGCAATATTTTCTGAATTTACCTACTTCTTGAACATGGAGCCTCAGATACTTTGACACGAATGTTTACAACATCTGGTGTGATCTTTTTTCTTTTTCTTTTGTCTGGCTTGACTTTATAAAGTCACTCCCTTCTCTAGGCAGAGTTTGAACCCTTTACATCATTATACCTTTGTGGCTGAGTCTCCTGCAGAGACTGCAGGAATCTAAATCAACTTCAGATGGTTTGCCAAGAAGCTTGTAGGGAAAGTACATGATCTGACTGCATGCTGGAGGGAGTATGGCTATAGCAAAAGCACAGAGGGACATGCCTGTATTGTAGTCACCTCTTACTCTCTTGCAGAGAGAATCTTTTTGTAATGATTTCTAAGCAACTCTAGTCAGGATCCTTTTCTGTGTGGCTTTTTACCTGACTGGAACCAAAAGAAATTGGGACAGCAACAGCACCCAGGATTCTTTACATCGGTTTTGTCTTTAAAAAAAAAAAAAAAAAAAGACAGCATTGTTCTTCCTCATGCACAAGGGCACAAGATTTCAGCTCATTTTGCACCTTCAGCTTCTTGGCAATCCTTAAGAAAGTGTAGGGCAATGCTTGTGCTGCAGTAAAGGAAACTTGCAGGTGCAGCTGTGTTTTTGTTTCAAGGGTTTTGACTGTGAAAGCAAGCCCTTTCTTTCTCTTACTCACAATGGGTGTGCTTTGTTCTTAGAAATAAATGTTGTCCAGTTTACAGAGTAAGAATGTTGTTTTCCTTTTCCAGAGGCTAGCTGTGAGGCCTGGTTTGATGATGTCAGTGGTTCTGTATTCAAAAGCTCTTCTGTTGCTAGAAGTGGTGGAGAGGTGTCTTCTTATAGCTCCCCTCTGCTGTGGAGAGAGAGGGGCTGGAAAGGGGAAGGCATTCAAGAGGGATCAGTTTTTTCATTGACAGAAGTGCTTTGCTGTGTGACTGATAAAAGGCATATATATATATATATATGTATATATACACTCACAGTCTTTTTCAGTTGTGCAAGATGGCACACTTTAAAATAATATGGTCTGCACTTGTTTTTCATGCACTGAATAGTGAATATATATAAGCTCCAGTCAGTAATTTTAGAAAGTAGGAGAGGCAGACAAAAAAATAATTTTAGTGTGGTGTGTCCTGCATCAAAATTCTGATGTGTTTGCATGCATGCATGTGTTTTACTGCTGAATTATCTGGTTTATTACTTTATTTGAAAGTAGATGGGTTTTCATCCAAAGGTTTTGAAGGAGGGAGAGTAAAGTAAGATATAGAAGAGCTCTTGCCAAAGACATCTTGATGAACAAGAGCTGGAGGTACTGCAATTAAACCAACATCTTAATTCCACTATTTTTGTTTAAAAAAGATTATTATACATTGCAGCTGCTATACTATGACTGTTTTTTAATTAAATAGCACTTTTGTAGTAACAAGTCATACAACTTGTGGTAAGTAACATGAAATCTAACAATAGTAATACTTGTATCAGTACTAAGGTTTAAAAACAAAAGCAAAACTAAAAAATTACCAGCAGAAAATTGTGATTTGTTATGCCTCACCCTTTGAGCTATGTGTAAGCTGGTTTTGTTATAAAAATGTGTGTAGCCTGAATGGTAGGCTGACTAAGTTCACTCAAGAAAAACCAAAGGCAAAGATGGCTTCCTCTGGCTCAGGAAGTCACTAAGTTTCAGGTTGGCTGGAGATTGAGAGAGTATTCAGGGGAAATATCATTGTATACTTGCTTTGTTTACTTACTTTTCCCAGTCATTTTGTTCATTCTGAAAACAGGGTGTTTGACTAGACGTTACTTTCGTCTATGCCTTTTTTTCTCATGAACTTGGATAGGAAAGTCAGGTAAACCAACAAGGAGTTCTGCTTTTTTTTGTCTACAGCCTGAAGCTGTCTGCTTTTGCAAGTTTAACAGAAAATGTTATGACTCTGGAAGTTAAACAATAGAGCACTTCTTTTATGGCATGTTGAAAAAAGTGGATGAATAAACACTTGTGTAGACTGCGTGTTCCTGTAAATGTTTGGGGCCATATTTGAAGTGGAAAATACAGTCTCAAATAGTTGCTTGCAATAAATCTAGTCCTAATAAATCAGTGCTCTGAGTGACAATTCAAAATTAGAGCAGCTGGAAGTCAGCTAGCACAGGCTGCTTCTTGGCTTTTGCTGAGTAAAGATATCTGGTTTTTCCCCTCCTCTTTTTCTCACAAAAACCTTTTAAATTTTTTCTTTCTTTATTTATTAACTACTACAGTGTTAATTAAGTTAACTTAACAGTGTTAAGCTTAGGGTTACTTGTTAGTAACAATGCTAGAGAAAAAAGTGAAAAAATAAACAAAATTGAATCATTTCTATAGAAAAGCAGAAGAGTTTATTTCCCCACTTTTAAAATAATTCCTACCCTTTTTTTTGATACCAAGCCTTTGGAAGACTTCTCGCTTTCTGGCACCAGATGTATTCAGAGCAACTGTGTTTTGTATTACCATCCTGCACTGGAATATCCTGATGTTAAAGAATATTTTCCTTTTCCCATAGATGCCAGGCAAGACATGCTGGCAGTAGAAGAACTATTATTATGTGAAAATTATCAGCTATTGTGTGCTTGACAGATGTTATTCCTGTCTGATAACAACCTCTTTCAGTAAGCATGTGCCTATTGAGGAATCATTCACATATCTGATCTAGCTCAGAGAAGTCTACTAAGATTTGTGTGGCTCCAGCTCCATATAGACCCTAATAATGGCAAGAAAGTCACCATGAGTATAATTAAGAGTTTGAATGGGATGGCACTAGGTGCAAGTGTCTGTCTTCTGAAAGTGGGAAGGTAAGGTAGCTTTCAAGCAATTGTAGAAGATGATTCAGACAAGGACCTGCACTATTAGATCTTGACAAGCATGAAATAAAAGCCTACTACATCAGTTCTGTTGCAATAATGGTATTCTAATATCCTTTCAAGAAGATATTTATTCAGATAATGCATGTATGCTTTCTCCCCTCTATTTTTCCAAGAAATGGGTGATATTTTTCTGTAAAAAGGCAAAAAATACAGTACAAACTGGATAGAACTAAGATGATCATATGAAGTTACATAACTGATCACCTATACAGAGAAATGCAAAATTATCTGAGCTGTTTCTGACGAGATGTTAAGTGATAATTAAGTAAACCTAGATGAGAGATAATCACAGAAGAATTCCAGTGAGGCTGAGATGTTTCCTTTCCAGTAAGAAACGAATAGAGAGGGAGAGGAGGTTTAACCACCTCCAGCTGAAGATGAATGAAATGCACATTCTGTTGCCACAGTATGATTTAATTACTTGATTTGTTTACTTAGAGTGCTCCATAAAAGCATGCCATAAGAACTGTTGAGATATAGATTTTTCTATCCAAGTCTATTTGGGAAAAAAAGTCCCTAGGTTATACATTATACCCATCTCTGTCCCTAATATTATTATTTCTATTTGGATGTCATTTTGTCATATCTATTCCTGCTCAAATTTAAACAAAAAAAGGTGTCTATTTGTATGCTTTAAGGAGGCTGATACTTCTAGTGCTAAACAGAAATGGTACAGCCTAATCCCCTAAATCGGTACATACACGATTTATAGATAACGACTGAATAAAGTAAAATCCTTTTCTTTATTTGCTTGTGGGGAAAGACCTACAGAAAAGCAATGAATGACAATCTCATGGCTGATTTCTGGAACAAAAAAGGATGAAATCATGGAATTCTGGTTTTGTTTCAGCTCACTGGGGTCTTGCTACTGACCTCGTCTGAGCCTCACTCCTGTTTCCTGTGGGTTGCACTCTGTGCTAGGAGGCAAACTGAAGCTGTTAAGCAGAAAGGGTTATAACTTAAGATTTTTGGTATCTCTAAGTTATGTGAGAGGCCCTGGAGTTAGCTGCAGTACCTTAAGGACAGAAAAGCTTAAGGACAGTTAAAGCCTTCATGGTGACCTGAGAAAGGAGGCCTGCTTGCACTTATGGCTTGGTATTTTAATTGTTACAACTCTATTTTTTTTAGAAGCCTGATAGCAAATATTGTAAGTTTTTCTAGTGTGTATATAAGTAGTCATCCTTGCTGGTAAGCAAATTTCCAGCTTTATTTGGTATGTTTAGTTGTATCAAATTTATCTAATTCAAAATCTTCTCATGAAAGAAAAGAGCAGGTCTACATAAAAGAAGAGCATCAGCATCTAGCGATTATGCAATTCTGTATTCATTACTTAGAGTTTCAAGGCTGAACCAAAGTTATTTACTTTCTAAAGATTTTCAACTCTAAGGAAAAAGAAAGCATATTGTAGTGATCTTGTAGCTGTCATGGATTTGAAATTTCTGCATAACCGTGGTCATGGTTTCTGGTTGTGATGAAAGCACTGTTATGTACAGTGGCTGCATGTACATAAGTCCTTTTTGTTGGCTTGGCTAGATTATTGTGTGCTTCCTGATGCTATCTGCCTTCTCAGTTTGATGTAGAACCTGCTCAGTTTTCTGTCAGGAGCCAGCTGTGCTTGCACATGTTCTCTGTTATATTTAGGAAACAGGAAGAAACCTGACACACTCTTGATCAGAAATGGTTGCTTGCAACGTTAAGGACAGTAGTAGCCAAAACGAGTTTACTTTCAAGACTTTTTTTTCTGAAAAATATGAGTTATATTGACAAATTGCCTTTTTTTTCAAGGAACCATAACTTTAAAATTTGACTGTGATACAGCTATGTTTTTCTTGCTTTGGCAAAGCCAATGTTCTTTCCACAAGCCTGTTATAAGTTAAAGAATGGGTTAGGTCTCAACAGAATGGCATTATGGCTGGTTTCAGCTGGCTCAGGGGCTTTCAGATTTCAATGCCTGGAGTACAACTACTCATTTTTTCCCCCCCTTTGTTCTGCATATGTATTTGGGCACTGCTTTGGGATGAAAGACCATGAAGAATAAACTCTCTTTGACATCTGCAGCAGGTAGCAGTTGTAGCTCATGATGGAGGTCACTGGTGGGACAGGAGGTTTGTATTGTGTCCTCTCTTCCTGCTGCCAGTCATTTACTTTTTATGGGCTTTAAATTTTAAAATAAAAATGATTGCACATTATAAGCACTTCCTTTGATGAAGTACACAAATGTCATTTGAAACAAAGTAAACTAATCCTATGGCTGATTTAGATTAAACATTCTGCTGGAGTAGCTTTATGTTAGGACTTGATTCATTTGCATCACAGCTCTTAACTGCCATTTTAACTAATTTTCCTATTAACAAGACCCAAATGATAGCTCCCAGGCCAGTCTTGAGAAAGGCCTTACATGAGCCTACTTAAATGTGTTAATTTTAGAACAGCTGTTTTTCTTAAATGACCTTATTCTTGGAGGTATATCAATAGTTAAATAGTTTTTGAAAGAACTTGTAACAAAATTTCAAACAATGTGGGAGGTCCCCCTCTAGCCCAATATTCTATGACTGATTCTATGAATATTCAGACAAACATACTGTCAAGTCTATTTTCTAAACTCATGCTTTTTTATTTCTTGTTGCAGTTAAACACACCTTTTTTTATTCATAGTATTTGTGTGGGGGTCTCATGAGATGGAATTAATTTCCTTCCTGCAGCCCATATGGCGCTATGTTCTGGATTAGTGACCAAAACTGTGCCAATATCACTGATATTTTTGCTATTGCTTATTCATGCGCAAAGCGAGAAGGCCTTCTCTGCTTCTCACTTTGTCCCCACAGGGGGTAGGTTGAGGGTGGGCAAGAAGCTGGGAGGGGACAGGTGACTTGAACTGGCCAAAGAGCTATTCCATGCCATATAACATCATGCTCAGCAATGAAATTGGTAGCAGATAGCTCTCCCAAGGTAACCTTTGCTGTAGGACTGTCTGGGCATTGGGTCTGCATGAGGGAGGTGGAGAGTGATTGCCTTTGCATCATTTGGGGTTTTTTTAAATTAGGTTTTTGTTTTCTTTACTTTTTAAACTATCTTCACTCATGAATTTTTCTCACTTTTGTTCTTCCAACTCTCTCCCCAACCCACTGGAGCGAGTAATCAAACAACTGGACGGGAGTTCAGCTGCTGGCTGGGGTCAACCCACCACTGTGTGTGTCAAATAAAAGCTCCTGCATTCTGTTTTTGTAAAGATGCTAGAATTTTGATGTTACATTGTAGCTTAAAATTTATAGATTTATGATCTTTTTACAGAGGGAGAAAGACCCCAAGTATAGAAATTAATGTAAGCCCTCTTTTCTTGTGCCAAATCTGAAATCCCTTGACATGGGAAATTTCTTTATGTGGGTAGACAGAAGTAGTGTCAGCTGCAAAAACATTGAAAGTTTTTGAAGAAATTGGTGTTCTCCACAGAAACTTCACTATATTTAGGTGAAAATTGTTATTTTCCAACTGAAATATACATAGGGTATACTTTGTCTCTTATTTAATGAATATGCATACACATAAGCCAAGATTAATTCTGTCAGTGGGTTTGGATTTAATGTAAAACAAACATGGGCACCAAAACAGTCACAGTGACTGCGCTTTCACATTATATGATGTGCGTTCAAACACTTTCAAACTTTGGAACAAAATAATCTTGAATGAGAGGTGTTTGAAATACTAGTACAAATTTATTCTTGGTTCCTGATCTGTCTGCTGCAGAAAGAAATGTGATTTTAGAGGGAAATGTAATTTGATAAGAAAAATGGGCCATTGTAGTGGTAAGCAAATGCAGTAGCTTTGGGGGGGCCTCCAAAGAATTCAGGTTAGAGCAGAACCTTCTGAACTGCAGTAAGTATATCTATCTTTAAATGTATTGAAGTATGGCAAGTTAAGAGTATCAGCTACTAACGCTGGTAGTTGTTCCAAACATAACTGCTGCTGCTACTACTACTGGAAGAGTTTTATCAACTCCTGAATGGGAATTTAAGACTACAAAATACATTCATTAAAGACTGCTGGGGAAATTAAATGGTAAAGAGGTCTGTGAGAACAAGAGACACTAAAACCAAAGAGATAAAAGCTAACATTCCAGAAACATAAAACTAATTAGTGGGGCTTGGGCTGTATTTCTAAGTAACTTACAGGAGGGGTTCTTCAAAAAGTAAACTTTTTGAAATTAAAAGACAAAAAAAAAAATCTGGTATAATTGTCCCAAAAAATAAAAGAAAGTCAGAGGTGTTGCGCTTATTCTCTATCAAACTTTTACTGTTTGCAAAAGAAAATTGATTTAATCAATCGAATGATTTCGCCTGTGAAAAATGTGCATCAGACAAAGCTTCACAGGTGGTGCATGGAACTGTTACACTTCAGGTTATTCATTGTGAAATCTTGTCTGCAGGCACACTGTTCAGCTAGGATCAGACACCTGAAGTACATAAAAAATGAGCTAAAATAAAATACCTTTCCTTTCCAGTGACTGGGAGATGGTAGTTTCCAGATAGTTTTCTTCTTCTTTTTTTTTTTTTTTTTTTAAATCTACTGTTCTTCTAAAGATAAAAGAACTACAAGACATCTATTAAAGTCATATATATTTTTTTTCTTCTCTGGTATGATCTACAGCTGTAGCTCAAAATATATTTTTAGCTCTTATATAACAAAAGGAGAGTATGGCAAAACTTAGATTATGTTAAGCATGAAGATGCAAAGTACTTGAATTTCACTGGTTTAGTAATGATACCAATATGCTGCTTTTGTTCTCTTTCCCTTTCTTCTATCTCTTTCTGATGCTGGTAATTTTTATAATAACCTGAGCCATATCAACTGTTGTCTGAGACTGTGATTTGTTACTTTTTATTTCTGCCATTATTTTGGTCACTTCTTTAAGCAAAATGTTATCAATGTTTGTCTTCAATCACATTTAAGATCTTTCTTTTTCAATGCAAAAAAAAGTGAAAGATAAATATTTGAGTGCAAATGCTTATACCTTCCACCAGAAGAAAATGTGCATTGCTCTGGTTATTGTGGTTATAGAAGTAAAGTTTGCAGTTTTGGTGCTTAAAAGATATTTTCTGATATAGAATCAGTTTTGTAATTCTGAGATTTAATTCAACTTTCTACCAGAAGATTCGTTTGTGCAGGTTACATCCAATCTCTTTGTTTTTCTTGCCATCTCTTCTTGCTCTTGGCTGGGTTCTACCCCTACCTGCTTTTTGGTAGGTCCTTTTAACCAGAGCACTTAATAGTTATGTGTTAGAGCTGAATTGCACTAATTATGATGGTAAAGCTGAAGAAGCAGCAGGACAGGAGTGAATGGGTGAGAACTTGTCAAGTCTGATAACTTAGCCAGATACCTTGCCACTGAAATAACTTGTTTCACTATCAGCACTAGAAAGAGAGACATTCTGAGAAAACTATTGCAAAGAAAATATATTTAACAAAATTGAAGAAAGGAAGGGAAAAATCCAAATAATTTGCGGATAGAATAGAGGTATATTCAGAAAATGTGAACGTGGAAGGTTTTTATAACTAAAAGCAATAAATATGTGTGTTGCTATGGTTTAGCTCAAGGAATTAGGAAAATCTTACTATAGTCTTTAAATCTGACACATTTGCAGGGCTGAGGTACTAGTAGAACAAGAGCTCTCTTCATATGGCACATAGTTCACATCTATTTACACATTGTGTGTATGAAACCTTTAATGTGCTCCTGTGCGTCTCCTGACACACCTAATGCTCTTTGTTAGAAAGGCTTAGTCATTCTTACTGCATAGGCCTCAGTTACTTGACCATGGGCAAAAATGTCTGAATTTATTCTATGCTGGTGTATAAATGGATATTAATATACTAAGATCAAGATTATGGTAAAATAAAGTTGATTTTTTATATATTAGAAGGGTCTTCATCCTGTCTATTTTTTTTTCCAGTTTAGGGCATACATTCTGGAACACAGAGGAATTTTTGAAGTTTAGCAATTGGAACACAAAACTCACTTGACAAATATATGTAATTTTGAAAAAACATTGTCTTGAAGTTTCAGGAGCCAAACCCAGCTCACCTGATAAGAAGAAAAAAGCTGGATTTTCCTGATAACAGTGTCGGGTTTTCTCCCTAGACCTCCTCATACAAAAAGTTAGAAGTGTGCGAAATCCATATCATGAAGCATATGTAACATAACACCAATCACTCCCACAAGTTTCAGAACAAGATTCCCTGGCACTTGTACATGATTTAATACCATGCATCCTCTTTTGCATTTTTTTTGTACTAGATAGATCCAGCAGAATAGGGTTTGATCTAAGTAATAAAAAAACCCGTAACTGTATAAAATCCTATTATGGTATACCAATACAACATGGTGAGCATATTTAAAAGAAAATTGATACTTCCCAAGGTTTAGAAATATGCTTTTTGCCCACCTCACATATTTAATTAAGTCAGATGCAGCCTCTCATTATGTGCAAGTGGATGAACAGAGTGTCACGAACCATCCTCAGGTTCTACACTGCAGGTGTCATAGTGCAGGGGTGAGGACAGTAGGGCTTCATTTTCGTTTGTGTTGCCTTGTTGACAGATTAGCCAGAGCTTGTCATGGGTTACGTGCCAAGTGATGTCCTTTGAATCTGATTCCAAAGAAAACAGCAGGCTGTCCAGTTGATGAAAGCTTTGAAGGGGTTCTTTCTGGTTGTTAGAAATAATAAATGACTGAAACTCAGGCATAAAAATATACACAGTGTTGGGTGTAGTGTAAGTTAAATTTTGTGTGGATCATATGGAATAGTTAGATATATAATATGTTGATTTCATTAAAAATTTTCTCCAACAACATTAACAATAATATTCCTAATGTGATATTGTTCTATGCAAGTACTTGAAGAGGAAGGTGTTTTTCAGAACTGTATGAAGGAGGCAGCTAAGGAAGCTGTTTTCATCAGGTTTTCTTTGTCAGCTTTTGATCTTGAATGTCCAGAGGTTTATAGCCCCTTCCTCTACCCAAGGCTTGGCTTTTCTTTAATGGTACTCCAGAAGTCAAAGCTGACCCTTCAAAGTGAAGTCGTGGCAGGAGACAAGGACAACAAAGCTTTGGAAACATTGGCTTATCTGAGTCAAATAGATATATGAGCCTTTTTTTTTTTCTTTTTTTTCCCCCCCTCTGCTGGGTTATCAGACAAATGAGTTTTGCCACTTTTGGTAATACATTATATATTTATGTATGGTGCTGCCTTGCAACTTCTTACTGGCCAAAATAGACAGAGTAAGTAATTTACAAATGGAAGCCAAAAAGTGATTTGGCTCTGGGAATATAAAGACAGTTGTTTTAATGACAGTTGGTTTCCCTTCTGAAAATGTTGGTAGACTGTTTTAGAAATGTATATGTTGAAGTAGTAAAACATCACATCTATGTGAGTTATATGAACTTAGAGAGGCTGCTGCCTTTATGACTCCAACTGATAAAAATTACTACTTCATTATCCCAATGTTTTGGCACAAAATTCTTTAGTCACGATCAAACATGAGTTTGCAAATTTCCATTTAAGAGCACAGAAATTGCAGGCAAGCTGAGGGAAAATAGTCTTGACTGTGTGCGAGCCTTCTTAACAGGAAGGGGTACCTTACCTCTGAAAGCAGCTGCAGGTAGGTTAATGCTTAGATTAATGAGTAAATAATAAGAGGTGATAGATGAGGAGGTTTGTACTGGGCACTGTATTTTTTCTTAACAAGCCTGGTGTTTTTGTTTGGCAGTGAGAATACGCAGAACAGAAATAGCAACTTTTATCACTTCAATCAGAAGTGAATGTGAAAGTGCAAGTTTCAGCAACTACATGAAGACAGCACTAATGTTTCATTTTCCTCAGTACTTTTCTTTTTAGCATGATTCTATCAAATTCTTAAGTGGATGGTTATAGCTAACTGTAGTCTTGCTACTGTCCTATGACTTTAGGTTCTTTATTTTATCTTTATGAAAATTGTGACTAATTCGATGAAAAGAGCAGAGAATTTGAAGCTGTTTTTTTTGTAAGTTGAATCAATATTACATTGTAAATTGCCTTCAACCAGTGAAACATTCCTGTGCTAAGGTTTGTAACATTGACTGTGACAGGGGTTTCTCTTTAGAGTATCTAAATACAGTGTAAATTACTAAAATGTTATGTTTTCTGGATGAGCTTTTAAGACTATGTACATCATTAAAAGTTTATTTCTAAATTAATATAATTTCATGTTTTCAGATTATTTTTAATTTTTTAAAATGTTGATGTTACATTGAAGTGGAGCTTTCAATCCAATGCCGCAATTAATTTTCAGCATTAATCTGCCTCTCTTGTAATTAAACTATACTCAAAAATGAAACACTTGAAACAATTTAAGAAAGGAACTTGCTTGAAATACTTGATGAATGTGAATGTGGTCCAATTTGGCAATCACAACTAAATAAAGAAACAGGCTTGTAGCCCTGCTCCCCCCCTTCTCCATTAACTGTGACTAAGAGGGAGTGTTTTCTTCCTCACAATAAGAGGAAATCTCATTTGTTACATGGCAACTTTTATGTTATCTCTGTAAGCACTGTTTAAAGACAAATTACAATACCAAACACTGATTTAATGGAAAAAACATGTATTGAACATGGGAAAAATGTATAGTTTGGTCCTATGAAAATCTCTCAAGGTTGTTTTATTTTTTGGTAGCCTGTTCTATATTAAAAAATTTGAAAAAATAGTTTTCTTTCATGTTCTCAAAGTGTTTTCAATAGATGTTCTATGTTTTATCTTGTAAGAGATACTTTAAAGCCATCTGTGGTGTTGTAAAGGTTGAAGATAGTGATAGAAAATTAAAGCCTTAATTTTAAATTTTGGAAGAGGATCTTGGAACTAATCCTGTTGTATATATTGGTAATCCAAGAACAGTTTGACACTGATTTTAATAAGTCTTGAATGAAACTATGAGTCTCCAGTCAGCACACCCAAAACCACAGTTTATTAACAAGGGTAACTGTAGGAAAATTTAAAGACATAACACCTCTTAATATCAATAGTATATATATTTCATATTAATCTTTCATTATGAAATATCATATTGAATGATATTGCAAATAGGTGTCAATACAGACTCTTGCTCTTGTAGATCACATGTAATAATTGTTTGAATCTGAATTTCTGATCCCATATAAACTTGTGGAAATACTTGGATAGTCTTTTGTAATATACAATATTTTTACTTAGATTAATGTTAACTCCATTCTTAGCTCTTTTTGAGCTTTACTGTGTTCTTCCAATGGCATTTAGCCTGTACATATGTCTGGTTCTATTTCTGTAATATGAAGGGTCTTATTCTTTCAACCACATATGGGTTTATAAAGATAAATATTACCCCCTACTATTGGATATAGTTTTCTATAGGATTCAAATGCTGTTTTCAGTCTCTTTTTGACTTTGTCAAATTGGTTTATGATATATCCTGTAAGATATATGGACACTTAGGAGTTTTCAGTAGAAGAAAGTAAAACAAAGAGCAGAAAATATATTTAGACAATAGAAATTGAAGTAAAAGAACACTGTAATTTAAATGCAGTTTGGAACAGTTGTGTGAACATGATCCTAGAAGTTATTCCATGCTCTACTGTATATTTTTTTTTCCTTTATATACTTAGATTTCTTTTCAGGGTAAATTTTACTTTGAATTTTCTTGCTTTATAGTATAAGACTTGGAAGTAATTTCACACCCATATAATGTTTTTCATTCCTCTTGCAATTGCATTTTGTTGATGCACACTGTTAAACTTCACGTTCCTCCGCAAAAGAATCTGTGTTGACTCGTTTAAATAATTGCCGAGTTGCTGTATTGTTTAGTGCTGTTTAAATTTGCAGTCAGTAATTAAAAGATGTAAAATAAATCATTTGGTTTGAATATTTTTTGTCAGTGAAATCTTGTTTCATAGAATACATTAAAATAAATGAAAGTATATTAAAAGTTAACAGTTTGTGTTCTCTTACCCCAAAGTGTCATTCATATGTCTTCCCTGACAAATATTTAAGATCCATCTGGGAACAGAACTCCAGCATCCATAGACAGTTTGTTCTAGAGTTTTGCTCTTCATACTTCTAGAAACCACCTTTTTGAAACTGAAGTCTTGTTGACTTATCACTTCTGTACAATCTTATGAAAAATGACATTGCAATTTATTTGTCTACCCTAGGATCATCCAAATTTTATAAAAAAAAATCTCAAAGACATTTTCTTTGATGTATTAGAAGAACACTATGTTGACTGAACAATGCTTCTTGTTTCAGCTCGTTTCCATGAATTTTAGTTCTTTCGGTTTTGGTTTACAGTGTTTTCACTCTCATCCTTCTTGCTGCTAGTGAGAGGAACACAGGCTAAATGATGCCAATCCATAAAACCTACAAGATTGGCTGTTCCTGTTCATTGTTCCACACAAGTGAAATATTTTAAAAGCGTTAATTAATGCAGAGAGTCTGGAAGAAGACTGATTTTTTTTAAAAAAGAATCTTATTGGTATCAGTAGTGTTGGAAGCAGAAAAGTGGTTTGCTCTTTATGGCATTAAATTTTCCACTTAGCCATGATAGCAATGCTTGGTAAGACTGGTAGGGCTTCAGATAGAATAAGTCTATGGATTTAAACAATAAGGGTTATTATGAAATCAGGACCCTGGAAAACATGCTATCTATCAGACTACTGTACTAAAGGATGAGATCCTGTAAAGTTCTTAACATTCTTAGCTAAGAATCTGTTTTCCAAAGGGAAAAAGTAGTCAAAATTTATTGTTTGGATAAAATAGTAGAAACAAAGCATTTTTTTTGCCCTGTATTCTCCTTTTGCATCAACAGCCAGGTGGACAGAAAGGTATCTCATGTGTTCTTTGTAGTAAGATGTTCCATAACTTCATTTAGCAGTAGTTTTATTAGTAAAGTTTCGGAAAACCATGTCACTCGCACTTGTTTTTGTAGGTCGTTATCTACCAGTCACAGTCATGTTCAGCCCTTCATCTTAAAGTATTTATTTTATTAGATCTCCTAGATTATACCTAAATTAAATGGTTTTGTACTGTTGTTTGAAATAAGTATTTTTTTAACTATTAGCTAACTATATTATAGCCCTGTAAAATGCATTTTTCCTGTAACTAGCTTTATTTTTTTACCTCTAAAAACAGACTGAACTAAAATCCTCTTCCTGTTTTTTATAAAATAAAATGCCTAATATATGATAAATTACAGGTTTTCAGAAACTGTGGTTTCTATAATAATTGTATTTTTATTAATAAATAAATGATTAGGAAGCAAATTCACAGGGGAGGAAAAGAATCTGTGGGTTTATGAAAAGCAAAAATTATTGCCTGGATTTAATGAGTGGGATTGATGTTTTGTGCAGTAATTGCAACTTGTTTTAACAAATCACATGATACGTAAATTAAAGTCTTTTATTGAATATTATGCCAAAACAAACTTAGTGGAAGAGTGTGTCTATTCCCCTTCAGATTTATTTCATCTGATATTGAGATAATACATTTTTGAATTAAGGCCAGAAAGACAGTAAAGCTAATTGAATCACCAGACCTGAAACATCTACATTCCTCTATTGGACAGAAACTCTCATTTTACTGATTAAAATTATTTAATCTCTTTTAATGTTGCATTCACAGTGTCTTTGATTAGGATGTACCGTCACTATTAAATGCTTTAGCAGTATCCTGGTTAAATGATGACTTGCATAGCCATAAAGATCAAAACACAGGAAGACCTAAGTCTTATTTCTAGTTCACCACACTACAGCAGTTGTTTTCTTAAATATTCAATCCAGTGATTAGCTTTGGTTTATGCATAAGATGATTGTAATCAGCCATCTTTGCAGGTTATGAAGTAGTAGGTACGTTTTGATATTCATCTAGTTAGCTCTTTCTCAGTTAGATAACAGACCAAAAACCTTATTAGTGTAGAAGTAAAAAACCAATTTGCATGAAGCAATACTGCTCTTTGAAAATTTCACAAGCATATATAATGATACTAGAGGCAATGCATGTAAAATGTTAGATTGGTTTTTATAGCATACCCAGAAAGACACTGCTATCCTCTTCCAAAATATAATAACGGCAGGTGTTTTTTGAGACACAGAAAGATTAATCTTCTATTATTTTGCACTGTTGAAACTGGATGTATTTCTAGGACAGTTTGTTATTTCAAATGAGGAAAAAACCTAGAATGTTCTAAGTTTCTATTAGGTGATTAAATATAAGGCTTTAATTTGAAATTTTAACTTCAGAAACTGGATCTAAATTTAGCAGCTCTAGAATATCAAGTTAAACTACCTCCAAGTATAAAAATTGAGCTAGTATGTTACTGGATTAAGAGTGTTTGGGTTCACAGGAGATTCTTTCAGGAATTAAAAAATTATGCAATGTAAAAATCATTGCAGCAATTACAGCTGGGTGTTTTTGACGGTCTGAAATTGAACTGGAGCTTGTAAAGCTAAAGATTTATATCTTCTGTATCTGAGAACTAACATTTCTGTATGAAATACTCTGCTATTCAGGCTAAGAAGTGCTGTTTGAAAGATGTTTTTTTGTCAGGACATCAGGATACTCATGAAGTCCTTCACTGATGTCCATCTACCTAGCACTGAAATGTGCCGATGTCTTGTACTTGAATAGATGCTGAAAATCACCTTCCTTTCTTTTACATCCAAACAGTAGTTTGGAAACCATGGTACTGTATAGTCTAAATTTGATGGTGGGGAGAGTTGAGTCTGTTAAATCTTCTCTACACACTGAACCTGTGTAGCAAATGACCAAAATAATTGTGAAGAGAACAGCAAAATCTCTAGACAAGGTTAAATTTTTCAATTGATTTGATTTGCTTCTGACCTTAACCTTTCCAAATAACTAATTTTTTGTAAGAGACAGGAATCTGTTTAATAAAGTGAAAATTTCATGAGTTTTCTGAGGAATTTCTTTCTCTATTATGCAGGAATAGGTGGCAACTTTATACATCCTGGGGAGCAACTAAATGTTGTTTTACAGAGAATTTGCGACCAACTCACCATTAACAAAAAGAAGGGGTGATATTTTGGTGAATGCATATTACAAGCCCATGTTGTGTCTAGTTACCAAGAAAATAATTTTGAGAAACTTTTAAAGCATAATATCATGTTGCAAAGAACCTAGCTCTTTGACCTGCTTCTTAAAATCTGGCTTTTGAGGCAGCTGGTAATAAAGCCAGAAACACCAATTACTGCAGGGAAACTTCTTTGTCAACACTCATCCCTAAAGCTTCATCTTAAAGTAATTGGTTTTCTTCTCTAGGTGGATGCCTCACAACCCAGAAAGTATGGGAATCATATCTTAAATCAGACCAATTAATAATTTTTAGACTGTCATAGGCATATTAAATATTGCCAAATTCACATCAATTAAAATATTATTTATTTAAGAACTGTATTTTTATAACTCTCCCTCGCACACACACCCATACAAATGTTTTTCATTGTATTTTGATTAGATGAGATGTCACTTGTAGATATTTCAGCACGGTTTATATGAAACATTGGTCTATACTCTTAAAAAAATATTTGAATATTCAACGTCTCTGGCTGATATAGCAGTTTAAATCATTGACACATTTTCCTGCTTCCAAAGTCTACACAGTGTTGTTTCACTTTGTGTCTCTAAAAAATCAAATAATAATGAACATTTAAAAACCTTTCAAAACAGTTTTTAGTGTTTGAAATGAAACATGAAGAGAAAGCTAATTAGCATCAAGAACTGTAAATCATACAACACTATTTGTTTAGGTAGGCAAGCAGAGTTACGTGATAGGGTGGAGGCAGGATATCCTAATCATCATAAATTTTTCCTCTATAATTATGAGCTCTAATCAACATTTTGTGTGCACTTTTTTTTCCCTTGTGCAAACAACAACCTAAGCTATTAGTACTCTTTATGCTGTCTAAAATCCTTTATGCTATCCTATAGTTTGTCTGTATTGTAAAGGCCTAGCTAGATTGAAGAGGAGTGTCTGAATTATTGTACATAGACGTTTTTCTTAGATTTAGTGATTTGAATCATAATGAAATTGAAAAAGGCTTTCTCTCGTTTTTTCCAACTCTTGGTCTAATTAGTCCTAACTGCATATAGAAATCTGGAAGTCTTGTCTATCTGCTCCAAATATGCATTATAGCTATGCTAGTCTTTTTGTGATCTCAACTCAAATAGACTTCCAGAGCACTTGATGGCAGCCTGTGACATTAAACCCTTATTTATGAGATAGAGGGTCTAGAGTTCCTCCTAGGCTTCTATGCTCACGGATGAGAAAGTTGGCTGAAATTAACTGGAGCTTCTCTCAATTGTGAAGTGCAGTGCAGAGAATGGCAAAAGTGCTCAGAAACATCTGTGGAGTTTAAGATCTCACCACTCTCCAGATTAGCATGGAGACACTCAGAACCTGTGTCGTGTTTCCTGGACACTGTGTAGTTGGCAGTGCCTCAGCAACAAAGCAGAGACTAGTTCCAACAGAGAGCAATGCCTGCCTGAATGAATACTTTAATTGTTTGTTGCTCTACATATCCTTTTTACAGAGACTAATAATACCTGAGCAATAGTGCAATATTGTATTGGTATTGTCTTCTGTTCCCCATCTGCAGCTAGCACCTGCATTTGGAGAGGACAGCATAAACTGTGAATAGACCAGAGAAGAGTAGAGAATTGCTCACAGACATGGAGAAGAATGCTCTTGAATGCAGGAGCCCCAAAACTGATAAATGTGGGGTTGAAGTTTCCAAACTGGAAAAATATAATTCTATGCTAATAGCAGAATGAATTAACAGTAACAGTACAATTTATTTCCTTGTCCTAGTGGCCTTAAGAAATAAAAAGATTAATTGGCTGAGCTAGTTAGCTAATTAACTTAGCTAAACTTAGGAACTATCTGAGTAGTCCTGAAAAGATGAATGGAGATAATCAATATACTGCACTCTCAGAACACAGAAAGATTTTTTTTCTTTCTAAAAGCAGTGAAGTAAAAATATCGGTCCAACACAGCTTTTAAGGCAAACTGGTGAAGACAATTTTAAACCCCAAATTTTTATGCAATATTTTCATATGTACCTGAAAAACACTTGTCATCTACAACAGCAATAAAACACCACTTCCTTGGTAGCTTAGATATCTATTTCGATATCTAACTTTTATTTTATTTGGACTCAATACCGAGATTCTTACCAGTGCTTAAGAATAATATTATGAAACTGAAGATAATTGAACTTGTCAAAGGACTTGGACTGAAAGTTATTTTCTGGAAATGTTTTGTCTCAATACATTAGCTTTGGTATTCCCTCTCATTCTCCTTTGAAAACTGCAGTCTTTTTCTTCATGTAGTGTGTTGGGGTTTTTTTTCTCCTCTTTTATTTTGGTTACTTTTTTTCCATGTTGTCCCTTACCCAAGGTCATCTCTAGCATTGCTGCTGAAGTTCTGAGTAACCTGGAAATTACTAAAGAATTACTTTGCAAAAGGGCACTCAGTAACTGTCATGCCATTGGCAGCAAAGTAATGGTGGGGGCAGCTGGAAGGCCAAGTTCATCAGTCTGTTCTAGAAAGGTTCCAGCAATGGTCTGAATAATTTCGTGGCTTATATTTTTAATAGAGAAACCTCATTTTATTTGAGAACACCACTGGTACTTCTCAGTTGGCAGCATCAGTTACTGCGCATTTTTCTTGTGGCTTTCTACAGAAGAAAGATTTTCTTGGTCAGTCACTTCTTTTAATAAAGGAGCAGAAAAAGTAGAGGGTTGGTAGAAGGATAAATCATGTTTGAATGTTCAGATGTATCCTTGCAGATGTTTTCATATCTTAATCATATGAAAGTTTTTTTAACTTTGACTTTTTTTCCCACTCTGGCTTATTTCTATAGAAATTAAGTTGTTTGTTTGTTGGTTTTTTTTAAAATAATATTTGTGAGAAAAACTACTAATTTTCACAGAAATTTTACACATTTGTTTAAAAGAAAGACATCTTCCCACACAACCCCACCCCTAATATTTTTATAAGACATATATATATTACACACACACGCACACACACACACACACACATATATATATTCTGACTTGATGTTTCTGTTTAACAACCAGCTGTGGGTTGGCATTTATCAAGGCTGAATGTATTACGTAAAATATGAAAGCAATAAGTTTCTATAAAGTTTCAGTATAAATCAGGTTTGTTTTTTTAAGTACCCATTTAATCAAAACCAGCTGTGTCTCCTAATGCCTGATCAGAGACTAACAGATGAAAGCTAAAACTTGAATATAATCAAATATGAATGTACAGAAAATTCAAACACTCTAAAAGAGTACATGCATGTTTGCAAGGATATGTCAGATTAAAATAAAACTCAGTCTTCAAAATTTTTCTAGAGAAAATAAATATTTAATCAGTTACAGCTCCAAAATGGCATGTAATTTGTTGTTTTCCTAGGTTAACAAAGAAAAATAGTCAATTGTATATAAATTAAAATAAAAGGATATCAATAAAACAATTATGAAATGACAGATCACAAGGAAAGCAATGAATTTTGGGAAAAAAAATCTGGAAATTGCATAGAACAGAAATACCTATATGTAATGTTGACTAAGTGTTGATTCAGACTTCACTTGTTCAACGAAATGAAGTTGTGAGTTCAGATTGGTGCATTATAGTCTTCCAAACTTAATTTTGCTCTAAAAAAGTTGGGCTTTTCATTATTTAGTGGATCCTTATCCATGCTTTCTCTCTACATTATTTGCACCCATTCTGAAATTGCTATACTATACATACACTATATACAATATTTTATATGTGCAACACATAGCATTGTGTACTTAGGCTGATGCATTTTAACACCATATTTATATGGTGTTAAAACTGAAAAAATTCTAATTTTTCTGTTACTATTTTCTTACCTTCTAGGTTTTCATAGCATATATAGTAGCCAATAAAGAGATGTTAACTACAGTAACTAATTTCTAATTTTAGTTCAGATTCAGCTTGGTCTCCTTTATTTCATTAGGGTCTTTCGCTGTATCTTCAATATGTATACTTCAATATACTGAAGTAGTTGATAATGTCTAATTTCTCCAATTACTTTCGTTTTACAAATGTAAAAGCAAAACAAAAGTTCTATTAAAACAATCAAAATTCATTGAGTATATGTAATTACATGCATATAATAAATGTGTGTATAGTACATATTACTCTATGTATATTAACATACGTTAAATACTCCTTATGTGTATTCTGTGTATTCTACAATATTTTTTATCCCATCTCAAATATATATAAAATCTATCCTGTGCTGGTATCTGTGACTTATTAGATAGACAAATTCTTAGTCAGGTTTTGCTCTGCTTTGGGTTTTTTTATTATTTTATTTATCTTCTATACACTATTCTTATCACAGAAAAAAAGCTCACACCAAAATACTGGTGCTGTAGAACATTTTGGTATCATTAGAAACCCTTGATAACACTTGACTGGCTTATGATCTTTTCTTGAAGTACATAGAAGTCTAACTTGCATGCCAAGTATTCTTTGATTAGTATGTATGCAGGTAACTAAATGCCCTTCATCCTGGGTTTTTATAAGTGATTTATTGAACAATTTATTTTTTTCCTGACAATTTTTTGTTGCCTTTTGCCACTGGACAATACTGGAGCAGCTTCTTAAAGTCAGTTGTCACTGAAGTTAGACAAAATAATCTGGTCACATTATGGCTCCTGAAACAATGAGAAAGTAAAGAGTTTTGTGGGATTGGGGGGTTGGTTGGTTGGGTTTGGATGGATTCCATGTTTTATTTTGGTTTGGTCAGGTGTTTTGTGTGTTGGGCAGGGGAGGGTTCTGACTGGGTTTTTAAGGCTGTGTTTCTGAATAAATTCAAGAGAATACTGCACTGGTTAACTGATGGTATTAAGCATAATTCTAAGGAAAACTAAGACTTAATACCTAAATTGGCTGAGATCTCCTTTCATTTCCTGAGTATCCCTCTAGAGCTCTACCCTCAGGAACTGAGCTGTGGATTTTACTTGTATGAGTAGAAGGAAATGGGATGTCACATTCTCTTGTCCTCAGTGGCTGAAGGGAGTTCACCTGCAAATTGTTTGGCCTAAAATTTCAAGTCCTGTTGCAAGACATTTTAAATTAGAGAAAGAACACTGTATAGTGCATGTCTTCCTTCCATTGCTTCCTGAGAGCCTTCATTAGCAGCCTTGTAAAATCCTGTGTTTTATCAGATTTCGTTTATCTGCAATAAAGATGACCCCATCATGTTTGCCCATTGTCTGCTTGCTCATACACTAACCCACAGCTGTCAAACAAGTAATAGGTGGAGCTCCAGTGGGCTGGTACTTCCTGGACACTTCCAGATGTACTGATAAAGGACTCTTTGTGTGGACGTCTCTCAGGGTTTGAGGGGCTGTCAGCCTAAAGCTGAAGGACTGGCTCTCTTCCTCACACATCTTAAACACAGGTACACATGTATCTCCTTATCAACAGTGTCAAAGCAGAACTCCCAAATGCAAGCTTATGTCTTGATGCTCAGTTTTAGTCAGCATTTCTTCTTCTTTCTTGAGTCTCAACAAAAAGTCATACTTATGTCCTCTTTTTTTATGAAACATCT
This sequence comes from Corvus kubaryi, assembly GCF_017639235.1. Taxonomy (NCBI): domain Eukaryota; kingdom Metazoa; phylum Chordata; class Aves; order Passeriformes; family Corvidae; genus Corvus; species Corvus kubaryi. Next base: position 4,398,208 of record NW_024582083.1, read on the forward strand.
AATCAGAGACAAGAAAAGTACTTCTGATTGACAAAAGCACTGCTTGCTATTCTTATGCAAATCCTCATGACTGAGCAAGAAAAGTAAATTGAGCACTACTTGTTCTGTTCAACTAATGTTTTTTCTTTAATAATAATATAATAATTATAAAGCATTACAATGCTGAATTATTGTGTGTTGCTTCAGAAGATTTTTCAACAGAGATGATTAAAAAATTATTTAATAGACAAAACCTGCCATAAATTACAGAAGTTACAGAATATTCTGAGTTACAAGGGACTCAGAAGTATCTTTGAATCCAACTCTTACATGAATGACCCTTATGGGGATCGAACCCTCACAGAGGCAGCTGAATGATAATAGAAAAAAAAAAAAGATTCTTTTCTTTATATTGACTTGATTCAAATACTCAAGGAATTTAAAAGCTTCATATTCAGGAAATATATTGATTTTTACATTGAAATTGGATATAGTTAGTATATCTCTCTAATTAGTTGCACTATAGTAGAAAATAATTTCACAATAATCTTGGCTCTGGAATACTGTATTGGAACTTGGCAGCTCACTCTGGCTATTGTGACATTTGAATTGGGCTGCTCCATACCCATCAGGGTGTTAACCAACTTTATCCATAAATAAATTGAGAAATTATAGGTAATGATAAATGCACACTTCTGGCTCTATATAAACTTATATATAAACTGGCTCTATATAAACTGGCTCTATAAAACTTCTATGGAGTTTGAAAGTCTATTGTCAAATTCTTTTTCTGGGAGTTAGAGGGTGGGGTGTTTAGTGCTTCAAAAATAAATAAATAAGAAAGGAAATGGGTGTGGTGTTCCTCTGTCAATTGTAAGCCCAGGCTGGTGAGTTGAGGCTTTTCTACACTTGGATGTTTGCAATGGATTGACTAGATGAGTACAGTTATGGGGAAATACTAAATACTTCATGCGTGACTTGACATTTTCCCCTAAGATCTTGATCTTGCAGGGTGTAATGTGCCCTCTACTTTAATAGATGTGTATCAGTGGTAGTAACACTTGGGACAGTCTCTCATTAACTTTTTCATTTAACAGTAGACAGAAGTGAACTTCTGTTAACTTTTTCACAGCACACCCACGAGCAGATATTTACACTTTGGAAAGGTACATGAATCAAGAAACTAAAGGGTTACTTGGTGCAAAGTGATGCTTTCCATTACTGATGCTTCTTACAGCAATGAAGACATTCTACCCAGCTCTAGCCTGGAATGTCAATGTTGTTGCTATCTCCATGTGGAATGGAGAGGTTCTCTTGGGGTTGTTTGGGAGTCTGGCACTGAAACTTATTTGAAGAAGAGATAAAGCAAATGATGGCTCAGTAGATAAATATGTAAGGCTGATAGGGAGAGGCTGGGGGGTTAAGCACAGATCAGAAGTAAGGGTATAGTCTAAACTTCAAATTGAGAAAAATTGTCATGGAAAACAAAAGGTTTTATGGATCATAAAGCTATAAATAAATTATAAACAATTTTAAGCAAAAGTTTTCAAAGACAGGTTTGGGGTTTTTTATCATGTTACTTCCTTCTGAGCTACAGAAAGTATTTTGAAAAGCATTTTTTTTCTTACAACTGAAATATCAGATGCACTTAGGCCTGCAAATTGAGCTTGCATAATAGTAGTGTTCAGGAAGAAATTGAACTTTGTGAAAAATATCCATTGATTTTGTGGGATTAGAATTAATGAAAAGTGATCTGCAAGACTTTCAGAAGCACTCTTTCTACTTTTCTGAAGTAGGGGTATGAATCTAAGATGTACTTCCACTTTTTAAATTTTTTTTTCTGATATTTTTTAAGATAACAGTATGCCTGAGTCTACTTGACAGGTAACTATGTGGGTATAATCTGAAATGAAACCTCTGGTAGTTTTTCAGAGTAGAAGGAAACAGCAGAAAACTTCCTTGATTGTTGAATGTTCTAGATCCTCTTTGTAAAAATGGGTGTTACCAAATATTAATCAGCTTTCATCCATTATGTGGCTTATGAAAAATGATGAAAAATAGCTGGACCCATTCTTTCCATCAAGTATAGATATTTTCCTGAGGGGAAAATTAAACAGCAAACGTCCTTATGTAAGTCCAGGAGGTTACTGATAAATATCAGGTATTGTATCAGGTATTGTTTAATAACTAGACTTCATTTAATGTCAAAAGGAATTAAATATTTAGAGCAAAATTAAATCTATTTAAATTTGCAACAGCATTTAATTTGCAGTGGTCATTTTCCTGTCTCCTTATGGCATCTGAAAAAAGAACTAGACTCTGTAGCATGTAGAACTATCTAAAAAGTGTTGCTCTTTAACATTTTGTGCAGAGAATTTTAAGCAAGTTATGTGACTGTTTTAAAGAAAGGGAGTAAAATACAAAATGCAAATGTTTCTTTTTATTTATTGTTGGGATGAAACAGTAGTCTTTTTCATTTTGAAATGTCCATTTACAATTTAGAAGTCAACTAATGTTAAAAATAAAGGGAGAAAAGGGAAAAAATTAAATTTAAACAAAAATTGCATTGATATGTTACATCTTGAATTAAGCTAAATATTTCGGGTAGATTAGAATACATTCTCCTCCTCGTTCCTCTCCTCCCAGTCAGCATTTTTAGAGGTGGAAGGTGTTTTCTTGCTTATGTCAATCTTACTAGCCAAAAACACCTCTCACTGCAATTTTCAGTTGTGGTACGGAAGGAAGGACTGTAACAGAGTTCCATTCATTCTTCTTTGAGACATTGCAGAAGATGGTTTATAGGCAGTTGCTTTTTGCCTTTCAAAAGCCATAACCTCTGAAATACTCAGAAAAACAGACACAATTTGTTCCACTGGGGCTTTTTGTTTACTTTTCATCTGCTTTTTAAAAATATTTTCTTTTCAATTACTACAGTGGATCTATGGGTGGATATGGGCTAATATTACTGTAGGTTGTCATTAGTATTTCTGAAGTTTACTTTATTTCTCCAGCTGGAACTGTTGCCTTCCTTTACATTTGGCTGATTACAAGCCATATACTAAGGCTTTCTGACTTAGTTGCAACCCAGATGAGTTTGACAAGGCAGAATCTTTTGAGCAAATGGCATAATCTGTAGCTTCTCCCTCAGCTGAGAGTCTTCCTGCAAGCTGGTGAAATTGTCTCACAGTAGTTGACCATTTTCAGTGTCATATTTTCTTCTTACTCACGATAAAGCTTTTAAGTCCTATAGTGTTTTTCCACTCCTAATTAATAAGTGGCTGAAAGAGTGATGCCTTAGGTCAGTTCTCTGAAAAATTTTTGTGGGCAATCAACCACTAGATAAGTAATTAACTTCTTGATGTATTTATTCTAAAGAATAAATCATTTGGTAAATAGCATCCCTTGAAGAATTAACTCAAGGTCTTGGGAAGAAAGATATGTTCCTCATATTTATGACGTTAGTGTTTCATAGGAATCCACTCAGTTTTGATTCATTATTGTATTGCTGTTTTGTTTTATTATTTTGGTTTGGGTTTTTTGCTGCTTCTTGATTGTAGTCATTTTTAGTAAGTTGGAATTGAGTGTTGGTCTTGATTGCAATAGTACTGTTGAATTTTTAAGTTTTCTTGTTTTCTGTGAAACTGTCATATGCCATAGGGAAACTTTTCACAGCAGTTCACATTTCCAGAAGGTCAAATACACCTCCCACTGATACATTTTCAGGCTTCTATTCTTTTACACAATGGTGACCACAATGTCAAGTAAAAATATGTTTCAGCAGGTACTTAGCACGTCTTCACAGATGATCTATCTTTCAGCAATGCAGCTAAACAGTTTAAAAAAAGAGGGCTTCAGGTTAAAAATAGGTTATATTGTAAAGACAATTACATCTTCAGTTGCCAGCATATGTTTATACTGGGTGGGCTATTGGCAATGAACTCTTTTATTAAGTGCGTTTTTCCTGTAAGTTCCCTGTAGCATGTTCCATTTTAGTTGACACTGTACCTAAGCTGTCTCTAAGGCAACCAGGCTGGCTTTTTGTCTTCTGAGAGAGGAAGTCATAAGACATACATATGGTTACACTAGAAAAAGAGACATCTGTAAGGAATTTAAATACTACCCACAGACTTTTCATTCCTGTGCTACTGTCTGATTCTCCTTACTTAATTGTGGGGTCCATTCTTGTAGATCTGACCTGGATGAATACACTAGCCATAAGAGTGAAGAGTTTATCAAATGATTCTACAGAAAGGTATGCAAAGGATGGAACGTGAAATGGAGCAGGCATTTTAAATACACTATACTGGGTAACTTAAAGCTCTCAGAATTTGATTGAGATCGCTAGGAGGTCGAATCAAGAGAGAGCAAGTAGTACCTACAGAAAATGTCATGGTGTTTAACTGGAAAAATCTGAAAGTTCAAAGACATCAGCAAAAACCTGGTGCTAAGATGGAAAGGGTGTTAGGTGAACAACTAATGTATTGTAATTTTAAGGCCTCTTTTTTAACAATGGTCCATTCACTATGAGTAAATAATTGTTTGACAGGAGTTCATTTAGAATTTAATTTTTGCTCATAGTTTTACTTTGCTGATTTTGCTTTATCACATATGTGCAAAATAAGGGCATTTGTAGTAGGCATTTACATCAGGCAGCTTCTCTCAGCATTTTCTGCTAGAAGAGAAAATGAGGAGGAAGAATTTCAAGTTTTAACCTATTCTACTGTTTGGAATTTTGATGTTATGTTATTCATGTTGTCTTCAAAGAAAAACTATTTTCTGAGTTGTTGTGTGCTGGTAAATTGGAGGATGGTAAATTTACAGACTAGGTGAGGTTGTCTTGATGCAAATTTCCTGCAGCAATCTGTGCCATCAGGAAAATGTGTTATTAAACTTCTCTATTAAACAACTCTAAGAATTTCACATACTGAATTTTCTGTGGGAACTGAGAAAGCTATGTCAATAATTTTAGCAATTATTAGGAAAATCATTGAATAATGACTGGACAAACAAAGCAGTTTTTGGCAATGAACGCTGTTGCAATGTAATAATTGTATTTCAGTGCAATTCAGTCTATCCTCTTTCTGTTCAAGAAGGTTACATTCCTGGTTCTCAAATCTGTGAGGAACTGAAGAATAGTTTAAGAGAAGAAGTTAAGTTTTTATTTCAAGTATTTTTAATAGTCTCTCTTGAAACTTTATTTGTTCCCCTAAAAAAGTTTAGATGAAATTCAAAGGTTAGGCACATCTTCTGGTGGAAAAAGGTTCATAGAAAGGGGTTTTTAAATTACACTTCATAGTTAATTTATCTTTAATGAATAAAATTTTAAAAAAATTGGGGCCTTAGCTGTTCTTAAAATATACCACTATACTACACTGCTGTTGAATATTGCCAAGTTTCTGAACTGTCAAGTGGTCTTTGTACTCGTGGCTCCATGGAAAAAAAATTGATTTCATGCCATATGATGACATATAAATAGGAAGGCCTGTTTCCTCGGAGGATATAATTTGCTTTTAACTTGAGAGAATATTTTATCATCACAAATAATTCTAAATGTTATCTCACACTTCACGTCTGTTTCTTTGTTTTTGTCTTCTGTCTTTTCTGATGAATATGTTCTCCAGGGGGCATTGTCTGTATGCATCTCATTTATGCATAATAAAAATTGTTGTTAGATTTAATTTTGATTGTACAACTCTTTTCAGTCTTTACTTCAATTTCCTTTGATTGCTTTTCTTTATTTGGTTCTTTGACAAGAGTCAAATATTAGTGTAACTGAAAAAAATACCAACCAAAAGTTCTAGTATATGGTTAGCCTATGGTCTTGTTCCACCCTTTTATACCATTGCATATTCTCCAGACAGGTTAATTTAAATAACTATTTCCAAATGGGTATAACTGTATTTTTTTTATTATTGCTCCATTCTCCCTACACCTCAACAAATCCTACTTCATGTATTCAGTAAAATATATTTTCTTATTATTTATGAATTGTTGCCTATCAGCTTCCGAACAACTGGCCTTCTTCACCTACTTAGTACTTCATACAATTTCTTTTCTCCAAATCCTGAATTGAAGTGAAATTTGGATATCAATGCAGATAAAATAAAAATTATGTCTTAAAATATTTAATATAATTTCTATCTCCCAAGCCATTTTTCCTAAACATGACTGTATTTGAAATATTGCTCTTCTGAACCACTGTATTTGTCATATTTTAAACATGCAGAAGATTTTCATTTCATTTCCCAAAATGTGTTGACTTGATGTTGTTGGGGTGTGTTTTTTCTTTTTTTTTTCTTTGTTTTTCTTGTCGTGGAAGAATATTCCAGTATTCCCCCATGTTTGAACACATTAGTTTTAAAAATATTTGGAGACGCAAAGATGCAGTACTGACACACCCTCGAAGTCAATTGATCTCCTAACTTTTATACATATATTTTTAAACAAAACTGGGCAATTCAGTTATCTTTTAATGACAGCAAGATACTGCTGTTTAATTTGTCCTGTGATCCTTTCAGTGAACCATGATAGCACAATCGGAACACACCAATAAGATTGTCAGCACAGCATACTGTATAGAGTTTCTAGAGATCCATACTTAGAAAAAAAAAAGTCTGTAGAAGTAATACTGTTATTGTCAGTTGCCACTACAGATTCAAGCTGGTATTTCTAAGTCACACTAATAATGTATAAGGTAAAAGTTATGGTTATGATATTTCTCTCCCAAGTCACAGATGTTGTCACGCATATATTGAAGATATAAAAATTGTAATTTTTGCCATAAGAATGGTACTTTACTCTGAGTAAAGACAATTGGTTTGCCATATAACTGACCAGATATTGACTGACATAGTACAAATATCATAATCAGAATTAATCATCAAGGTTCATTTATAGGCAGAATATAGAGAAATAGGCATTCTGTGGCACCACTAATCTCATTGTAAAATGGATAAGACAAAACACACACTTTCAGTGTTCTCCATTGTCTGTGAAGGGACACAGAGGTTGCTCAGGTAAAGCCAAGTGGTCATCTCACTGTCTACAGGGTTGGGAGACTTCTCCAGTCAGCTCCCATAAGTACTGTGTGTAATTGAAGCCAGATGTGAGTATACACTACTCTTCATATATAATACATGGTTCTATTTTTTTGCTAAGAATAAAATTTAATTAGATTTTGGTTTTATATTTTATTATATCTTTTTGACCTGCTGGACTTCTTGCCCAATAAAAAAACCTCAAGAGCAAAAAAACCTCAAACCTCTTTATGAACTCCTTAGAATCCTTTCTTAAATTTGAATTACAAGTACTATTATAATTCTCATTCTGCATTCCTGCTAGGTTATGAAGTTCTTAAAGCATCTTATGAAGTTATTAAAGCATCTAACAGTGTGGTGGAATACTGTTGCTCCAGAAATTTATGAGTGGTGATGAAAAGTAGTAATTTAGGTAAAGCTGATTGTGATGAATGCAATTACAGTCAGGTTTGCAATTTCCCCCTTATATATTTGAGGTGTCTTTGGTCTTTATTTATTTAAGATTTAATAAATAACGTATGTTTATTCTTGAGAAAGTTGAAGATCTTCAGCTTTGTGATGAAGTAAATTCCATTGGACAGAGGAGGCTGCATTTCTGATTCCTTCATAAACCATTCTTGGGAGCAATTTACTCAGAGGCATTGAAAATGAGTGCACAAGGAACACAGTGAACAAAAACAAGACCTCAGAGCTTCCCATGGGAAATGTCTTTCTTGTTAGGTCACACAATCAGGCTGTCACTTGTGCATTAAATATTTGAATCTTTTCAGCATAGATATGCATTTACCAGAGAGGGGAAGGAGACTGGTCCCTTTATAGTCCACTCATAGCTTATCAGTTATGGGGATATGTTGTTTCCTGGACAGGTGCTCTTATCAGAAGATGATTGCACAAAAATAGGTCGTTCCTACTGTTTGCAACTGGTTTTGTGCTTCTTCAAGGCAAACCCCTTAATCTAGAAACCTGACTACCTTTGTCTTGAGCTTTGGGTTTGAACAATGTACAGAAACAGCAAAGCTTTACATAATGACTCTTTCTTCTTACAGTCTTTTTTTAACAGCAGTTATGTTCAGCCATAAGTTCACTGGATGAGAGTAGTGCAATGTCTCATGCAGGCATATGCCTACTCGTTTTAGCAATGGCATAGATTAGTATAGACTACTTCAAATTTGCTTTTGCATATTAGATTTTAGTGGGTGTTTTCAACTTCCAAATTTTTAAATATATTTAAATAGTACATAAACAAATATGTTATGGAATTCTTGAAAAGGCTGAGGTTTTCCAGTCCTTCTGATCATTCTCATGGAAAGCAGACAAGAAGCCCCCACCAACTTCATTTGAAATTTAAAAGTAATCAGGTGGTAAAAGTGAGCTGTGATCTCAAAAATATGTGAAAATTCAGATGCGTGCTCAATCACTGTGTCTCTTCTTCCTATTTAATTCTAGCACTGTTTTTCCATCTTGACAAGTATGTAAATAAATAACCTACCTTCCCTATCCCCACCTGTCACTGTTCTCCCCTTTATGTGCACAGCAATCAGAGAAAAAGACTATGACAGGTAATTTATCACTATCAAGTATGATTATCATTATCAAGTATGATTATCAAATTGTGTCCAGGGTTAACTAGAAATATTCTGTTCTGCAGGGGAGAAAAAAGCCTCAACAGCTCATTGCTTGGTGCAGGGTTTATTCCATAGTCTCTCACAATGTCCAGGATAAGTAGAAAGAAGAGGGTGTCCTTTCACTTCTTAAAAAGTCTGAAAACCTGGATGGAGAGCCCACGTTTGGGTGTTTATGAGGGTACTCAGTCCTACTGCTGGGTATCTTATTTTCTGCAGACAGGCTCCTTCCATGCCTGAAGAACTATGTTCATTTCCTTAAAAGGAGGGTTAGAGGAAAAGGTCTTTTAGATCTTTTAATTAGGAAATGAAATAAGTAATTTTTTGGCATCTGAAGTGGGAATTGGTCTAATATTATGTAACACTTCCTCTGGTGATGTTTTGATAGAGTCAAAATCAATGAATTGAATGAACCTCAGACTGTAATTAAAAAAAAATAATAATGGCAAGAATTATGAGAACCAAAGTGATAATGACTTGATTTCATTTCCAAAGGCAAACATAAAATCAAAATTAAAAAGGCATCCCTCAGGAGCATTTCCAGAGCACACTAGGTGGTGCTGTAATTCCAACAGCAATTGCTGAATGTGTTTTATTCCTTCTGCTTTCCTGTAAAAGTATAACTTGTTGCAGTGAGCTTTTCATGGACTTCTAATAATTTTTAAATCTTAAATGTTTGCAGTGTACTTTTAAGATGACCTTTTATTTGGTGGGAACAACACTGAATCCTTTAATGGTTTGTGTTTTTTCATTTTTTGGTATGGTGAAATAAAGTCCAAAGATTTTTGATCCTTATTGTACTTAGGACTGAGGTTCAGACACGGGTTTTCCTTCTGTTGAATATTCTTGGGAAAAATCTGGACGTTATGATCAAAAAATTCTACTGGAGAATGTCATAATCTGTGCCTGCATTGGTCCCACCGCTTTACCGACATCAGTAGCAGTGAATAACACAGCACAAAGTCTGGACTAGGTCTGTCAGAAGTGCAGGAGAACATTTTGGATTTAGATTCCCACTACTACCCATGTTACAGTTATGTAGCCTTGTGGCCCCCTACACAGGAGTTGCCATTACTAGAAAAATGCCTCTGGTCTTTGTGTTAAGCTGACAGCACAGCTTCAGGTTTATCTCTGACTGGGCCTTGTCTCGGTCTTCCTGCAAGTTTGTTTTAGCTTGTTTAGCTGCTACAGCAGTTACCTAATGAGAAGATGGCCATGAATGGCTTGTTCTATCTTTTGCTTTGTTTTGTGCAATTTTGTGGTATGGTGCTTATTGTTACATAAAATGCCTAATAATAGGCAATAATATAATAAAGCTATTATATATAGAATGAACTATGTTTGACCCTGGAAAAAAATGTAGGGTAGAGGGGACAGGGAATGACAGTAAAGCCTTTTAAATTATACTAGAGGCCCCATTGCTATAAACCACTCCATGCGGTCAGTCACTGGTCACCACAGAAATGTAGCCTTGGGACTGGTCAAAACCAGTGTTAGGGATTGCAAGGAGAACAGGGGAGAAGTATCCCATATGTTAAAATATGCTATGGATAGGGAATTTGGTTGTACTGTGGAATTGTGAACTAGAGGCATGAGCAACATGTAGAGCATGTTAGAACGTGCATCAAAATAGTGCATTACAGGCCTTAGACGGGAGGAAGAAAAGAAACATCACTCTTCTCCTTAGAAGACAAGAAAGCAGTCATCAATTTACACTGTAAGCCTTTGTCTTTTCCCAGAGGAAGGGTGTGATTATGCCAAAAATAAGGTGTAGATACTAGTAACTGGGTGGACTCAATTTAAACTATTTTTTTGGAATATTTTTCTATAATATTTTTCTTTTATCATTCTATTTATTTTTCTCCTTGTAATAACCTGGGCTAATAATAATTCTGTTACTAGACAGTTATGATTTGAGATTTCCAAAAAAAGAGTTTTTAACCTGTAAGATGTTTTTTTTTTATCCCATGCAAACTGTGCAAGTTGTAGCTCAACAACCTGATGGGCAGCTTAGATTGTGATCTGGAAGCAACATCTCCAGCATTTTGGCAGCACTATGTTTTACTTCCCCCTCTTGGAGATCATTGCATGAGCCAGGGAAAGAAGATAAAGAAAATGATTTTAAGTGTCAGGATGAGTGATTAAGGCTTCATACCTGCTATGTATGTCTACAGATGATTAGCAACTCTTCCATAGCACTTTCTCACCCTTCTGCACTCCAAGTGTGCGTATTTAAGCAAATATTAGTAGGGTACTATTGGCATACCTAACGTGACTAATTTCACTGTTAGTAAGAAGAATGAAAATTGAGTACAACTTCCAAAGCAAAAAAAAGTCACTGCAGGGCTGGATGAAATTATCTTGGAAATATTACCCATACTTCTTTTTACATGCATGGGTTTAAAAAATGATATGCATTCACAGTGGTCCTATTAACGTATCAATAACAGCTGGAAATACTCTCCAGCCTTGATGTGAGTTAGGAATCATGTGAGAAGATGTGAGAACCTTCCAGTTCAACATTTAGATTAACAATTTTAGACAGTTTGAACCCATACCCTAGGAACAAATCAAAAGACATATATAATTTTTAGTTCTACACGAGTCATTTATTACTTTACTGTATCAGAGTTTGTTCAGGTTATTTAAATAGAGCCCTTCTCTTGTCAAGTGTCCTGTATTAAACTGCAGCTACATGCTGACATTCATTAAGAAGGAAAGATTCCATCAGATGTTTCCTATCAGGTCAGGAGGACTTTGCTTTGGGTAAGCAAATATTGCGGAAACTATCTCAGCTTAATTAAAACTAAAAATAGTGAAGATTTAGGAGAATACTTTTAAAAATACTTTGCATGATGCCAGAACTGATTATTTTTGAGTTTTCTAAATCGGTTAAAACACAAAACATGTCAACTTCCACGTTAGGAAATTCTTCGCTCCTACTTCTGCCTTTCAGTTTTCTGTCCAAAAACTTGTTTTATCCAGTGTTTTATTTATTAACCTTATATATTAAGGGGCATTTCAATTCACCTTTCTAATGGTGCTTTCAGCTTCTAAATTCTTTAATTTCTGGAGAAAAATAAGGTTTTCTATGTTTGAAATGCAAAATTATACACAGTTTAAAATGTGCCTACTTTCAAAACGGTACTAAAAATGGAGCAATGCATCCCATGTTATTATTGTTTTCATTTTAATCAGAAAGTAATCATGCAGTATCATCTTTTCTGTTATTTCAAGATCCACATAAAAAAAAAAAAATCCAGTCAAGCATGCTCTCTTTTTCTGAAACTTTTTGTATCAGTTGGCTTACTTCAACTGATTTTGAAAGACTAATAGAAGTCTCAAGACTATTACGTCCATACAGGTTTGTGAAAATGAACCTGAAACTTGGGTGTGGGTGATGATTCCTGAGTAAAATGCTGTGGTATAATTTTAGTGACACCCATGAGTAGATTCATCTGTAGGAAAAGGCTCAACTCACTAGACACCTGAGCATCTAACCATGAGACCCCCAGCCTTTAGAATCTAAGCATACTGAGTTCCACTATTTTTTTTAAGAGTTTCAGCAATGTGTCAGGGCTTATCATTTTTTCCTTCTACAGAGGAAGAGAGAAGATATATATATATAAAATTCTCTATTAATGAATCAATAAAAAATAAATGTTTTTCGCAGCATGCTCTCTCCAACCCGCAAAGCTGCTTCTGCTTGAAACTAAAATCTTTACATCAGTATCTCTGAAGCACTTTCAGTGTCCCACAAAAACCTAATGTCATTCTTTTTGCATCAGCCTAAAATCTGGTTCCTTAAAGTACTGTGGTACTCCATGAGAGTTGAGATCATGTATCTCTTGCTTTCTCTGTGTCTGTCTGCCAGGTTCCTCCTCTAGGCTATGTGAGCTCTGTGGCTCACTAAGTAGTATCCATGAAAGTTTCGGTTTTTTATCACATCTTCAGGCTAATTTCAGTAGATGAGGAAAATTAGATAACTTGTAATAAGTGGAACGAGATGGATTGTTGCATCATGAAATATAGCATGCCAAGGTAAGGAAATGCCATTTCCCCATAGGAAGTTAAAACAATGAACACCTATTTTGAGATGAGAAAGATGCTATCAGCTTATGTAGACAAAAGCTCATCATATCTCATAATTATATGATTACACAATAAATATCATTAAAGATAAAACAGTATCTTGTAGATAGTACCTTTTACTGATACACTTCTAACACCTAAATGAAAAAACATTTAAAAAACCTCTGTAAGAACTTTGGAAAAGTTCATATTGCATCCTTCCTTGTTCTATAACTGTTCCTGCAAATTTTTGCCAAAACCTTTTTAGCTTTAGTTTCATGTCCTCTATGTTGTTTTCACTGAGTTGACAAAAGGTCAAAGTTCTTTCTCTTGGCTTAAGAAGTAAAACACATCCATACGTATGCTCCTTTTGAATCCAGACAGGACAAGGGCTCAGCTGCTATAGGGTTTTTCTCTTACATTTTATCTTTAAAGCAAAGGCTGAACACAGACTGTCATAAGCAGATATCACCTCTGGTCAAAGGCTTCATCTGTAGGGTCCTTCAGACTTCATTCTGTTCTGTGCATCTCCCTTTGCTATCTCTCATGATACTAATATTCCGCTAGAAACAAATCAATGCCAATACAGTAAGGCTTGGGAATACCTAATGTTTAGAGGAGTTTCACTAAATTTATGGAATTCTTTGTGTAAAAGATTATGATATTCAGTTATTGCTAACCTTCAGTAAAAACAACCACATGTGCTTTTGTTTATTTCCTTAGCATACATCAAGGAAAACCTGCTAAGGGTGCAAGGAAGCAAAACCAGAGAAATAAGGTGCAGTCTATTTTTCACCTCCTCTGTCTGCCTCTGCCCCTTTCCCCAGGATTGTATAAGATAAAAACAAAGATGACTTTTGTGACTCTAAGACAAAAAAGATTTTTCAAATGCTCAGGTAAGGAGAAGTTTTTAGATTAATTATGTTCTTCTAATGCTGCCTTTTAAAGCAAATAAAAACATTAGGGCACTACTTGTAACTCATAACTTAGCATAAACTAAACAAAAACTTGAACTAAACAAACCAATGGTCTGGCAATCACCACCTGTAGGAAGCTTAAGAACAACAAGTGCCAGATTCTGCACCTGGGATGGGGAAACCCTGGATGTACCTACCTACAGAGTGGGAAATGAAGTGCTGGAGAGCAGTGCTGCAGAAAGGGACCTGGGGGCCCTGGTTGATGACAAGTTGAATCTGAGTCAGCAGTGCCCTGGCAGCCAGGAGGGACAGCTGTGTCCTGGGATGCATCAGGCACAGCATCACCAGCTGGGCAAGGGAGGGGATTGTTCTGCTCTGCTCTGCTTGGGGGTGGCCTCACCTCGAGTGCTGGGGCAGTTTTGGGCACTCCAATATAAAAATATATCAAGCTGTTAGAGAACATTCAGAGACAGTCTATGAAGACAGTGAAGGGCCTGTCTTTGGCAGGGGAAGCTGTATGAGGAGTGGCTGAGGTCACTTGGTCTGTTCAGCCTGAAAAAGAGGAGACTGAGGGGAGACCTCACTGCAGTTACAACTTCCTCACAAGGGGAAGAGGAGGGGCAGGCACTGATCTCTTCTCTGTGGTGACAGTGACAGGACCCAAAGAAATGGCCTGATGCTGTGTCAGGGGAGGTTTAGGTTGGATATCAGGAAAAGGGTGTTTGGCCACCCAGAGGATGGTTGGGCACTGGGACAGGCTCCCCAGGGCAGTGGTCACAGCACCAAATCTGACAAAGAAGTTTTTGGACAGTGGCACATGGTGTGACCCTCGGGAATGTCCTGTGCAGAGCCAGGAGCTGGACTTAGACGATCTTTGTGGGTGCCTTTCAACTCAGTATATTCTGTGATTCTCTGATTCTGTAACAAATCAATTGTTAGATTGACTAGTAACAATCCAGATATGCAAATAGTAATATTTCCGTCTGAGAATAGTTTTTAATTACCTAATCTGTTCAGGGATTTTTGTCAAGATGCCTGCTGACATAGCCTCTTTTCAATTTAGACTTATTATAAGATAATAGTAAGACTAAAAAAAAAGCAGACAACTCTGACAAAAAATCTGCAGCTTTATAGAAATCTGTTGAATTTAGGGTTGGGAAACTGTGTTCAGCACCCATGCCACAACAAAATTCCTAACATATTTTGCATGCTAATTACAGATATCAAAGTGCCCTAAATACATTAGTCAGGCTTATCCTCTAGCTTACAGGTATTTAAAAGTAGTAGTTTCCTCCTTTAAGTCCATACTTTATTCAAGTTACTTAGAAGCTTGCACTAGTAATGCAGCACTGTGGTAATTTTTTTGTATGTATTTAAAAGTTTTCCAATTTCTTTAGCAGTTCTCAGGTTTTGAAAAACTAGAACCACCTGGAATTCTTTAAAAAGGAAAAGAATTTTGGTGATTATTTAAACTCAGCATTTGGCTAGGCTATATACACTTTCAAAAATAGTCATCATTACTGCAAAATAACAATGGATGATCAGGCTATATAATATTTATTGCTCTTACATCTGTAGAGACTAAAAATGAAGTTCAAAAGCCCTTAGTGTAGAAGTCCTACAATGTTGCTTTTCGTTTATATCAGTGAGATGGAGAACTGGGCCTAGAGAATTTATTTCTGCAGAAAACATATAATGTACAGGAAATATGCAAATATTCTCTTAACAATTTTCATTTGCACATTGTCTTTCAACCTAAAAGAGGTAGGAAGTTTAAAACTTTCACAAAGCAATTTTTAAGAGCAGTTTAGGTCTGAGTTGTGGTCAATTTGCCATATCTTCATTGTTGTGACACTTTGAGTGTTTTACAGTAATTTAGTTTATTTTAAGGTACCATAAAAGAGACAGGATGAAAAGACTTAAGCTGTCAAACTAAATTTTATTTCTGTGGGAGTGATGCTTATGCATTCACTTTATAAAGAAAACTAAGAAGGATCACTAAAACTAAGAGGAGGATTTATTTGAATAAAGCATGTAAAAATGCTTTGAATAAATACAAATCTTAAATATTTCAAGCTCTGAAAGTCAGGAAATAACTCACATGATCAGTTGAATTCCATCTCAAAATATGTTAAGGGGGTGTAAGCATAAGTAGAAAGAAGCAAACAAGGATGGAATAAATACTTGTATATATGCCTGTTCCACTGAGTTGAAATTTGTAAACTCAAGGTGAACTAAAACTTTTTTGCTTATTCATGAAGATTAAGAATGGACCTTGCATAAATCAGCCTGTCATATTTTAGGAGATCTATTGATTTTCACTTTGATTTATTCCCTAACAGTATCACCAAAGCAGAATAGGCTGTGGCCCATTTTTTGGAGCATTTTCTGGTTTGTGCAATCAAACTGCAAAGATAATAGCTGTGACTATTCGTTGGTTTGAAATGTAACCCTGTTAAACATCAACCCAAGCCTTCCACAGAAGGCTGCTGTCTTCTGCTGGTGCGTGACTTAGCTGTTTACAGAAAACTGACTGGATGTTCCTGGCTGTTTACAAATTGGCTCTGAAGGTTTACTTAGCAGTGGTCTGCTTTCAACAAAGTTGTGCACACGATTTCCGACCGCATTTGATTTTTTTTTTTTTTTTTTGGACTTCCATGAAAAGGGGGAACAGTTTACTTAGGCCTCTGTTTCACTTGGTTTTAGAGCTTAGTTTGGAAGAAAGCATGTGCCTTTCTAGAGGAATTATCTTCTGGGCATTTAAAAAGGTTTTAGATTTGTTCTCACCTACTTCAGTTTTGGATCCCAAAAATGACCTGAGTGGGGCCATTCCAGGTTTACTTTTTATATTTTACCATGTGCAGTTAGTGGGATCTAGCATTCTTGGAAGATCCTCAGTAAACAAGAAGGTGACAGAAGCACACATTTTTTGACCACTTTTACCCCATAATCCATAAGAATCAATTGTAGTAGTTTGTTTTTTTCTTAGATTGTTCTGAAATATAATCCTACAAGTCTAATGATACATTTTACTCCTTAAAAAACAATTCTTCACTTGACTGTATTTTTTTTTCTCTTAAGTTTATGCATCAGTTCACAATTCTGTGGCATGATACCAGAGCTGACTTCTCCTGATATGTCATCTCATGCATTCCTGCAGCAAAATTGTCTCCCCCAATGATAAATTCAGGAGAGTACAGTCCTCCTCCTTCACAGATTTGACCATAAAAAAAAGTCTGTACTTTCTCCTGCAGGATCAAGTAGAAGGGGTATGGATTGTCACGAAAAAACCTCCTTTTGTAAAACAAATATGTTGAATTAATGCATTGCATTGTACGAAATGCCTAACTCTTACATCCTTGATAATATGAATATTTTCCCCTGGTTTCACTGAACTGAAATTTAGTCTTTATATTAATTAAGGAAATGAAAAAGTGAAACTCAAAGTACACATGCATTACTTATTTGTTATTCCATCTCTGATGGAATCTGCTGAGGAAACTAGATGCTTTGAGGTGGAGAGGACAGGCTAGTTCTAGTTTTCCAAAACCTGAGAACTGCTAAAGAAATTGGAAAACTTTTAAAGACATATAAAAAAATTACCACAGTCCTGCATTACTAATGCAAGTTTCTAAGTAACTTCAATAAAATATGGACCTAAAAGGAGGAAACTACTACTTTCAAATACCTGTAAGCTAGAGGATGAGCCTCTCCAATTTTATTTGAAAGAACCTAACAGTAATATTAGGTCAGAACTGTAGAATAAAGGCACGCAATTTTATATGTTGTGAGAAAAGTGTTTTAGAGGATTCTGGTACTTTAATGTTCTGTATTAAAATTTTAAAATTTCTCTGTGTGTGAAGAGCTTTGGAACATCTCTGTTGTTGGATAGCTTTTTTGAGATACATTTAACTGCGTGAAAAAATGTGATAAATCTATAATCTCATTTAAAAATTTTGGTCTTTATTGTCCTTATACCTTGGACCTGAGCAATGAAGGCAAATTACTTTTACAACATACAGTATAATTATCATGGAATATCTTGAGTTAAAAGTGACCCATAAGGATCATAGTCATTCTTTCAGTGTGTTTGCTGTTTCAGGCTGTGTATCTGTGGTGATTCTTCAAATTTCCATAGCCTCTTCTTCTTGCAGGGTGCATAATAGAAATTTAAATCTTAAAATATAAAGAAGGAAATAACTAATGAATAATGGCAGATATATGCAATTTTAGCATTTGTTTTCAGAATCATGGCATATTGTGTCAGATTTAATACTTGTGATCACTCGGAATCATGGATTTTATATAAAAAATATGTAGTGAGGAGCAAAAAATTTAAAAAAATAATAAAAAAAGAAAGTTAATATTAAAATCAGTATTTGGATTTCCCTGCTTTATGAGATGAAATAGGTTACTGATGAAATGGGGATGTATTAATTGGTATTCCTCAATCATCTAACTTAAATCTGGTACTACTTGATATTAATTATATCTTGAATAACAGAATAAAAAGAATATCTAGCATATTTTCAGGTAACAGTGACCTAGAAGGAAGCCATAAAGTAGAGAGGATGAGAGATTAGAATGTTTTTTAAAAATACATGAAAGTATTTCAGAAATATGTCATAGAAGAAAAAGGTTAGTAAAAGCACTGAAGCTGAAATACATTTATTTAATTAGAAACTATGGGGAAATAATCCAAATTTGCAAAGATGCTGGTCTAGCTCAATACAAGTATTGAAGAGATTAAGTATTTGTTGTGAAAAACACATGTGCATGGAGATGTACTGTGGAGCTGAGAAAAATGACCTGAACCCACTAAAATGCTGCTCAAGGTTGCTGACCCTTGGAAAACAGGTGTTCTTCAGTGCTGGCTTATGATTTGTAGCCATGTAGCACTCCATAAAACCAGTTTCAAAGTCATGCAAGTGTTGAAATCCCAGTCCTGAAAGTTATGCATTTGAACAGTTTGGAAGTTAAATGTCATTGAAAATGGAAAATAACACTGAAATTTAGGCACATATAAAAATTATGCTGTCAGCCCAGACCATGAAGAACAATGGACAGTTGACATAGCTTTCAAAAGACAATGGAAGGAAATGCCTTTAAGGCAACTGTTAAAGAAAAGCTTTTTAAAATAGACTTTAAGTCTTTTTTGACTCTGCCTTCAGCTCTGCCACCACATGACAGTATCTCAGGACATGGCTCTTAATGGTGGTCTTGAGGGGCTTTGTGTGGGAATGTTGAATAAGGCTATGGTGTAACTTCAGATTGCAAGGGAGATGAACTATTTCTTCATGACGTCATAGACAGGAAGAGGAAAATCCTAGTCCATTTTACTATGGGTCCCAATAGCTGAAATAAAATCAAGTGTTTGCCTTGAGAGTTGGTTTCAAAAGAAGTCAGCTATGGGGTAAGAAATATGCTTAGAGCAACCCACTTAGTAGGCATCTACTCCTGTTAACCCCATCCAGCTGTTGGCAGGAGTCTGTGTCCCCTGCAGATAACTTCTCACTGCTATTTAGTGACACTATGTTGATGTCATCACAATGTATCAGTATGTAACTGAAAACATAATTTAGTTCATAGGCAAAATGATAATTTATGCAAGTTTTTAAAAGTATCTTCAATTAATTAAAAAACCCCCCAGCTTTTATCAGAACTCAACAGCATTTCTCATCACACTGTGTGCAATCAGTATTGCCACCCATAACCTTTTGACCATACTTTTTGTTACTCCTTTCTCCTCTCTACTGTGAAGCTTTTAATAATAATTGCACTTACTGTCTTTACTCAGTAGAATATGTACAAGGAAAGGTTTGGGAGATTTATAGTATTTCATTTCTCCCCTCTGAGTAGCTTTTTGAGAGTCTTTCTTTGCTTCTCAAAGAACAGATTGCCAAAGGCAAAGAAGGGAACTTGATGTATTTCTTACAGTTTAGAAGGTATACGAAGTTTCACTTACTGCAAATAAATATGTGTGCTTGGTTGACCTTGGCTGGATGCCAGGTGCCCACCAAAGCCACCTTATCACTCCCTTTCTCAACTGGAGAGGAGAGAGAAAATATAAGAAAAAGCTTTTGGGCTGAGATAATTCAGCAGGTACCATCATGAGCAAAACAGACTTGATTTGGGGAAATTAGTTTAATTCATTACCAATCAAATCAGATTAGGATAATGAGAAATAAAATATATAGGACTGGTCATAAGTAGGATTGTTAATTTTTTGTGAAACCAGCCTGTTGGTTGGGTTCACATGTGAATATCAGTATTTTGAATAGTTCCATGGGGTGAAAATGAGAGGAGAAGTAAGATCTCTGGCAGCATATGCAATGTCTTTAGATTCTGGCCTTTAAATCTCACTTCTAGACTTGCTTTTGGATAATAATTCAAAAGAATCCTTTACCTGCAAGAAATGAATGCAGCGTAGAGCTCAGCTTATGATAGTAGTTCAGATGCTTAATTTCATTAACCACATTTTAAACCATGTTCTCTACTTGCTGCTTTATCTGAAAGGATGGTGTATCTTCTGGAAGGATGAACATCTTCAGTTCATCCTTTGAAATCACAGATCTCCTTGGCTAAATGTGCTGCTCCTTTTCTTGCAGTGACAGCATCCTTTGAGATAATTCTTCCTTCTCTTCCCATTTTATTCACTTTCAAAACAGAAGGTCTACTACCGTGTTTTTGTATTCTTTTGGAGGCTTTTCCAACATCTCTCACATAGTGTGTATGAGATATATGAAAAAACCAAGATGATGCAATTTCTGGAGAAGCAGGAGCAAAAATATGGCTCCTAAATCCATTAAAAACATACTTATATTCACTTTAGTTATAAATTAAATCTTGAGGGAAAGAGATTGCTTCAGAAGAGATTTGCTTAAATACATTAGTGATTTGATTCTGTACTGTCTTCAGAAGTTGTTTAATTAAACAAATGCTTATTAGGTTATCCTTAGTTTAGAAACTGTCAGAATATGTACTTTTAAAGGTCAGCACTTAGGTAGTTTCCTTCTTAGAGTTGTGGGGAGGGAAAAAGAGGAACAAAGATCACTGCTTAGGTACTTTGCCTTGCTTTGAATGGAAAGAAAAACCCAAACAAACCATAAAGTCTTAACAATCGTTTTGCTTTCATCACATTTTAAAAGGCTTGCGCAAAGCCTTTCTCCTTCGCAAAGCCAAGCAGGATTTGTCCCTTTATCATGATTGTCTTAGAACATTTAAAATGCAGGAAAACGAGTTTAGCAGCTGTCAAAATTAGTGCAACTCCTGGGACTAATAAAAAGAAAAACTGTAATGTTGACACATCAAATAACATCCTCGGGATGTGGGACAACACCTAATGTGCGTTTTGTCTGACCTACAAGATGCGTGAGTGGCAGCCCTTGTGCATAGTCATTAACTTGAAGAGGGACATTATGCTTAGGTCTCAAATTGTATATACCACTTAAAGGAGAATAAACATTCTACTGTAAGTGTGGGGGACCAAAACAAACACTGAATTTGTGGAGAGCTGCATTGCAATACTGTTTTGTGCTTAAATGCCCCTTATAAAATGTGTGGGCATATGTTATTTCTTCAGTGTGGGGATGTGGATATGTCTAAAAATGCTCACATTTATAACATATTTATTTGGCTTAGATACATATATATTCAGTGCACAGTGAGAAACTATAAGAATTACTAAGTATGTGTTTTTAAAAAATATTTCCAGATGCTAAAACAGACAAAAATATTGGTAGAAAATGTAAATACAAAAAAACCAAAATGGTGTTTTAAGAAAAAATTTCCAATATACTGATTTAATTACCTTGAACTAAATCGGTCAAGGACTCAAATGCAGAAAAGGATTGCAAGTCAAAATGTAAAACACTCCAAACCCATCACCCTTCAAACAAAGGTTTCCAAGCTTATCTGGATGAATAGTGACCTGAGAAAGAACCTCTTCTCTCCTGCCCTACGGACAGCATGAAAGAAAGCTTTATCTTGTAGGTCAGAGAAAGTAGGAAGAGGTTAGAATTGCCAGAAGTCGAGATGAAGCGACCTTTGCAAGGAAATTAAAACAAATAAACAAAAAGATTCTTTAGATAAAGATGAGAACAAGATCTGTTTGCACGAGGTAACCTGTACTGGCCCCAAGTAAGAGTAGTATATTGAGTCACTTTTAAATAGTGATGCTAAAATCTGCTCAAGCCAGATAGCTAATGATTATGGACATGTGGCAATGGAAACCACCTCCCTAATGACGGTAAAGTAAACTCAGTATGTAACATATGCTAAATGGATTATGGGTGGAAATTGGACAGATGCTCTCAAGAATTTTGCCTTTTCAATCTGGTAGCAGCTATTTAAGAAAATGGGATGAAAAATAAAGGGGGGAAAAAAGTAGAATAAAGTACAATGTATGTTTTTCAATGGTGTATCTTCCTGAAGTAATGTAAGCTTAGATTAGATACCTGATCACATTACCAGAATTAGAAGGTTTTTTTTTGATGTCCCTAACTCAGTTCAAGAATAAGGCATATGTCTTCTATGCCAGCTGTGGACATTGTGGTTTGTGTTTTGTATTAGACACTAAACATGCTGGGGAGTAGTGGAGTGTTTTATGGCTTGATTTGTGCTGAGGGAGTTAAAACTTTTGTTCCATGGACTCACAAACTTCTTTTTGCTGAGTCAATTTGATTCTGGGAATGAAAGCTGATGCTAGTAGGCAGTTCCCATTAGGGGAACTTCCCTTCCTTTGCAAAGGGTGCTACACAAACTTCTCTGTTTTCCTCTGACCAAAAGACATTTTCTATGTATGTTCTAGGACTTTTCTCTGGGGCTCCATCTTTTGTCCCAAGTAACAAGAAATAGGGCAAGCTCATATTGTGCCAAGGGAGATTTAGATATTGGATATTAGGAAAAAATTTCTTTACTGAAAAGGTGGTCAAGCATTGGAACAGGATGCTCAGGAAAGTGGAAGAGTCCCTGTCCTTGGAAGTGTTCACAAACTTGTACACTTGGTGCTGGATGTGGTTTAGTAGTGGACGTGACAGTGCTGGTTCAATGGTTGGACTCCATGGTCTTAGAAGTGTGTTCCAACCTAAATGATTCTGTGTACAAATATGTAAATAGCTAGCCTTGCCTTTGCTACTGTGGCCCAATGTTTCCTGAATGTCCTTCTTGGACAACTCATGGATACAAAATAATAGTAAATGGCTTCTTGCTTGCAAGAACTAAGCAATGATGCCTGGAAGGGGTTTAAAGGCTGTGTTATGAATGCATTATATACACTGGTTATTAATAGAAGTTACTGCACTGACTTTAGTGAGAAACTATTGTTCTCCAAAGAGCTTAGGGAAAATCTGCTTTCCAAAGGCAGAATTTAAGACACTGTGGAAAAGAGCCAACAGCTCTGAACTACTATTGCCTTTTCACAAGCAACTGGAGGCAAATTTTATGAGACCTTTTTTTTCCAAGAGGTTTTAGCTACTGTTGGCTGGCTGTATTCAGAGAAAAGGAGAGGATAGACAATTTGACAACAAAAGCTTTCATAATATTTTTACCAAGGGCTGGGGTGCCTGCAAATTTTTAGATTCTATTTTTTGACAATTATCTGCCTGTCAGTGTGGAAGTGCCACACAAGGGTGAGAAAGAGACTACCTCCCCTATGTGATTAGCAGTCAACTTGTTCCCTAATATCACCCAAAATTATAATTCTTGCCGTTGTGGAGAAATATACTTTGTCATCCTAGAATAACTTTACAGTTTATATATGTTTTGGTGGGATTGGCCCTCCTCCTTGCTGGTGATAGATATATGTCCTAACCCTTAGAACTCCTGTGTGTCCTACTGCACAAGCTGCCATGGCATTTTAGCACTAAAAGATCTTAGAAGAAAAGACCTGCCTTATCTAAATCTCTGTGCTCTGCTGCTTAAGACATCTTTTTTTCCCAGATTCTGCAAGAGTCAGTTCAGAGGGCTTCTTTGTGGGTGGCAGTGGATGCAGGAGAAGCATGCCTGGTATGCCATTACAGGTGTGACTCTCCAAAGCTCACTACCTGCAGTGCAGAGAAAAAATTACTCTCGTGACTTGTTTAGGGCTACTCGTGGCGTGTCCTTCCTATTTCCTTTTATAGAGGAAGCTGAGCACAGAGTGGTAGTAGTTCAGCACAGCTCTTTCTAGACAAACTATGAACACTGATGCATGGAGCAGGTGAAACTGTTGGGAGTCTTCAAGGAGGGTCTGCAAAGATTTGAAAATCTGTAAAGCAGTTTACAATGTCCAGAATTCTAGCCATTTTCTACACATGCATTGTAGTTGCATATTGGGTGAAAAGAGCATTATCTTTTCTCTCCAAATTAGAATTATATCTAACTCTGTTAAACACAGCCACAGCATTCACTGTATAACCTAAAGCTTGGCATACTCAGAGCCAGTGCTAGTAGAGTGCTGCAGATGGTCTGTTGAGGGGTGTGTGCTGTAAGCATGATGAACATTCATCTTCAAAAATATTTTACCATAGGCCCTGTCACTTTTATTCTTCTACTGATTTATCTGCATAATACAATTTGCAGATTTTTAGCAGTGGTGTTTAATTGTTGAGGTTTCTTTACATTTTTCACCTTCCGAGGATTTACATTTCAGATTGTCTTCTATTTAGCAAAAGCTAGGGCTTAAATGCAAGTTTGACTGGGAGGCAAAGCCTGTTGGTGCAGTGGTTTTGGTCTGTACTGTGCTCACTTGGATTAATTATTTTTGTGGTCTTGTAAATAAGAATTAGTTTTTTGGGGTTTTTTTTTGTGAATATGTTTGCCATTGACAGATTCTTGAAAGGTGGTTATAGGCTATTTTTGCTTTAAGAATGTTTTAATTTGGGTTATGTCTCCAGAGCTAATCAAAAAATAAAAGATAAAATTGCATTGTGTTAAGTATTTTAATTCCAAATACAACTTTCATTTTGAAAGAGAAAATTCTCTGAAGCTTTTACAAAAGAAGGTAATTACTGATACGTGGAACATTTTCTGTGAAAATACACTCCTTGCACGTTTAAGGAAATGAAATTTTGTTAACGTTTGGCATATTATATGCATAATCCCTTAGAGTTCAAAGTCTTGTTTTACACTTCAGCACTGGGAATCAGGATTTCCCAACACAATGCAGTCAGAAAAAATGAATTAGCGCTGACGCACAGCTCATGACCTCCTTGGCGCCAAGGGGCTACATTTAGCCAATTTCCTGCAAGGATGTAGTTCAAGGAAAGTTTCTCACTGATGCCTAATGTAATTTACATGATCAATTTACCTTTTTGTTTTAACTTTTCCAGGAGTAACTTTAAAAAAATCAGTTTTTAATAGTTACTTGAGTACCATTCCCTTGTTGAAAATAAGATTTAATTTCATTGCCTTTGTATATGCCCTGTTTGACTGTTAAGTCCAGTGTTTTGTTATTTCAACAGACTTCAAACATGTCATAAATAAATTTCCACTGGGTTGGCACTTCCTTTTTGCTTCCTGATGTAGGGTTTGATTGTTCTTTGCAAATCTCTTGGGATTTTATGAGCTTTCTCAGAATGACTGACTTGACCACAAATTCAACCATCATAATTTTCAGAAACCGTTCACACAGAAAAGCCAATAGAGGCAATTTTTGGAACAATAGCAAGTGCTACGTATTGTATGAGATCAAATGCCTTCTCAGGTGTAACAGGAGACACAGACAATGATGGAACCTATTCAAAATGTTATTTGTGGGATTAGAGTCAGTAGCAGAGAAGGTTGTTAATATGACAGTTGTATAGGATAATATTCCTAGAATAAGTGTTTCTCACAAGGGGTGCCTTGTATATGCATAAAAATACTGACATGGTTGAACAGACTACTTGGCATTTGGGAAGCTTAACGAGTACTATGGAGATGAAACAATATTAAAACTATGTATTGAATCCACTTAGGATAAGAACGTTATAAAATTTTAATAATATTTAAATCAGCCAAGTAGTGTAATTGAATAATTAAGTATCTCAGACAGAAACAAGAAAAGAAATTAATGTAATAAAAACGATTAACTGAGAAAGTAAAAGTTCAGCATTGAATCCAAATGCTTAGAGAGAGAGATGTCTGGGGACATCTTAAATATCCAGTGAATCCTGGTATTCTCTAGGCTTTCCATTTATGACAGCCTTGAAGTGGCAGCTGTGCTCGGGTTCTGAAACAAGGTTTTTGCTATGTTTAGTCTCAGAAATCACCTTTTAATATTCTACTAACTATTCAATAGTATTAGTGTATCTTGGTAAGTAACAAAATATTGTCCCTTAGTTAATAAAACAGCATGAATAAGATCACTTCTTCTGGATAGTTCAACAGAATTGTTAAGAATCTGAGATTTAATACCACCTGTTTTTCTTAAGCACTTTTGGCCATAGTTGAGTATAATTTCTCTTCTGTGCCAAACTGTGTGAAATGTTTGGGAAGGTGTCTGCATCCAAGTAATCAAGGAATCATAGAATCATTTAGGTTGGAAAATACCTCTAAAATCATCAGGTCCAAACTAAAGCTAGTGCTGCCAAGTCCATCACCAAATCATGTCCTCAAGTGCCACATCTACATGTCTTTTAAATACCTCCAGTGATGGCAACTCAACCACTTCCCTGTGTCATCCTGTTCCAGGGCTTGAAAACCCTTTTGGTGAAGAAATTTTTCATAATATCCAATCTAGACCTCCCTCGGTTCAATTTGAGGCCATTTCCTCTCAGCCTGTTAGTTCAGCTTGTAACTTCAGAAAGCTATTCCCACCTCACTAAAACACCTTTTAGGCAGTTGTAGAGAGCTAGATCATCTCCCCAAGTCTCCTTTTCTCCAGGTTAAACACCCCCAGCTCCTTCAGCCACTCCTCATAAAACTTGTTCTCCAGACCCTTCACCAGCTTTGTTGCCCTTCTCTGGACTTGCTCCAGCACCTCAGTGTCTTACTTGTGCTGAGGGGCCCAGAACTGTTTCTGTGATGGCAACTGTATCAGTTTTCCAGATGCACAAGGACTTCCAACTCCTCTTGGTCGCTGGCCTGCATTGGTGCAGATGTTCTTCAATTAGGCTATTGATCCCATCATCTTTTATGAATTTTTGGATGTCTCATTTGGATTTCCTATTGACTTTTGAAGTGCTTTTACTAATTAGAAGGTTCCTCTGGAGCCAATTTGGCACATATCTGGGTTGGACTGCTATTGCCCTATAAGATGTCATAGGCATCTTTTTTAAGAAATTCATTTTTGCCACTACTTTGAAGCTGAAAATGAGATTGTTCAGTTATTTCCTATTCCAAATATTGGGTAACTCTGGATTAAATATTTAAAGACAGTAATTGCTGAAAAATATGTTTTCTAATGCTGAATGATGCATAATTAACATTTTTAGACTCACTATTTACAATATTTCTAGAAAGCATCCTAAGTGATGCAGAAGTTAAGTGTCAAATATGCATTTAATTTATGTCAAAAAAATGCTGCTGGCCCAGTCATCCACTTAGGAACAAGTGGTTACTTGACTGCTGGGCAAACGTGATACTAATGAATGGAGTAAAACATCACATAATTTTCCTATGATCCTACCACAGAAAAAAACGTGGAGGGCTTTGATCCAAAACAATAATTTTTTCCTGTTTTCATCCACAAGTTTTACAGTTTCGCCATGCTTTGTGGAAAGACAGCTGGAATTATATACCTTGTGTAAGCAACTACTATACAAGTTTGTACTTGGGAAATAAATGAGCTCAGAAATATTTGTGCATTTGCTTAAAAGAACCAAACTACTCAACTAATTTGTCACTGTATCTATGCCTTATATAATCATGACAATCATGCCATTTTAATCAGAATTTTATGCCCAGTGACATAACTTGCAGTCTTCATTTGTAACTAATGTGCTGCTAGTACCTAAAATAAAATTGGAAAGGTAAAACTGCATTCAGCAGAGTACTTTTTCTTATCCACCTGCACAAATTTAGAAAATTCCTACAGAGACCAGAACTGAGAGTTTGATCTCCATTGTTCACTAACTAATTCAAAGTGGGAGAAGCTGTATATAAGATAGTGGGAAGACTGATATTTTCATTACCACATTTTACCAAAGAGAAGGTGAGTCTCATTAGAGGAGATGCTAGATGTCCTGCAACGTAAATATCTGAAGTTAAAAATCTCTGTGCTCAATTTTGAGTCTGAGCTGCTTTATTAGGAGAGAAACTATGTGATGCCACATTCAGGCCTTTCTTATGACAGCTTACTATGATTGTAGGCAGAAAAATTATCCGAGAGGCTGGCTGTGGTATGATCCAAGGGTAAACAGCAGCTGGTCTCAATTTTGGAAGTGGGGAGATGAACAGGGAATCAAGTAAAAACTACAGAAACAATGGTGAGAGAGAAATCCCTATACAGTGATTGCACAAGAAATTAAGTGGTGAAGTAAAAGGTGACAGAAACTCAGAGAGCCTTGATGCACCATTTTACATAAAATTAACTTCAAGTAATACTACTTAAAGTAAACTTCCTTACAAAAAGCTAAACATATGTGCTCTTACCCATTGTATAATAATAGGTAAAAACCCCCTATTTTCTCTAAGTCATTCATAATATGTACTGAGGAGATGATGTATCATGGGACACACTTGAAAAGGTTTGCAAACTGCTGCAGTATCTGAGATTACTAGTCTTGCTCTAAGACCTAGCAGAGGGATCATTTCTTTGTTCAGATAAGATGTTGTCATTCTTACTGCAAGGAAATTATGATATATGGAAAGAGATATTTTCTATTCCTGGCAATCTTTTTTTTATGTACCTGTAATGGTATTTTATCTAGCAAAATACAAAGGAGTTCAAAACAAGAGTTTTCCCCCAGATTTCTCGTCAAAATCAAATCTCTGGGTTTTTTTTTTGTTTTTGTTTTTACTGTAGTTACCTGTATATACACTTCATATATATATATATTTTTTTTATATATATATATATGTGCATTTATGCATATATACTTATTTCTATAGAGATATATTATACAACCTTTATTGGTTATCTAAATATATCTGTAGGAATCTAGCAACTGTTGTTAATATTTAGAAAAAGCAGCTATATTCTATACTTAGAAGTGAATATTCCATTTCTTTTTATATCTTTTTTTTTTTTAACAATAAGTAAGAACATAATTCCTCTTTACCTCTCACTAAAAAAAGGACATAATTGTGAGAGGTCACCAAGAACTATGCTATAGTTTAAGCACCTTTTTGCTTGACTTGGATGCTAGTAGCCAAATTCTGCCTAGAAAGTGCTTCCCAATTAAAGCATGTTAGAATTCAAGACCTACTTCTCTGTACAAATTAACTGAAATAATTGATTTCAATAGAAAGCAATGGGAAGAAATAACTTAGCCTTACTGAGCTACAATTCTGGCACCCTTGGGGGAATGGGAACAGATGGTTTTACTACAGATCCAGGACTGTTATGCATTATTTTTTCTCACTGTCTCTCATCCTGACTTTCAAAGACAACAATTCCCCTTTTCTGGACCACTATACAGATTTTTTTGGATGCTTCTTAGCAGGATGTGTGTAGACGTGGGGTTATGAGATTTCATACAGAAGGATGCATGAACCAAACTGAGCCAGAAGGGAGATTGTTGCTTTGCTCTTGTGAAAATACTGGCATTCCTCACAGAACCTGTAGCTGCAGGAAAAGGATAGAAATGGATCAGAAAAGCTAGCCAGTGACCGTATTGCTAATATTATAGGGGATCAAACTACATATAAACCACATATTGTATATTAATTAGATATAGTGAGACAACCTATTGCACTAGTGCTGGATACCAGATTTTAGTACCTGGTTGTGCAGAACTTCAAGCATTTTTAGTTCTCATCGAAGTTTGCAGTGAAATAGAGGATATGTCTTGTTTGCATCTTGTCATGGGAATTAGTCTGCAGTTTATGGACTGTTTAGAAAACAGTTTAATTCTGGTCTGAAATGGCTTATGCAAGAGAAAGCAATTTCTATTGTGTTTATTTTTTCAATGCATGTGTCATTAAATCTATTTTTTCATCTATTGAAAATGCATGAAACATATGAATGGTACTGGAATGATGATTTTATGGAGTTATATGAAAACCTTGCAGTCCTCTGTGTCTTATTTGCAGTTAAGCATTTCTAGGCAATATGTTTAACATTTTTTTTCTGTATTTTGGCATGTGAGGGAAAATAGATCTGTTAGAAATGCATACTGTTGTGTGTAATCTGGAAGTAAAAGAGAATGTGTCAGAATTCTAACTAAAGAAAGAAACTTGCTTTTGTAACATTATTTTAGAAGTGCACTAAGGGCATAGTTGATGCTTTTCTCATACACAGTGTGTGTCAGCAGGTGGAAAGATCCAGCTGAGCAACTATCTCTGATTATAGTTTTCTACTCAGCAGATGACAATTTATTGTTTTCTTTGGTGTAAAGACAAAAGAAAATGTAGGCAATGCAAGTAATAAGGATAAATTAACAGTATCAAGGGGGAAAAGCAAACTTTCAAGGCTTTAGAGGTTGAACAGATCAGCTCTCATCAATTTCTGAATGGTTTTGTCTTTGAAAGGCACTTTTTTTTTTTTTTTCTGCTAAGATAAATTGGGACATATGAGTGTTAAGTATCAATTTACACATTTGGGCCTTGAAGACAGGCAAGCAGAACATTATCTAATTGCTTCCATGACAGTTGTTTACTGCAAGAAAATGTCAAATTAAAAGTTTTCTCATTTAGCAGATAGCTTCATCAGAAACAATGCAAATAAGATGTAAAATAGTTTCATGGTTGATGTGTAGATCTCTCATATCTCACATAAATTCAGGTTTTTTTGAAGCCCACTAAGATAATTGCTAGATTTGTGAATCCAGCCCTTTCCTTAGTGTCCTGTATTTTCTTTGGTATTCAAAGTGTGTGATGAGAAGTAAAAATATGGGGTTTCCAGCTTTTTTTCTCACATCTGAAAGCAGGTTAAACATTCATCACCTCAAATCATCCCAGCAGAATGTGATGTATCAATGACCTGGTATCGCTGCTAAGCACTGTGAACACACAAGGGTGTTTCATTCTTTCATACCAAGCACTACACAAAAATGTGTTCTTGGTTTGCATGAGCATCTATAAACCCTTAAGGAAGTCGTTTCAAGAAGGCATCCTTTGTAACATGAGTGGGAGATACAGAGCTCACCGTGTGAGTTGGCCAAAACGCCCCAAGTACGGCAGCTGCAGCCCTGAGTTCTGCAGGGGCTCGCAGCAGTTTTGCTGCAGGGAGTGCAGGGGCCTGCAGGACTCAGGGGCAGGTTATCACAATCAGCCAAAGGGGAAGATGTGCTACTCTGCTCATGGCAAATTGGAACTTCTTGCCCTGACTTTAGCCCCAAGTCTTTGCCATGAAATTCCTGATAGTCTTGGAATGAACGCTTGACAGACTGTTCATGTATATAAATAATGTAGTATTTTGCCTTTCAGATCTCTGATTTTCCTGGATTGTTTGAAGGAAAAAAAAATCAGGCTTTTATTACTGACATAAGTTGAACTACTACTGTCTTATTCACATCTTTAACAGATTTTAAACCATTGAAGTTCAAGTAAAGAGGCTTTTTTATCCAAAATGGTTTTCTTTTCTGAATTCTTTTCCACTTAGTGGTTGTACCCCACTACACATGAAGATGACAGCTTAGGAAATGGAAATGTATTGCTTTCATCGAGGTATATAAAGTATTAAATAAGCATTGTAAACTAAGAAATACTCCAAAAATAATAAAGTGCACACCTGGAAAGGCAGCTGGAAACTCAAATATAAACAAGTTCTAACTGTGTCAATTTACTCTACAAATTAATGAAATCACAGCAAAAATACAAAAAGATGTGGAGTTTCTTTGTACATTGAAGAACCATTGCATCTCACTTACCCAAAGCATGTCATATTCTACAGAAAAGAAGCATGACAAAAGTGAAAAATGGGAAATAGTCACAGGAACTAGATGGAAGGAAATTATTCCCATACTTGTCAAATTTCCAGAACTACTGGCTTATAGCAGGTGGTAACATCCAGGACAGTTCTGTCCCTTCTCTATCATCTAGTATTCTGTTACAAGAACATAATAGCCAAACAAATAGTACTGGAATCGTGGTCAAGTTACCCACAGTAGTTTAGAACAACATTATGTTCTCCATTTCTGACTTGAATCTTACTTACTTATATCATACAAAGTATAATAACTTAAACAGAAGGAAGAAGACCTTTCTTTTAAGTTTTGGGCATAAAGCTGTTTGAAATTTATGAATATCTACTGAGTTTTACTTCACAGATTAAATAGAGAAGTTATCAGTGTACATGCCTTGATAGAGTTTAGGGATATATACAGCATTCCAGGCATTTGCCAAAGTGCATCTTCAGGTTAGGGAAATTGCTTCGGAAATTGCTTCCTACGAATTGGGAGTAAATTAATGAGGAATTATTTTGGTGTAAGTTTAGGATTTAGGTATCAGTCACAGTGATTATATAATCAGTTGTGGATCTAATCCCTTGTATATTTTTCCTTTATGTATCCTTTCATCCTACTCTTTACAGATTCTTCAGTGAGAAGGAAATTTTAAGCACTGACTGGTGAGTATGCTTAAAGTTCAGCTGTGTTTTGGTGTGGCATTTCACTGTGTTGTAAACTCTTGTAGCAGGAACAATGCAATTTCATTTAAGCTGCCTGTTTCACAACTTCCCAAACCTTATATAAATGGTTTTGCTGTCAGTGGAAGTTGTTTCAAATGCTCTTAATCTTAATTAACACTTCATAAATGGTGAGATTTTCAGTTTTCTCTGTCTTATTTTTTCAGTCCTTTTTCCACGAGGCATGCTTTGAGCTTCACAGTGTTGTTGGCTCTCTGGGAGAGCTAACAAGAAATCTAGTAAATATCTGCTGCTTCATTTAGCATGAAAACAGGAACAAAACTTATGGATGATGTTTTCTTAAGCTAAGGAGTTGTAACAGCTATAGTTATCTATCCACGAAACCTGGAGTTTTCAGGTAAAATACTTCTGAGTATATGCATTGCTTCCCTTCTTCAGTAATCAATGATGTTAGAACAACCTGTAAAGAACAAGAGTGCTTGATGACATTTACCAGGCCTTGCTGCTCTGAAGACTGATCACAGTCTTACAGTGATGCCATTAATTATGAATAATACCATTTAAATCAGAAGAATCAGTGATGTCAGCAACAAGCCTCTTCCTGCAGATGTATGGTATTGCCTTGCCTTGAGCTAACCTCTTCTTGATAGCCTTCTCAGGGGTCAAGATTATTATGTATTTATTCAGTAATTAATTTATTTTTACTTTTTGGAGTATCGATTTTTCTTGCTGGGAGTCTGAGGAACCCCCTAATACAGATGATCTTAATTCCAAGATGGTCTTAGAAGCCGTCTGATGGGTAAGTCACAGAAGAAGCCAGAATCTGTCGGCGCTGGTGGCTGCAACTGCATTCCTGATTTTAAACCACTCAGAGAGAGGATGCTGGTTTAGGAATCCATGTGCACAGTTCTGCAGGACCCTGACTGGACATAGAGCAAATAACTGAACTGGGGCTGTAGGCTGGGAAAGGTGAAGTTTTATTCACCCACTGGTTGTTTATCATTGTTAGAGTTACTAAAATAAAAATAGTTATTTTAGAACTGTTTTTCAAATTAACTTACAGTTAAAAATATAAGACATACTTCTTACAAGTTTCAAAGAACAATGACATAATAAAAGGAAATGTTAACTCCTAGATCTTTGAAGCATAAAGACTTATGATTATGAGAGCTGAATGCTTTTAAACTTAACACAGTAATGTACTAAATGAACAGATAAACTTCTACTGCTTGGATTCTCTAAAGCATAACCTACTATTATTAATCTTTCAAAAGAATACTGATCTTTTATATATATACTTGCAGCAATATCAAACATCTCATTGCTGCACAGACTGTTCTTTGAAATAAATATGAGCGTGCTGCCAGACAGCTTTCTAGTTTCCTCACAGATGACACCAATATGTATTTGAAAACTCACTCTCTTATTTTTGGAAATTACATTTGATAAAAGCTTTATCTCTACATAAAGCATATATTTGTTTTTTGTTCATAGTTTGGAAATGAAATTAAATGTTAGTACTAGCTCTTTCTCTAGTGGATGTAACTGACTTGACTTAGAGTCAGAAATATATTTCAATGTTTGTTTTTTTCAACTTAGTTTTGCTTGAGTTTATTTTGAGCTAAGCTTCCAGGCAGTGTGTCTGCACATATGATTAGATTTTTTTTTTTTCTGATAGCAATACAAGTCCAAAGTATTTTTGTGGTTCAGTTAGAGGTTATTTTCTGTATATTAAAATAAGTATCTCTTAAATGGTTTACAAAAACTGATTGGATTAGCTGAAACCAGTAGAATCTACCCTTATGGTAACCCATGGACTACATTGAGCCACAAGTGTTCTGTGACTTGGCAGCTCTCTACATCCAAATTACTGGACAGGGTGCAGGCTAGTGAAAAGTACATCCATAGGGTATAAGATTTGAGCTTACAAATAGTATCTGTCTTTAAAAATGGCATCATCCTTCTGGGAAGGATCCCCTAACCCCATTTTTTCTGTCTACACAGCACTGTAAAGCAGGTGGTGGGCATATCTGTGCTAAGGAAGAGCACAGACCTCAGAGTTTTTGTGGTATGTATGAGAAGTCTCCTTACCTGCCCTTAAACCCAAGATTTTTTTCCCTCCCAGCATGAATGAGATGTGAACATAAACTCAATTACAAGGCTGAATTAAGTTCCAGAATGCTGCACTGGACTTCGAGGACTGGGTGAGTGCACTGTTAGACTGCAGGGGTAGCATGCAGAATACAGCAGAATTAAAGCTTGAATTTTTTTTACAGGAAGAGTGATATTATAAATTTTGGTTTTGTTTATAAATTGTCCTTTATGTTTCAAGTGGTATCTGCTAGGATGGTCAATGCATCTGATTTTTTTTTTTACAAGTTTACTTAGGGGAGCTCTCAACTGTAATTATTTTTATTATTATTTGCTTGGACAGATTGGATTTGCGAACTTGGAATGTGAAGTTTCAGGCTTCTCTTTAACACTTGCTTTCACGTATGTGTAGTGAAGAATAACTCTAGGTAGCTAAAATGAGATTAATCCCCATGTTGGTCTGATTATTTAGCGGAGAGAGAAGAAAGAGGTCTTAATGATAATAGAGAAAAAAGCAATGCTATTTTTAGTGAGAGATTGGATATAAAAGGGAAATAGAAGGTTAGAGTTAGCAGTGATATGTGAAAAAGGCTGACAAGGAAATACAGATATTCTTACGGGGAGACCGAGATATGGCCCAGAAATCTAAGAGAAGTAATTTGAGAATGGGGGCAAAGGGGAAGAGTTCAGTGACCGCATACGTCTGATTATAACTGTAGAAAAGGGATAAAGAGTTTGCTGAAACTCAGCTGAAAGGTCAGTGTCTGTCAGGAATGGATATAATATCCTTACCCAGGAACAGGAGAAATACTTGAATCTAAAAGATGTTATTTTCATGACAGGGTTTTGCTGAGAAGAAAAGGGAATAAAATGGTGATACACAATTATTAGAGGTTTCTGCAGTTGTTTGCCAGAAGTAGAAACATTTGTACAAAAGAGCAAAGCACTCTGTTTTAGGATTTTATTAGTTTTCCTGGTATGTTCTATTCTTTGTAATTCAGTATATTCTCAAGCTGAAATAAAGTCCCCTGATTCATAGATTCAGACTATAGGTAAAATATAATTTTTAAATGACAAATTACTGAAATTTTAGAACTTGTGATTGCAAAATTGGTGATCTCCTAATGCTTTCTACTGTCCACATTCCATTACAACATTTGGACAAGAAAGTATAGATAAAATGAATCCAGATATGTGTTCTATAAAAAGGTTTTCATCTCTCCAGAGCTTTTAAGACCTCTACTATATTGCGGAGTCTTAAACCTGTATTTAAGTGGCCTAATTTTTTCAGTTCTTATTAGCAATTGATATGAATTACTTAAAAAAATTAAATACCTGGTTCATTTCATCTTATTATTTCATTACTCAATTAGAAGGTTGTTCTGTGTTCTTTCCCATTAGTTTTATCTGCAATGCAAAATGAAAAGAGAGAACAAAAAGAAGCTATTAAATAAATTATCAACTATTGTTTTCATTTTTTCAAGGAAGCAAAATTCTTATGATATAAAGAATTATTACTATATCATATTTTCTAAATAAAAAAATTCTGAAAATTCTGAATTGACCGCTTTTAAACTTTTCTACCTGACAGCAACCTTTTGTACCTCCAAATAATACAAAATCCATTCTATTTTTAAATCACAGTATTTTAAGAATATATCCTTAAATTAAATATATCATAAATAATATTTAAAAGAATATAGTCTATTCTTCAGGCTAATCTGTTGATGAGCTTACTGACTGCATAAATTATTCCATTCCTGTCTTTTGGCATGGATGTGATTGCTGGTTATGCTTCAAAAAAATAGGAGATATGTTAAAATTCAAGGGCATCTGGAGTTGTAACTGAGATCTAAAGACTGAAAATGAGCATACTGGAAGCAATCCTAATGCTAAGCCTTTCAAGATGATACAGTACATATGTAAGATTTCACGCTGGTCTTTCAAATAGAGCTGAGAGAACTGATTTACTATCAACTTGTTCAGCATGAATTAAACAACCCTGTCAGCTGACCAACAGCGCTCATACTGTAAATAGCATGTCCCTCTGGTAGTGCAGGTAAAGAGGGCTTACTCTGCATAATTTATGGTCTCCCTAGAGAGTATTTAAAGAGTACAGAAACTGCTGTAAATTCCTGATGAAATGCAAGCATAAATCTGTTTACTATTAAATGTGATTTAGTGCAGTTACATGCACTCTCCCTCTCCCAACCACCTTGTAATTTTTGCACAAGGTACAGGGATTTTAGACAAATAACAATAAAAGCTTTTTATTTGGACTTAGTGCAGAATAACTCGCATATAGAATTATCATCTATCTTTTCAAATCTCTTTTATTTTTATATTTTTTAAAGAACATTAAGATTTGAAGTGAAGATGAAAATTTCAAGGAGATCATTATCAAATATCTCTTCAAAACTGACAATGATGTAGACCTATAAGCTTCTTTATGCAATAGATGCAAGAAGGACCTACTCTACAGATTATTTCATGACAGTATGGAGATAAAGGGAATCACATTATATCACATAGAATCTGTAGAGTCTATATCCAATACTAATGATAATAATTCTGATGTCTGTGCTCTTGTTTGTTATCGCAGGGGGTCTGATGCTGGCCAGCACCGGTGTGCAGCGACATTCCTAGAGAGAGCGTCCTGCAAAGAATAACTCTTCCAGGGGTGGTGGCAGGCCTCCCTGGGCAGCAGGTGATTCCAGCAAGTGTAGCAACTTCTCAGCTACAAGTGATTCCAGCTCCTGTGATTCAGCTCTTTGTGAAACCACCCAAGGTGGACTCGGGGATAGAGAGACAGGAGCCTCGTCTGGCTGTTCCACAGAGGCAGCTTTTATTGTCCAGCAGCCCCTGTGAAGGGGAGGCCAGGGACAAAGGCCCCCTGATCAGGGACAGAAATGGGCTTTTTATGGGAAAGGCAGGGGGTGGGGTAGAAACCTATTAGCCAACTGTGTCCAGGCTATTACCATATAGAAACAAGGCACGCTGGGGGTGGTTCACTTTGTCACCATGACCCGGAGGAAGGTTGCTTATCTCCAGAAAAAGTCTTTTTGCCCTCAGACCTCTCTCCTCCAAGGCAGTGCAGAGGGCTCTTGTGCCAAGGGCTCCCAGCTCTCCACAGTTTATAATGCATTTTTACAGCTCTATTCTCATGGAATGTAGAACTGGAGAGCCTGATTATCAGAAAATGCTACCAACTGCTTGTATGTATTATTCTATGCATATTTTCAACGTAATTTTGAGAATGGTTAACTAGTCACTTTGCTCAGACATAAACCTGATTTGTGGCTACTTTTACAAGTCAGGAATTTGCTCTCTATAAATCTAAGTTTTACTTAGAGATTAGCATAATTTATGCCCAAAAGTCTCAATGCTTGGAAAGTTAAGAAACAGAAAAAGCATGCATTCAAGAAAGTAAGTCTTATTAAATGCTGATGTTTGTGATAAAGTCGAAGCTCCGTGTTCATTGGTCTCATTTTCGAGCTTCCTGTCTGCCCTTCCCTACTCAGATGGGTTTTACCATCTTGGAGTGTGGTATGCTCATTCGGTAGAAATGCAAGTAGCCACAGTGGGTTTATTAGCTGTTTTCATGAATCCTTTAAAAAAATTTAGACATGTGATCATTGCTCAGTTTAATAAGGTTTGGGTTTTTTAATTTGGATAGTATTTTAACATGCACTTTTTATAATCTACATGGAATTATTTGATGGAAAGTAGGTTTTCTTCTGCCTTCACTCATGCCCTCCTCCTTTGTAACCACAAGTATATTTTTTATCTGTTAGATACCTGCTTACTTAGGCTCTGTTCCTGGTACCAGATTTGGTTTGTCTTCTCTTCACTGACTCTCTTCTGTATTGGGCTGGGATAGAAATTTAAAATCTTCACCTACAGTTCCTTTAAGCAGTTAAATTACAGAAGAGGATGTTTGGATTTTTTTGAATGCTGAATTAAGTTTGATCATTAGCCTCTTGCTATTATGTTGACATTGCCAATTTAGACACTGATGACTTGCATGACTGGACATAATTTGCATGACATAATGCCACTGGATGGGAAGTGTGAGTTGTTATAGTTGTGCATCAATGTTAAACTGTTGTCCAAATGTCTACCTACATTTGATTGCTGAAGCAATATAGTAATAAAGACATTGTTCAGTATTTGCATACCTAAACTTTACCCTGTTATCCTATTTGGATAATAAATATCTGGCCTCTTGGAAGAACACTGAGCATAGCAGGCATACAGTGGAAAGTGTGAAGTCTCAAAGTATCTCTCCTCCTGTTAGCCTGCATCAACCCATGATGGGGATGGAGTAATCAACAGGAATTTTCACTCAGTTTTAGGAACTATGAAATACAAAAAATCTAGAAAAGTAACCCCTCCTGGCAAACTTTCTATGATATTTCATTAATAACTCTTTAAAGAACAGCTGCTTAGATCCAGCACTGATGTCTACAATTATTTTTACAGATCTGACCATTCCTGTCACAAAAATCTTGCTTTGCAGCTTTGCTTGTTCCACTTCTGCACCCAATAAAGTTTCCGTAAGTAAAGAAATTCCTTCCAACTTCTGATACATTTTAATTTTGAATAGATTGCTCTTCCCATCCAAGTTAAAAATCTTACCTTTTTTTAAAATTGTAGGTGTTTGATTTCACATTTTCTGAAAGAGACTTTTTTAATGTAGAGACTGTGTCAATCCACAGCAGACTGGTCCTTTCATGTCCCCATTGGAATACATACTTTTTCCCCTTCAAAATATATTTGCATCTGTATACATTGATGAAGAGATCTGATTGACTCAGTTAAGCTCATCAAAGCATTTTGAATGATTTAACTGTAAAATTTATAACGTAGCCTATAACACTAAATAAAAAGCAGTGTTGGAATTTCCACTTTCATACCAATAACCTTGAATAGACATTATTTTATACTTTTCCTTGGGAGTGCTGCTAAGAAATAAAATAGGAGATGAATATATTGGAATGTGAGTAGTTGCTACTGTGCTTTAAACATAGTCCTTATACTTGGGCAATGTACAGAATCTCCAATGTTCCCACTGTCATTAATTATACCTTCTTTGCTACTGTCATTCTAGAGCCAGAAATACCACTGGCTCACAAAACCCTCCGTACAACCCTATTCCAAATGGAAAACACAACAGGTATGAGAAAATGTCTGCAGTCTTCCCTCATAAAAGTGCTTTCTCCTTATTGCCTTTTTCCCCTGTTAAGAACCCTGAAAATAGAGTTGAATCTGAGTTCCTTTTTAGGCAGATGATTAAACATTCTCACCATTATATAATACAATTTCCATTTTATTTTAAACATACTTTGCATGATATAAAAATATTGATCACAGTGAGCTTTAACAATTGTTACTGCTATAAACAGAAATGCTGCACGATGGTTTTAGTGGAAATAAATTATATAGTCATTATCTCTTAAAAAAAAAAATCACAAGAAGGAGAACCTAGGCTGTTTGGTCATTGACAGAAAATAAGTCCTTATTGAGTTCTTTACAAAACACGAACCCCAGTTGTTTTCTACATTTGCTTTCCACATCTTGAGAAAAGCACAAGTCTGTCTCTGAAAGCCCCACAGGGTCTCTGGTGAACATTTAATTCCAAATATTATCAAAGTTTCTGTTGTTCTTTTGTTCTAATGGAAAAATGTACACCAACATAGCAAGTAGTGCTCTCTTCACTAATTCATAAGCGGTCTTTTCCAATATGTAGGTACACAGCGGCACACTTCTTCACTGAAGTAAAATCCAGCATCGCAGCGTTTCGTTCGCACTGTACATGGAGGTCTGTAACAACTAAAGAAAGGAAAACAAAAAGTGGACATTAATATAACACAATCATTTATATTTACCTGGGGCAGAAATCCGTGTGCCTTCACTTTGCCATTTCTCAATGGGATATTTAATTCCTACAAGTATATATGTTTTAACTTTTTATGTTCTTGCAACAATTTTAGTCAGACTAATCTTCGCAAAATACAATGAAATAATAATTAATTATACTGAAGAGAAATTATTCTATTGCAATGGATACACATGGATCTTTTTTACCACACTGTTGGTTACAGCCACATTCTAATCTTGAGTAATATGTTTTTAAATTTTGTTTTGAAAATAGGATATATTTCTGTACTCAAATTGGCTTGTTATAACCTACTGCATGCTGCAAATTGGAGGTGGTAATCTAGAATTAGATGATAATCAAATCTATCATCCTCCTACCCAGGACTGTTTCTCACCTTATTGGTTACTGCAATAAGCCTGAGAGAGGTTTGTCTACATATGTTACACTGTGACTCTGGTCTTGAAAATGAGAACATACTTCCTTTCAAGTTGCAAATTCCCACAGCCAGTCTCTGAGGCCAGTGGGAATATATCTACATTCATATTGCATCTGCGTGCATTCTGAAGAAAAATCAGAGCCTATTTATCATGTTTCTGATAAAACTTAATGGAAAAAGGACAGAATTAGTGCCTACCTGATTA
This sequence comes from Corvus kubaryi, assembly GCF_017639235.1. Lineage (NCBI taxonomy): Eukaryota > Metazoa > Chordata > Aves > Passeriformes > Corvidae > Corvus > Corvus kubaryi. Next base: position 4,439,096 of record NW_024582083.1, read on the forward strand.
AAATAAGTTTTGCAGAAATACAGCATTGAACCACAAATCACATCTACCTATGCAGCACCAGAATTTTTCCTCACCAATTCCTTGACTGAAAAATACAACTTATACAAAGATAATATCTCTGGTTGTCCCTGAACCCTTCCTTTTCCTATTTAATTTTTCTATTAAAACAAGAACTTGACCCAAAATAACCTTACAATAACAATGCTAAATACTTTCTGGTGTATAATGGAGACAAAGTACAAGTCTGGGATTTTTTTCAGACACTGGCAAGGAGTCAAAAGACAAAAGTGTATGTCTTAAATTTCACCATAGTTACACTTAAAACTTGTATAATGTGCACTTAAATAATGTGCACCTGTTTTTGAAACACTGATATTATGGTCTGTTACAATAACTGTTACTAACATATATACAGCACGCTAAATTGCACAATGTCACTCTCCTCTGCCCTAGGTAATTCTTATTTCAGGCTTGTGGCTACTCTTACTGTTGTTGCAAATAAGTTAGTATGTAGTGTGCTTGTTTTGGATACTAAGTTACTACTTTGCAATAATTTATGATATGAGGTCTGCACTACAGTTGCACTAATTCACACCATCTAGTTCAGCCAATGAATTTGGCTATGAGGAAAGCAACAAGGAATGAGGAAGACTGCAAATGTGACATTTATTAACTAGTGTCACATCTTGTTCAGTGTTTTCAATGTCATTTATCATTGATTAGTTCACCACTGTGATCTCTGTAATTAAGGGAGTAACATTATTTTGTGCCACAATAGATATTTGAAATCAGTGTAGCAGCTCATGGGAATCTCTCAAAGTCCTACTTGTCTTTTCCCCCTAAAGTTTGGACACGGTGGTAAAAGGCAACAAAAAGGTTTGTGAGTGAATAGGCAACCAGCAGTAGGTCTGTTCTGGGCAAAAGGTACTCCACAGAGATTCAGTGGATGAAACACTGAACTCACCTTTTTGCTGTCTCTGCCATGAAAGTTCAGACCATTTCAGGTACTGAATGACAGTAAAATGAAATAAGAAGAAAAAGATGCAAAGCTAAACTCTTCCACACACCTATGACTGTACACAATGAAAAGCAGTCATGTAAACACTAAGCATGAGGAGCTTACTTTGTTTAGGATTCATGCCTCCTTGTGAACTTCAATTTGCAGCTGAGATTGCTATACAGCACCTCTCCCACATGAGTTTGTGTCCAGCAGCAGTCAAGCTCAGGTTACTTCAGTCTTATCCTAATTTGGGACATTTCAAAAGAGCAAGAAAGTCCCTCTCCTCCTCTAAAGTGCTTAGCAGATGAAGTTCCTAGTAATCTGGCCCAGCCAAAACTGACCAAAATAAATTTTAGAGCTGGTAGCACAGGGTGAATAGCAGCACTCATTGTAACTACATAAACGTGGTTTCCTTAGGAAACTGCTGAACAATAGACAAGGTCTTTCAAAAGATTTGGTCTGAATGCTGTTTATGGAGTGTTTTCATGTGACAGAGATCTGTTTCAATGAGCATAATCTGAGCACGCCGGAGCTCAGACAGATGTTCTCTCACTAGTCCTAGTGCTGGGCAAATCAGAAGCAACTTTCTCATTATGGTCAATAATTGTGATTTTTTGCTGCAGAATGCCCATATAGTCACTGTGGGCAGCCTAGCAAGGCCACAGATGAAACAAGTCTTGGGCTGATAGCATAAATCACCTGAAAAGCCAGTATCCTGAAGGTTTTTTTTTTCCATCCCATCCTCTGCTTTGTAAATGATTTTGTATTACTTTCATCTGAAGCAGGGTGTAATACTAGAGGTAGAGGCATTTTAGGTACAGTGCATAAAGATATTAGTGCTTCAAAACCAGAAGCTACAAGGATTACTTGTCTCCACAGGGAGCTGTCTAGGACATGACAACAGGATTATGTTCATGTCTAGGGCTCACACATCTAGCACAAAGCTAGGCAGAGTTGTTTTATAAATTTATTTATGTTTTATAAATTTATAAAATTCATATATATATTATATAAATTCAATTTTATAATTGATGCTGTTATAAACCAGCAAGAGATCTTTCAGAGATAAAAAGGGTGTTGCAGGGATTTTTTCCTTTTAGAGACAGCTTGTGCTGGACAGAGACAAAATGTGAGAAACCTACACTAAGTCTTTTCTTAAGGAGAAGAGGTTGCTCCCTCTATTTTCCTTGGCAGTGCTAAAATCTACAGGACTATTGGTTCCAGTGGTATAAAGGTTTTCCCCACACAAAACCAAAAGAAAAACAGCTCAGAAAAGAGAAAAAGGTAGAAGCACCCTATATCATACTGTCCTTGGAAGTGAGAAAGTGATTCAAACTTTTTACTGTATTCAACCACAACAGAGAAAGGCTGAACTCAATTTCCTCCTTCAAATACTAAGTCTTTAAATCAACAGACACATTGAAATCAACATTGGATATTTATTATGACATTTCTTAACTTCTCCAGTTGTGCATGTTCTTTTAAAATGTACGTGGTTTATATTTGTAGCACTGCTGGAAGTGACACCTATAGTGTAAAGGCTTTGTAAAATGTAGAGCTTATGTAACCAGGCTGGTTTCTTTTCCTCTGCAAACATAAAATTGAAATGATGTGAGTTGAATTATAGAGAAAAATTAGTTTCTGATGTTTCTAACAGCTCTTCTATTTCACTTCAAAGGCCAAATATTGGAAAACAAGTAATGCCAGTCATCTTTTCCCCCATTTCAAAGACTTCAGTGGAAATATCACTACTTATATGTGACATTTTTTCATTATAAAGATGAAATGATGTCTATATATCTAGAAATATATTTATCCCAAATAATTACATGTTAAATTAAATGTGTTATTTTTGATAAAGCATCAGGTTACTACAGACATTTAAATGTCCTAATTTGCTATTTTCCATTTGCAGTGCATGAATTGTTGTCATTCATGTAATAGAAATAATTCCCCTATACTAGAAATAAGTGATCCTTCTTCTCCAAATGGCATTGCTTAAGTATTTTTTAAATTAATTTAATTAATGAATTTAAGAAATTTACAAGAGAATTTTACAGGAAAGCTTTCCTCACATAATATACAAAGCAGAAATAATGCTGGTTGTTTCTCAGAACCTAAAGTCATTCACATTTATGTATATAGACTGCTAATGCTATGGGTGTATGGAAAGAAAAGGCCCTAGGGTATATAAAGAAACTGCAGACTTTTCTTCCTAAGTTTTATTTTAAATGGTGATCTGGGAAGTCTGTTTTATAGTTATACATGTCTACTTTTCACAAAAATCACCCAGAGCTGGGTGACTCCAAAATTTAGGAAGTGGAAATGAATGATGTTATCTCCAGAATTACACCCTGAAATCTAATTAGGAATATTTGAGTTATTTCAATATTTGAGTTACTTGAATTGCAATATTCAGTTCATGGGGAAAAACAGAGTAGGATTTTAAATACCATAAGATATAGGGAGATTGAACTTAGGGTTCATTTTCACCAAAAGGAAATAAGTCCCATGAAGTAGTAGTAAGAGTACTAAAAACTAAACATGGTTTAAATACTTATTATGCCTAGTAGCTTCCTCTTAGAGATTATCGACGTCACAGAAGATAAAACTGAAGACAGACTTACTGTTTACTTAAGACTGTTACAAAGCAATTGAACAAGACAGCTAATGTCACAACCCAAAATTTTATGCCTTGAACACACTAAAAGAAATTAATACTGAGGTTTTACCTGCATGTCTGGTGATGGAACCTTTTTCCTTTCAAGAAGCATTTATTGGGAGATTCTATACATTCACAGATGCATTTTGCAGGATTTAGTGGCTGATGTCTAGGACAGCTCTTTTTACATACACACTGGCACTTTTCTTCATCAAATTCCTTGTTGGGCCCACAGGAAGCAGGGATAAGTTTGTTTTTGCACATGCACTGACATGATGATCTGTCCAATTCTTTGTGAGGTCCACAGCTTGAGGGCCGCACGCCTCCTTTGCAGACACATTGACAGGTTTCTTCATCCAGCTCTTTATTTGGTCCACAAATATGGAATCCTTCAGATGTGTCTACAAAAGCAGCAGAGAAATCACACTATTACCAGAATTTTGTGTCTACTCTCACACCTATTTTTATGGGAAGAAATGAGCAAATCCATACCTTTTACGGTGTTTCAAAAACAAGCATATGTAAAAAGACAGGCAACAACCAGTAGTAGTATTGATACAGAAAAAGACACAAATAATTGCTACTACTTCTTTGTCTTTAGGTGAATCTAAACATAGAACTACACTAAATCCTTTCAGAAAAAGTGCTTACCAGAATCTCCAAGGTGAGAAGAGAAACCAAAATCATGCTGTGACAAACATCTGCAAATTTGATTATTCCAAATATGATTTTTTGGACAGGTCTTGTTTGCCACATGACACCTGTGAAATTAAAAAATGCTGTTGATTTACTACCATAAGAACTCAAGGAGAAAAAAAAATAAATCAATTCTAGCTGTTGATTGCTTTAGTTTCTCTCCATTGCAAATATCTTTCTAAGAATGTCAGTTCATTCATAATCTTTTTTTTTATTCCTGTCAAATCTGTTACTAAAGGTTCTCCCCACTACAGAGATTTTCAACCATTTATTGAAGAAACTTTCTCACATTTCAAGTTTCAGCTCTAACCTCTAGAAACTTATATTTGTACTTTGCTAATGTAGTTTGGAAACAGCCCTAGAACATAAGCCTCAGGTAGAAAACAGGAGTATAAAACATTTTTGCATGCCAAATACTGCATGTAACGCATCATTTTATGTGTTGTTTTAAGTACAAAAATGTTTTCAAACTTAGGATATCAAAAGACAGCAGATAAATTTTATAATGAATGCTGTAGACAAAACTTAAAAAAAAAAAAAAATCAGTTTATCAGATTCCATTCCAGTTTATGTGAAATTTATGTGCCATTAGCTGACACTTTCTCATTAGTCACTCAGATTCTGGTGAGCTTTCTTGAACCTAAAGATTTGAACTTTAGCAGCGCTGCCTTTAAAAATAAAGGCAATATACAAGTTAACACTTTAGTCCTCTTTTTCTGCTACAGTTTGTAGCCAAGGTAGTGGAAACCAAAGAAAGCAAAAAAATCCAAAGGCAGCAGCTGTTGCCTTTTTAAAGAATGAGTGAACTGAGCTATCTGGTGAATCACTGATAGAATATTTATGTGTATTATCTCATCTTCATCTCTTGCAATTTCTTTATCACCACAGCTGACATTACATCTTTGAACAAGTCAAGCCTAACTTCTTGTATCCGGGCTGTGTCATTTATTCATCGTTCCTGTAGTATTTCTAAAATCCTACTAATCTGTTAAGACAACACCTACATTACTCATTTGATGCACTTTTCATTCCCCTGAGCACCATTACTCACACATTCAAAAATGCAGGTGCTGGGACATTCTTCCATGATCATCATTCAAGTACACCCCTCCCCTTCAGCACACTAAATCACTCTGCTTGTACAGACTGCTGTAGTTTAACATCACCCTGCTTCCCCTCATGTTTTATCAAACTTGTGTTTCCTGATTTCATTCCACTAATGGTCTCACTCTTGCTGCCTCACTTGGCATATGTTTCCTTTAGCCTGCCTCCTGATTCTGTTTGAGAAATAGTATGGATAATTTACAGACATATTATTGTGTTCTGTTAAAAAAACCCAAACCAACCAAGTCAAGCTACACAACAACAAACCAAAGCCTCCTGCCTGTTTTATTGTACAAAGCCATAGATTCTGAACTTAAAGACAGTATGTAACAGTAGAGGAGACCTTTATATATTCTGATCTATTACTGTGTCGTCTTACCTTTGTTGAAGCATGATTCCGTAGTCACAGGAGAAACAGCGACCTGTGAATGCTGGTTCAAGTCTGGTGTCTGTACTCTCACCTCCCTCAACTACAGGTAGCTGTTTCCTGGCTAGAATAAACTCTTGCCCTGGTCATTACAACAGCTCTTAGTCTAGAAATACTGAGAAGCTAGAGAGAGCCAACATCCTTTGACTTTATTATTAACTCTTGGGTTTTTATTGACTCTTTATAATCTGTTAATTATGTAATTAAACTAATTATCAATAGATTTACTTCCAAGCCACTGTTTATGATCCATGCTTTGACAAACAAATTAAATCAGTTGAACTCAAATAGAATATAATCTATGTGTCAGAAAACATCCAGACTTAAACTGAATGAAACCACTGAGGAAAATGCTTAACACCTCAGAGAAATTTGCTCTATTCACTCACCTTATTAAAAATGTCAACAATTAATTCCAGTCCAGCTTCTAGTTATTGATTCTTCCTTAAAGCAACTGTTAGTCTATTATGTATTTTTGACCTCCTAAATATTTATACATCAAGAAAATCCCACACACATTGTTCTTCAGTTTTAAATCATCTCACTTCAGTTTATCTAATGGGTAAAAAGGTAATTTAGTAACATTCTCTTTGTGTAAAATAATGGCAGCTCCCTTGCAGAATGCGTTCTGCTACTGCTATGTATAGATCACCTATCCTAACTGTGCAACCTGCCCAGCAGTATTTTAAATCTGATCATATAGGCTTGCTCATAACGTGAAAGGAAAGACAAGCTTATACTTACTGAGTTTGTGCTGCTGGCAAGGAACGTCTTATGATAGAGTGGACTTGTCTGTAAACATCCAGCTTGGACATGCACCGGCAGGACGTGTGGTTGGCAAAACTGACTGTGACGGGCTTGGGGCCGTGAGACAGAGGCACCGTGATCTCAAACAGCTACAAAAGGCAAAGCAAGAATCTTCTTACAAAGATCACTAATGGTCCAACTAAGCAAAATATAAGGACATACGAAAAACCTATCACGAGTTTAAGTTCAGATTTTTTGTTTTGGATTCTTGTTCCAGCTGCAAAACAAGTAGCACTTCTTAAAATTTTGGTCTTGAGTCATTAATATGATAAGGCCACAAGTCCATGTCTAGTTTGAAGTTTGGTACTGTCCTGGGGTAACCGAAAAAATTAATGCCTAATTGCCACCAGGCATACCTACTGAGTTTTCACTAAGTTCAACACAGTCTTCTGGAAAGAGACTTTCTAATCAACTTTTTGATTATACTTACAATCCCTTTTGCCTTTTACACCAATGTGGCTCCATTTCCCTGATGTATTATAAAATTCCCTTTAAATTAATCACAAAACGCCGAGATGCCTCTGGCAAGAAGAGCAATAATCATAACACAGAGGTTTCATTTTTGTACTGATATATGACAATTGCTTTATGTACTTATTTCTTTTAAAAATATCCATCTATTTGAAGGCCATCATAAATTATAATGCACAAGCTAGGAAATTGGAGAGGAGGAAGGTGGTGTTGTAGATAAAGACAAAAAGGACTGTGTTTATGAAAATAGCTTTAATTTCTGCATACAGTATATACTTAAGACAAATACATGCTTGAGTTCTTTGAACATGTTTTTTACTACTGATCTTTAATCAGAGGACAAAACTCACCTACATATGCAAGACTTTTTTTTTTTTTTTTTAACAAGTTGTACTTTTCTGCACTGCTGTTGAGACCTCTGACAATCTGGACAGCCAGAAACCTACAAATGGACAAGCTTTTACTATCTTAAATACCTGCTTAGAAAGCTGATTCTTAGAAGATATATATGAATTGATGGGCAGAACAAAGAGTATGAACTTAATTACAATATTACACATGTAAAGAAAATCCTGTTTTCTGTACTCTCACGACAGTATGAACTTGCTTTTCTGAAGCTGAAACAAAAACCCACTGCAGCAAGAACTGATAAATCTTAGAAAATAGAATAAGTATGAGTCTTTGAATGAGCCTAACTGCAGCTGGAAAACAAGTGCATATTCTTTGTCTATTCTTGCAGTAGGCCAGTTTGCTATGCTGCAAAGCATAGCAGACTCCAGACCACTGAAGATGGCAGCATAGGACTATTGCTACATTTCCAAACCACCTAAAAGAGGTAGGTCCCTGCCCAACTGTCCTGTTCAGCTTCAGGAGATCACTGAGGGAAATTTCACAAAAACAGCTGAGATGGATCAATCACGGGTGGAAGTGATGGTGAACATGAATTAATCTTAATTTACATTTATCCTTCCATTAAAACTGTGAAAGGTTTGGAGACAAATATTGCTAACAACTATTCCCATCAACACTTCAGTGGTACAATGAGAAAAAGGTCTAGTTAAACAATGTAAAGGTAGCTTCCTTGACCTCCTTGAATTACCTTCAGTTGTTCAAATAAATTCTCTTAATAATAATGTATTTTACATCACCTGAGAGTTGCTATTGTTGATACATAAAGTCAAAAAAACTAAGCCAACTATTGTATTTTTATCTATATACATTATATTTATAACTCAACTATTTGTATTAGAGATTATATTATACATAGTGTTATATTCCTAGTCCCCACTCTTGTAAAGTGCTTAAGACAAGACATGAACTAACATTTTGAAAAAGAATAGAAAACAGACCCATCTTCATTAATGGAAGTGCTGGAATTTAAATACTGGTGTTGGAATTATTGATTTGTTCTTCCTTCACTTTTGCCAGCACATGTTGTTGGGATACTATATGAATATTTATTCCTCTCTTCCAATAACGAAAATATATAAAGAGGTTTCACAAGAGGTTTCAAATTATTGAAAAGTAGTCTGTTACAGAAAAGGTATTTAGTGCTGCGAATAGTTCAGTTTAAATTATCTCTATCAGTTGAAAATAAGACTCATCCTAAAGAAAATCTATATTCTGCTCTCAGATGTGATAGCAGCATCTCTAAATTCAATGAAGCTATTTAAGTGTAAACTCTTAACATGCAACAGTTGTGTTTGAATCGTCATCTAAAGAAAACATTTCAGATTAGGTAAAACCTGACCATAAACAATGCTTTATGGTTTTGATAACATCTACAATTTTTTTTTGCTCACCTTCCTCATCCAACAGAACAATAAACTCAACATCTGCTTTCACTATGGGGCATGTTTGGCAACATTTAACAGCCAAATGTCAGTACCTAGAAAGGATATGTCTGTGAAAAATGCCTCATAACCAGTACGAGGTTGGTTCTCAATTCTTTTTCTGGCAACATTCTGGCTACTATGGCTACTGTTGCTGGTACCCACATGGCCCAAATGGGTAACACTTCCTGGAGACCAAATGGCTTATATTTCTGTTTGATCCCTCATTCTCTAAAAGATTGGTTTTACTGCATTCTTAGAAGCCCAAATCTTCTCTTCCTTTCCAACTTTAAATTATAATAAAAAACAGACTAATTCACTCTACAGGCAAAAGGGAAAAGCCATTTCCTTCATGTACCGATGCCTAAAGACAGACATCCAGTCCCAAAGACTACAAAGAATGAGCTTCAGTCCCCAGAAGAACATAAGATCTGATAGCAGAAGGGATTAGAGCAGTTTTTCAAAGTGTAGAGCTTTTATTGTTCTGAAAAATGCTATTATAATAAATGAAACAGCAAATTAAAATACATTAAATGAGTATTACTCCAGTCAGAGGCAAATAAAAAAATAAATTCAACTTGCTGTTCTGTACCTTTCTGCCACCAACACTGCATTGTCAGGAAAACAGTGGAAAGTAACAACAGAAGCAATAAGTGATTGTATAACTAAAGAGTATTATATATAAGAAAAAACAAAAAAACCCATACAAAATCACAAAGCTCTGTCCTCCTCCAGAGAAGCTGCTAACTGTAAACATAAATCAGTAACACACTGTTACTGATCAGAGTGCAACACATACTAACAGAAGCTCTGTGTAGATGAAGAACAGTTGAAAGCCATAAATAAATAATGCATTGAATAAGAACTCAACACCTTCCATTCAGCCAGTCTAAGGCTGTTTTGTCATAGAAAGCCAGATGGCAGGTCTTCCAGTCTTTCTCACCCTTTTTAGGATTTCTCTTTCAAGTACTGTCCACAACCTACAACTTAGTATGTTTTTAAACTTTAAAAAAAAAAAAAAAAAAAACCTGACAGAACATGGGTATCTCTGAATGTGTTGACAAAAAGCACTATCAGAACTCCTGAAAATGCAATTTTCCATATATTCCTTCTCACTGATCCTTAGAATCATAGAATTGTTTGGGTTGGAAAGGACCTTAGAGATCATTTAAGTAGAACCCCTCTGCCACAGGCAGGGACACCTTTCCCTAGACCAGGTCACTTTAAGCCCCAAAAGGCATGTAATTTAGATCCGTGGCATTGATAGCTTCTTCTTTATACTAGAAGGACCTCATGCCATACTTTCCAGAAAACTGCAGATTTTTATACAGAGGATTTATTTGCTTCAGTGGCTAAATTAATTTATTCAGCACTGTCACCATATGTGCCAGTATCCATTGTATCAGCACACATAAAATTATTATTATGCTCACTGACTTCTGAAATATATCAAAACTGTTGTTACGTGGGAAGGCCATCATTCTAGATACTTTTCAAATGCAGGATTTATGTATGTTTTTTTCCCAAGATTTACATTAACTACACTATGTTCTTCTGATGGACTGTGGTTTATTTTGGCATGTTTCCCTTAAATTGATTGAGTCTAAGTTTCCATCACTTGTGATCTTTGCACTTTAGAAAGTGCCAGTAAGGCCAGCCAAATATAACCAGTGTAACAGAGTACAGTGTGTCTAGAGGGGTTTTTAAGCTAAGGACATGAGACTGATTTTAAAACTAAACATCCTATATTGAAAAGAATGAAAATAAACTATTTGAGAAATGGAACATCATCATTATTTTACTATCTAACTTTCAAAGCTTACGTGGGATATAACAACAGGTATTTGATATAATAAATTCATATTTATTTAATCTGCTTGTGTTCCTTTTTCTATTTTTTTCTATTTTAATCCCTTTCTTTTCCCAGAAATATTAACAAAAAACATTTGGAACTTATGTATCTCCCACTATTAATAGTACCTACTATATCACTACAATAATCAGTCTAACAGAAAAATGCATGGGAAAAGGTAGAAATGGTAATGTTCAAAACAACTGAATATTCTTGTGGCATATCTCTGAATTGTGAAAAAGAACACCATGCACATCCCAAACTGGGCAAATTTCAAGCTGTTAACTTGTTTCCTGTGAGAAAATCTCCTCTAAATCTAATTTTGATCTGCTTGGATAGATGTTTTCCCTTGAGGGACTGTAACTGTAACTGTGAAACAAGATGATTTAGGACCTTTACAACAAGTGATCTGAAAGAAGCCAAAAAAATGTCCTTTCTGACAGCCAAGAGGGAGAATGGGATGAGAGCTCTTTGACATCTGCTTTCTACTTCCCTTCAACCTATAAGCAAGTGGCTATAGGTGGGGCATAAAAAAGTGCTGCTCAGGGACAGGCTAGAGCAGCACCAGGTGGTTCCATAATCTTTGTAACCACTGTTGAATTATTTGTGCCATGGAAACAGAGAACAGCTGTTTAATAACGAATTAGAGAAAAAACCCAACACAACCACACCACAAAACAAAAAGCCAACCAGCCACATTTCCCACAGATCCTCACTAGACAAGTCACCACCTACAGACTTGGCTACTGCACTCAGGAGAAGATCTACTGCAGTTTGTGAGTTAGCCTAGGGAGTCTTCAAAGTCATAGACCTTGTACTGTATCTTAATTAAGAAGTTGTCTCAGATCTCAATCCTGGTTGTATAAACATCCCTTAGCAACTACAAAAACAGGTTTTGGGGAAAAAATTGTATTAAAAACAAAGCAGAATACTTTTCTACTTTTCTCTCAATAAAGTTTAGTACCTAGAAAGGATGAACACAGCCTGAATTAGAGAACTATTGACCTCGTTCTGGACCACCGCTGCGTTCCACAAAGCAATCTGGGAACATCTGACCTAGTCCCTCCTCCTAGAAATTAATGATTTCCCCCTATAAAAATAATTTTTGTGCTGAGTTCTTTTATTTTTAATTAATTTTGATGAAAGCTGATATCAGCTTTCTTTATATTTTAATGTCTGGAACCAATGCTAGAGCTTGCCCTCACAGTAAGAACTCCAGCTGAAAAATTAGTTTCCCATTAAGCACTTTTTCTGCAGGGTGAACAGTATGAAGTTATCTTATGGAGTTTATCCACAAAAAATAAAGCTAAAAATTGGTGAATTATGAAAAAAACCTATTTGTTCTCATTTCCTTCAGAAAATAAAGAAACTGTGGTGAAAATAGATGTGTAGGGTACCTAAATGCCACAGAAGGTCTTGAATCCAATACTTTTTTTTCTTCCTAATTCTCATTTGATATGGGGTATACTGTGGTCACATAATTTTAAAAAAATTGAGATAGTGACAGATGAAGAGATATAGCTATAAGTCTGTTCCTTTATTAAGGGTTTTTTAAAACTGCATTCTGTCAAGGACCAGATAAAACTGGAAAGCAGAAGCAAGACAAAACTCAGAGATAAAATTGCTTGCTTTTACAGAATAAGTAAGAAAATAAAGCAGTGTCATTGCTTCCTTTTTCCTTTTAAGAAGACCTTTAAGATTTTCCTTTTCAGAGTCTCTCAAATTTTTAACTACTCTTACGTCATATCATCACCAATAACACGAAGAACTCCAAAAGGAAACTCAGTGCTAAACATTTTCTACTGGGTAAAAAAATTACTTCACCCAATGGATGTGAACACTAAGATGAAAAGAAAGATATGATTTACTCCAAACTGACATAGCACTCAAAAACTAGGAAATCTGTGTTACATGGAACAACTCTCTCTGTGACTAGACAATCCTTTATTTCGGTAAGCTAAGCTTTACCAATACATGTGAAAAAAAAAAGTTTTATTTCTTGGGTTTTAAAATGAAAATGACATTTGCATCTTTCAAGCAACTGGAGTTGAGACAATGGTTTCACCTAATAATGAGAAAAACAATAGGGCTTTAACAAAGTCAGTGTTGTACTTGTCCTCATTTAAGCTATTTGAGTTACATTACCCCTGTGCTGTGTGCTTGTCTACCACTAGACTAAATTTATTTTTGAAAACTCTTGGAAGGATATACCATTTCGGATAGACAGATCTGTTGAGAAATGAGGGCAGAATTCTAAATGCACTCTAAAAATTAGTGGGTTTTGCTGTTTTCTTTACATTCCCTTTTCCTAATTCCCCCCTAAAAAGGCTCAGAGCACTAAGAAGTTTTATGATAAAGGAGTGACATTTCTAAGGGCTACAATTTTATAACTGGCTATGCAGTTTTGGTCTTCATTATAAATATGTACTGCATCTTCAGCTAGATGCATCCTGTTGAAAAAGGAAGCAAAATTTACACTAAAAAGTGAAAAAGCCCCCAATGAAAAAAAAAAAAAACCCTACCAAATACTATAATAGGAAAATACCCTAGGAAATTCTTGTAAGTATGACTATTTTTACAGGACTTTTGAGGGAAATGTTGAAAGACAGTTGTGAGAATTCCTGTATCTTCTTAGAATAATGCAGCATATGCTTCTTTGAAGGCAGCTCACAGGCTCAATGCATGATCTCTGCACACTCCTACCTGATCACTAGCCCTGGACTTGAAGAAGATGCATTACAACAAAACAAATGGTTACATAATGCTAATATCTCTTAATATACTAAAATGCAGTTCCTAAAAGACTTTATTTAAAACATGCAACCTTCCTGCACATGTCCTACAGCAGTCTACACCAATAAGATTACAGGCTACTTTTCCATAAAGTACTTGCCTCATACAGGCATATGGTAGATGAAAAAAAAAGAGAGGGAATTAAGTTTCATGGATAATGTCAAAACTGAGAATGGGACATAATAATGTCCCATTTTTCTTCCCTAAAAAATAAAATTATTCTGGGGGAAAGAGTGCTAAATACATTTTTTCCAGGCAGTAGTCTCTTCATCTGTTTTACCCATGTATTCTGGAATCAACTATTTCCTTTGTCACAGTAGCAATAAGAAGGTTTAAAATATGCATGAACACAAATGTATTTGCAAGGAGGATGTTAACTGTAATAAAAGAGTGAGAACTTACTGTCTTGCTGATGTAATTTGTGCTGATATTCATACACTGAAGTCCTTCACTATTGCAGCAACCTCCACATCTGTAGATTGATACACATGGGGGTTTAAAGAAGGTGTTTGTAGTTGCTCCAAACTCTTTTCCCACATCCACACACACTTCACGTGGCATGCACTGAGTTTTTCTCCATTCAGTATCAATACCTGCCAAGTTACAGGGAATTTCATACGTTATAAAGTAACTGTTTAAAACCAAAACTGTCCTGCAGTAAATTAGGATTCCTTTTTAAACCTCAAAACCAGAATATGAACTGCTAGAGTCACACCCTTCAGTCAGTGAAATACACATCTCTCTATGTTACCTTCTAGCTGAATTTTCTTCTTCATAGGGACATGACATACTGTTATGGAGCAGAGGAAAAGTCACAGTGGAGCTAAAATGGAACCTAACAGGCAGGGGGAGACCTCAGAGTACAGAATCATAGCCTGGCTTGTGTTGGAAAGGACCTTTAAAGTTCACCTGTCATCTAGTCCAACCCCCTTGTAATGAGCAAGGACATCTTCAACCAGATCAGGCTGCTCAGAGCCCCACTCAAACTTGAAGGACCTTGAATGTTTCCAGGGATGGAGCATCTGCCACCTTACTGGGCAACCTGTTCCAGTAGTTCACCATGCTTATAGTAAAAAATTTCTTCCTTTTATCTGTTGTGAATCTATTTTCTTTAGTTTAAAATTATTACCTTTCTCCTTTGCCTGGGGCAAGTCCTATCGTGAGTAAAGTCTGCACTTTAGTACTGCACACCTCTGCAAAGTTATTTTAACCAGCCCTACAAAGTACTTCACTTGGATGTGATATATTAGAAATGTTAGATTTTATACACTTACTGTGAAATTCATTTGAATACATGTTAAGTTTGTTAACTAGAAGGGTATAATTTAACAGAAAAGATTACTATTTAGCAATTATGTACAGCATGTTATTTAATCTGATGGATGATTTTTGTGCCCAGATTATCCACATAAATTGGGCCAAAGACTTTGTATCATGTTATACAGCCTCTTACCAAATATAATATTGAGCTAAACAGCCCTGGGACTTGTGGCTGTACAGGTCCCTTTATTCCCTTTTGGCACTAGAATTTGGTAGGCTATTCAACAAAAATGGAAATCCTGCCCTATGTGTACTTTGAAGTCTCCATTAAGGCACACAATTTCCAATATCATGTCAAAAAATACACCTCCTGCTATAAATCCTGCATTTCTCTGCCTACAAGAATTTGCTTAAATTGTAAGCTAATATATTTTTGCCCAAGTTATCTGAAACACTGAAAGGTATTCAAACACATTGGTTTGAAAGCTGTTTTGCTTGTTTTATCATAACACCATTACAACTATCCTCTTGTAACAGGAAAAAGTTACAAGTGGATTATTTGGCATTCCAGAGCCATAATTCGTAAGAGAAGAAAGCATTACCAGCCATGATGCAATTGCAGAAAATGAGAAGAAACAGTTCAATGAGTCCAACTATTAGCATCCTCTTTTCTTTCTGCAAAATCGTTACAGCCTCTACAAAGTAGGATTCCTTATACTTGAAGACAAGCACTTCACTTTCCCTATTTACTGAGCTGAGAAAGCAACTTTCTTACAATGGACATACCTAGAATATGTCTGCTCAGTGATTTGTTCCATTGAAAGGCTGACTATCAAAGATTTTATATTATAGACAACACATCCTATCAAACTGCTGAGGTTGGTTTACTGACAATGCTTAGCTTTTAAAATATTTTTGACACAACTGAAAAGCCTTCAGATTTTAATTTATTGTGTGTTGGAACGTGGATTGTGTCCTGTACTTACTTTTCAGGATCTCTGCATTATAGTGTGCTGCGGCAAATTTCAGGGAATCATCTGATCTTGTGTCAAAGCTGGAGTGTTCCCTGTTGTGTTGCCAACCTCCTCTCCTCAACTGACATTTGAACATTTTCCAGTATTCTGGATAAAGTACTGTCATGAGTTCATCCACACTGGACACAGACCGCAACTGCTCTTCCAGGTCTTTGCTTGCATGAGCCTGTCAAAGTAACATGCAAGATTAATTACTTTCTCTAGTACACAAGGTTTGCTGGAAACTAGCCTGAAAAGCAACTCATACATTGTAAAATAAAGTTGTGCTCAAAGGGGTCCTCATTATAAAAACTGCTTCTGTCAGTCAGTGCCAACAGTAGTATATTGACAAATAAACCTTTTGCTTCTTCCACCGCTTCTTTATCACCCTTGTAGTTCAAAACATCTGTGTGAGAAAGGAGCTATAGAATTAAGTCTATACAAACACAGCTTGCAGATTATAAAAAAAAAAAAAGCTTTTTTATCCTGGAAAGATAAGTTTTTGTGATAAAATTTTGAATGCTTAAACCTCCAAACATTTAAATGATGTTCATGTTATTTAATATCACATACTCTTACAGTAACACCAAGTTTTTCCCATGTTCCCTTAGTCCCAGAAAATCAAAACACCCAGAAATGCAAAACCAGTTAAAAAAACCCAAAAAACCACCAAACCAAGAAACTAATTACTGTTATTTAGTACCTTTCTATGGTACTAGAATCTTAATAAGCAAATTCTATTATAAAGCACTAATCTTTAAATCAGTAGGGCACGAGGACTTTGGTACCCTGAAGAATCTAAACCTCACACTCCCTTGCTGTTTCAGGAGTAGCCTCAAATCCTGTAATCTTGCTTTCTTGTATTGCTGGCCTTTACATAAAATCATTGCAATTACAGTTTTCCAAATGACTGAAATTTACATTCCAATTTATCACTTATCAGGAAGATTCCTCTGTTTCTCTCAGATGAAACATATTGCATCAAAGGACTGGTGTTATCCCCTGCCCACCTTTCTCATTCATGAATTGCTGACTTCCCAACGAGAAAGGCAGTATGGAGAAAAAAGAGTATTGAAGAACCTTTAGCCACCTTCTCAGCCTACATGGCCCTTAGATGGCAGTATGAGACACAAAATATAGAGGTACACTTTGTCCAAAATGCATCAACTGGCTGGAGACTCTAGTTTACTACAAAACTGTTGCTCTAGTCAAAAAATCACCAGGCTGTAAGAGTGTAAAACATGCTTAAATGCAGAAATACAAAACTATATAAACTGAAATTGACAAATTCTTATCTGACTCCCCAACTAACAAAAAAACCCCTTTCAGTTCAATGATTTTGAACATTATGTGAGTAAAACAGTTAGTTCAGAACTAGCTCACCTGAGTCAAAACTGTTCCTTGTCTCACAAACAACTACCAGGGTACAAAATGGCATGTATGGTTGCATCTACTTCCTTATCCAGTGTCAAATACAGCTGAAACAGCTCAGGATAAGGGAAATTCACAGAACTCATTTCTGTAAACACACTTATATACAGAACTGTAAGGTGGTGAGGCATTGGAATAGGTCACCCAGAGAAGTTATGGATGTCCCATCCCTGGAATTGTTCAAGGGCAGGCTGGATGTAGCTCTGAGTAACCTGGTGTGGTGAAAGGTGTACCTGTCCACGGCAGGGGAGCTGGAGTTAGATGATCTTTAAGGTCCCTCCCAACTCAGGCCATTCTGTGATTCTAGGATTCTAATACCAATTTTAAATTCATTTTATATGATGAAGTGTTATGAAATTAAAAAAAAATGTTTTCACTGAAGCCTTGCTAACCACAGTGTCCTCGCAGATGACTTTGTCCTGGGAGGTTTCAACAACCAAGCTATTGTCTCAAAAATGTGCCCATGCAGGTCTTCATCTCTTTCCTTGCCACCATAGAATGGCCATTCCTGACCCAAGCCATGCATCATCAGTTTCTGGGGGCTTTTCCTTCAAATTTACTGGTAACACAGAGAATTTCTCTCCCCATCACCCCTGCTCTCCTTGCAGAATGCCACTCAGAGTCCCAATCAGTGGGTCAGAGACCAAAATCCGAGCTTAACAAACAACTAATTTGGCTACTCACTGCTTGCAGCTCCTGAGAAGTGAGAAGTGCAGGGTTTGAGCAGCCTCACTCCTGCCAGAATGTTTCCTGAGGGTGCTGCAGCACATGGCCCTTGAGTAATGGGAAACAAGTTGCTGCACCAGCACAATGCCAGTGTTGCAAATGCATGTCTGCCACGTGATGGGAATATGCATGGCACAGTGTGTATATACTGTCACAAGGCTGGGAGCCAGTCTATTATGCAAAAGGCACAGGAAAAAAACCTGTGGTTAGCCATCCAGTAGTTGATCCTAGGAAGTCCTAGCAGATCATGGGGATAACATGGAAAGAGAATTCAATCAAAACTTTGCCACCTTTGATGAATCCTTAAAAGTCTGTAGTGCAGACTACAGTAGACAAAATGTTGGCTATTGCTGTTGCAGACATTCAAAGTACAGGCCTAGAGCATCAGGAAAATAAGTAACGAAACTCAATATTACTTTGTTGGTAGGCTGGGCATGGAGCAGGAAAGAGTAAAATTGTTAGAAATAAAGTATGTCGATGAATTCCTCTTTAGTCAGGCAACCAACTCACGTATTTTCAGCTGGAGATGGAATTTGTTATACATACTAAATATGCATGAATAAAACTCAAAATATGAAGAAATTAATGGCTTTAATTAAGCATTTTATCAAATGTAATATAGAATTGTTTTACTCATATTCCATGGGCCATAGTGCCATGTGCCTACAACCTGAGACATGGCAGCCCGGGTTGTGAGATTAAGGAAGGAGAGGCTGCAGAGCAGCACTGAGGAAAGGGACCTGGGCGTCCTGGTCAATGGCAAGCTGAACATGAGCCAGCAGTGCTGTCCTGAAGTGCATCAGGACAGCATTGCCAGCTGGGCAAGGGAGGGATTGTCCCACTCTGCAGTGGGGCACCCTCACCTCAAGTGCTGTGAGAAGTTATGGGTGCCACAATATAAAAAATACATCAAGCTATTAGAGAGTGTCCGAAGGAGAGCCATGAGGTTGGGGGAGGTTCTGAAGTGAGTGAGGATACTTGGTTTGTTCAGCCTAAAGGAGACTGAGGGGAGACCTCACTGTGGTCTTCAACATCCTCACAAGGGGAAGCAGAGGGGCAGACATTGAGCTCATCACGAGACCAGTGACAGGATTTGAGGAAATGGCATGAAGCTGTGTCAGGGGAGGTTTAGGTTGGATCTCAGGTATAGGTTCTTCACCCAGAGGATGGTTGGGCACTGGAACAGGCTCCCCAGGGAAGTGGTCACAGCACTAACCCTTTCTGAGTCCAAGGACTGTTTGGACAGTACTCTCAGGCACATGGTGTGACTCTTGGGGCTGTCCTGTGCAGAGCCAGGAGTTGGACTTGATGATCCTTGTGGATCCTTTCCAACTCAGCTTATTCTATGATTCTCTGAAGTACTCATTTAATGTGAACAAAAGGAAAACAATTTCTGGAGTAGATATATAAAATTACTTTTAAAAAATCATCGTTATTGCATCTGAATTATTTTCTGCTTATTTTAATAAAGTTATTTGTTTGTAAAGATGGCTTCCATTGAAATTTACACCATGGAAAACTTTTGTTCTCTCCCTCTTCCAATTTAGAAAGAAAAGAGAAGGAAATACATATATCTGTACTAAATACACTACACCTAGCATCCAGAGGTAGGGAACAAAAAAAGCATAGAAAATATATGTTGATTTTTCAACATGCTTATAGTGTTACCTTGACACAAAGATCAATGATCTCTTCCTGTACATCTATGTATTTTTTAACTGCAGCAAATTACTCTCATGTATGAAAAATTGTTTAGAGGAACATTTGTTTAAGGAACTTGTGATTTAATTTTGTAGAACAGCCAAACATCTTGTTGACATGAACATCAAACGAAATCTTAAGTTCTGGATGATTACAAGAGTGTGTCCTGCATATAGGATAAGCATCAGATCATTAAGGATCATTAGAAAGAGTTTCCTAATTTTTAAGAGAAGAATGAATCTGCTTCTGTAAATATAATATTAGTCTGGCAACATTTTTGATTTTGTGCAAACTTTGGTAAGCTCACAAAAATATACTATCTTGGTCCAAATCTTTTATTCTTTGCTCTTTCTTAATTATGCATTGGCTTGTAGTGTAGGACACTGGATTTACATTGCAAAACAATTTTGAGACTTAAATGCCTATTTAGAATATACAATGAGACAAAGCAATATCAACAAAAATGTCCTAGAGATCAGAGAAGCTCTCATTTTTCAGTCTTATGCAAGTGCAGATTAGTGAAGTTCAGAAAGAAATATGGTTTGTAGCTGTAATTACTGTCACCAAGCTAGTTATTCCCAAATGTTAAGTTCAAAGGGAGGAAAAAAAAAATAATAGAACATTAACATCGGTTGTAAGAAGAGATATTCTGTGACTTCTAGGACAGAAGAAAGCTTTTTGATAAATGTAAACAGTCAGTTGATTTTCATATAATTACAGAGCACTCCTGATGGAATCGTGGACCAACTGCTTAATGTTTTACTGGTAATGCATTCTGGAATTTATCTTATACATTAAGAAGGAAGCAGGAAATAATGCCAAGAGTGATTGCACAGGAAGGAGTTTTCTCTATCCTGTGCTTTCTATTTTCTTTGCGTTTTCAAGTCAGTTAAGAGATTGGGGTTTGAACTTTCTTTTTCTTTTTAATCACCACCACTCCCTTCATAAGTGTTTATCTCCATCCTTTGGTTGACCATTCTACTATTTTTGTCATTTTTACCTATTATCAGTGTTGTCCTGCATGAACACCTAAAATCACTAGCAGGTATATTCTAATGAAAGACACTGATTAAACCTTCAACTAGCCAAACTCTACAAGATGATAGGTGGTATTAAGCAAAATAACAACCTAAAAATACAAGAAAGAATGGAGAATACAAAAAAGATACACTTCTCCATTTCATTAATTTCACATTTTTCATGAAGGGCAGGGGAAATGACAAATACATATAAATAAAGGAGTAAAGCTTGATGACACATGATCTCTTGCTTATTAACTTATTTAACTTCAGAGCATTTTGTTCTATCAAAGTATTTTTTCACCATGTGGCTTTCCATTACATGGTATGTCCAGTTTTTCATAAAATTATGGCTTGCAAGGGAAAGGGCAGGATACCAAATAGGCTCTACAGCCATTAACAAAGTCAAACATATAATAGATTTTCCATGCATTACATTACTTATCTTTCATATGTCCCCAGTGTTTGCCTCTATTATTAATAACAAAGGTCAGAACACTTAATATTTGGCAGCGTGCTTGACACATAATTGATGGTGCAATATGCTATAATGGTACTTTATGTATCTGCTCTGACTACAATTGTCAGCTCATTTCATTTTCAAGGATTTTGTTGACAATTCTTAATAGGAAAATGCTGTCTACAACCCCCTCCATTTTAAGATACTTATAATCTGTATTTATTGATTGACTGAAATGGATTAAAAATCAAGTATTTAAATCTGAATGTTGAAATGATTTGTAAGCAAATGGAAATATTGCAAGAGAGGAGTATTTGTAAACACTTCACTTTCATAATAATTTATTGCAATTTTCATGTATTTCAGTGCTAGGTTTTTTGGAAGTTGATGCCAGTAAAAAAAAATTCTAATTGAAAATTGAAATTATAGTTAAGAATTAAATTCAACTTTTATGCCCACTTCTATGGTCTTACTAGAAAAGCCCTGATTTCGATCTCCCATGCACCCATTTACCACCAGCAAACTTGGATGACTGCAGTTCAAACTAAAGTTACCATTCAATACAGCAACAAAACAGTGCTTTACAGAAGCCAAACAGTGAACATAAATTTTATTTCACATCACTTCAAATAAGTAGAAAGACCACTGCAGTTAATATGAACCAAATCAAAACATCATGAGAACGGCCGAGAGATTAGAATCAGTCTCTGATCCAAAGAGCCTACAAAGCACATCAGACAAACCTAAAA
Organism: Corvus kubaryi; assembly: GCF_017639235.1. Classification (NCBI taxonomy): domain Eukaryota; kingdom Metazoa; phylum Chordata; class Aves; order Passeriformes; family Corvidae; genus Corvus; species Corvus kubaryi. Next base: position 4,461,099 of record NW_024582083.1, read on the forward strand.
AGTAAGAATCAAAGTACAAAATAAATAAATGAAACAGTCTGAACTATATTATGCTTTAAGTGACTTCTATTCACCATGGCATTTTAAATACTAAGGATAACATCAGGGAAAGAAAACAAATAAATGGCAGGAGTGAGGGGAGAGAATGTACAAAGTAGATAGGCAAGGAAAAATAAATTATTTGGGAAGAAATTCAAAAGAGAATTTGCTAAGGAAGAAAAAGACATTGACTATAAGGATAAGCTTAAGAATACAGAAGTTTCACTTCTATATTACATATCACATCTTTTTTCTCTTGTTTGGGCCATTTTTTGAGAGCAAGATGCATAAACTGCAAGAAAATCATCCTAGGTTTATACTATTTAATATTGCTCCTCCTGTTTATAAGTACAAGTATTTGAGCTGAGGTAGGTAATGTAAAATGGTAATGTAAAATTCCTATGTTAAGGGAAATTTAATTTTTTGCATGCCAGCATTTTTAGGGTGATATTTTACTTAGATATTGTTAGACAATGCTGGAAAATATATCTAAGTTCATAGATTTGCGCAAAGGTACTTAGCATTAAGTCCTTTAGTGAAATATTTAGCTCCTGCTGAGGTTCTGAAACATAGCTCTTGGCTGGTACTTATTCTTCAAGTACCTGCCTTCCTCAGTGGTTCTCAACCTTCACTAAAAAAATGCCAGTACTTTCATATATTCAACGGGAATTAGTTATGAAAATACCTTTTTTTTTTTAATCTGATTTTGAATTCCCTGGGAAACAGAGAGAAAAAAAAATTTAGTTACTTTCTAAAGCAACTCTGTAGTCTGCTGCCTAATTGCTTTAAAAACTCAGTTTGGACAGCCAGTTCTCACAGGTTTCTACAAACTTGGGCAATTAATACCATTCCTGACTATAACAGAGAGCAGTTTTGAGAAAGAGGATTTGTGGCACCTTAGCTAGACTCTTTTTGGAAGCAATTTCACAACTAGATTATAGTAACAGGAAAGGTTTTGTTCTCACACACTTCGGCCTGATCTTTAAAAATCTGTGTTGTTCCAAAGCAGCCATGTTTAACCTGTATTCCTAAACCCATGCAGAGTGTTTCTAGGAGTACAGCAAATTGTAATTGAAAAATAAAATACAGAAATCAAACCCATTATCAATAGGCTTAATTCACTATTCAGGAGCTTTCACTAGGTAAGCCCATAAAAAGGTCAAAGGCTGCAAATATGTGGGATAACCATTTGCTAAGTGCAGCTGCATCTGGATTGTTTAATGTTCAAAGCCTTGTACTGAAGCTTCCAGCTAGCATTACAGACAGACTTGGAATCAATAAGGATTTGGATTATTGCTGCTGAAAGGCTTACATCTGATTAAATCTTGAAGACATCAGGCAGTGCAATCTGTACCAGATGAGATTTGTGTATTATTTTGTTGGTCATCAGCAGCTCCAGTGACCAGTGGTGACAAATGTGTGGATCGCCATGCATGACCAGATGCATGACTAGAAGAAAGGGAAAACCCCTTGTAAGTAAAAAACATTTGTAAAGTGAAAATAAAGGACAACACTGTGATAACTGCTGAGATGTCAAGGTGATTAACAGGCACAGAATCCCGGCAGAAAGGAGACAGCTAACGGAATGAGAATGCCAGTGCCCTCTGCAATGCAGCCGCCACAGCCAGCAAGGTTCTGGTGCTGACTGCATGCACTCCATCTACAAGACATCTGGGTTGAGGCCACATGGCAGTTCTGTAGAATTTGACACATTATAAAAACAATACGTTCATTTTGAATACTTTTAAGCAACTTTTAATTAACACTGACAAAAGCAAACCACACAATTCTGAAAAGAAAAACTTGCAGTCCTACTAGAAATCCTCCTCATTATAAGACTTTACTCTCTCAGAAAAGGATAAAATGCCAGTTAGGCTTTTTATTTAATATGGTCTGAATATGGCTGTTTTTTCAAAATACCCTGCAACCTCTTGTTTTCCTTTCAGCAGTCACATGTATCCTATCAAAATCAGCACAAAAGAATAAACTATCAGGACTTTCAAATAAGATTGCTTATTCTCAATCTTTGCTTAGCTTTCATTGGCATTACCATTATTAACAACTACCCTTAGCTTTGTCAGAAAAAAATCAGACAAATATAGTCTTTTTCTGAAGAAAATTATTAACATAGCACTGCAATGAACTGTCATCACTTGAGCAAGTGTAACACAGGCAGTGAGAATTAAAAACTTTCTCAGTATCAAGTTGACAGTTACTGAGTGGAGAGGTAAGGGGCAGCTCCTTCATTTTGATTTCAATTCTGAGACACTGCTTAAGCACAGTACCTGAGCTACACGAATGCATCCCAGACCCTAATCAGTCAGTGAGTAGGAGTTCTGGCTTCCTATCAAGTGAGTGGCTTCAAGAAGGCAGTAGGTAGTTTTTACGTCATGTTTTCTATTTACAGGTCAATTGTTGGTAAAAAGAGGTTTCAGTAAGAGTAGGAATAATAAATTTCGCATTTGTAAGAACATTTCTGAGTTATACTGAACACATAGGTTCTCACTGTGATGAGAGTATTCAGTTCTCAATTCAACACTTTTGTTTATTCTTGAATTTTTGAAAATGAAGTCATTTATAAGAGAGAAAGATTACATGAACACGTTGTATCGTATCATTGTTGAATAATTTCCCTCACTACTAAGTAACTTTCCTTTTCACCAAGTTTTTAAAATCACTATTTGAAACACTGAACAAATATAGTTAATCTATGGTCTAAATATTTAGCAACAGGTCACAGAAACTTCTTGAATTAATTATACTTTTAAAATGGTTCATAAAACAAATAATTTCACAGGCTGTGAAACTAGATCATTGAATTTCAAAGACAAACTTGAACTTTATTCCTAAACAAATGTCTTAATCTAAAAGGACATGATTTCTGTTTTTTTAAACAAATCTTGCACAGTTTACAGATCTGTACAGAAATATTAATTACTAGACCACCTACTTTGTCACTATTTCAAAAAATATTCCAGCCATAAACACAACACACTATTTAAAATTCAACAAAAACTAAAGAGTAATGAGTAAGTTATAACACAGCAATTTTAGTTGAAAACTCTTAGTTTTAAATTATTACAAACAAGTTTTTTATATATGAAAGAGGAAACACTTAAAGGTCCTCAGAAACCTGTGCATTTTATTAAATTTTAGGGTTTCTAAGTATATGCCATTAAAATTACATTATTATTGGTTTATGTTATTTGGCATCATATTTTTTCAGTTTATTTGACACAAGTCTATTTAATAAGCCAAAGTAAAACACCAGACTAACAGATCAGACAGGTTTTGGAAACTAAGGTATTAAATTGTGATATTTCATTAATGAAAAAAGTACCAGAAGAAGCTTTTATTTTTGTTATCAAGCTACTACTTAAATATTTTATGTAAAGGATCTTTGCTAATCCGGGCAAAAGAAAGAGGTCATCTGAATTTTTATCCTCAGTAGATATACAATTAAGAGGACCTGCTACCCACAACCTGCTTGTGCCTGTCCTGATAATTTATGGTGGAAATTTGTTCCACTCTGAATTCTGTGTGGAACACCCTCTGGACCACAGTTTGACACCTGTTACAGATAAGTTATACAGAGAAAAATCCATTTGTTTAGACATTCAGCCTGTAATACTTTTTTTTTTTTCATGTTTGCTTTCCATGATTGGCTAACTTCATTGCAAACTGCAGTATAAAAGATCAGTAGTTCTGTGGAGCTGTCACATTTGTTCTGAACTATGAGGAGCAAAAAATGATAAAAAAATGAGGGTCTTTGATCACAAAACAAGAAATAATGCTTGCGTATCACTAAAGGAGAAAGCTTATTGTACCATGTAAAACCTGACAGGTATTAAGAGATTTGCCAGCAAGCCATGAGAGATAGGGAAAGGCAAATGAAACCTTAAGAATGGCAAATCCAAGAACTAAATTGAGACTTGGTCACAACTCCCTTTCATGCAACTAAATCAGGAGAAATGTATGTTGCCCATTATTTTTGGCTTAAATTATTTTGAATAGCGTATTGTACAGCAATGTTACTTAGAAAGGATCAGGGAACATCAGCAGTATTAAAATAGATGCTAATTTACACTGACAGGACAGAGTAATCCAATGCTGAACACAGTATGCTATCAGAAGAGTTTTTGAATGAGGTTTGACTGCAGAATGAAGTTACTGCAAGAAGCAGCCCTGAGGTATGTGCTTCCACTGAATGGCAAGAACCCATATGACCCCTGACAGAAGATACAACATTACATCTTGAAATAGATTATAATTACCATTAGTTGTTGAAACTTGTCCTATACCACCTTGCTGAGCTGCCTCCATTCTTATCCAGGCCCAGAAACTAATGAAAAAAAACCAGACTTATATGGATTATATAAATTAAAAGGAGACATACAGAGAGCAGGTGAAAGGGAGAAAGAGGTCTAGTTATTCCAAGTCTGTGGAGAGATGTAAGGAATACACTTAAAATTAAGCTAAGCATAGACATAAACCTTACTGTTACATTGAAATATTTACTCACGTTAAGCTTTTTATCTGCTCTTAGAAGTAAAAAATGGGTTTGTATCATTGCATTTTGTAGTCACTTGGTCACAGAGTCTTGAACAGAACTTTAGGTAAAGAAACCCAGTGAGGTTTGTGACATGAAAACAGGAATGGGAGAAGAGATAAGGGAGTAAAACTGGGTTAGTACTATGACTATGCAATACCCAGTCTCCAACCAGGAGCATCCTGAGATTTTATTCTTCAGCAGTAAAGGTACACATCTTGAGATGACAGATTCTAATACAAAAAGAAGAAAAAAAACCAAAAAAACAACAAAAGGCTCTCAACTTTCTGAAAAAAAGATAGATCCTGTTATTTTCATCATCATCTTCAAAATCAAAGGTTCTAGAAGTTTTCTTGGGTTTTAGCAGGACAAAGTGTCAAAACAGGAGAATTTATGCAGAGAGAAATTTCAAATTCTCCAGCTGGCAACCTCTCAGGAAGTGCTTTTCCAGCCATAGGAAACCACTTCCTAAAGACAATCTGGAAAGATTACTCATAATGATTTTCATATAAAACAGTGATGGAGTTATATGCACACTAAAACAATGCAGTAGAAGGATTCCTTTTATTATTTTCCCCAGTAGATTATTGCAGGTACCACAAAGCACACATATGTCTTTACAAGATTGCAGTCCTGGACAAAGGAATTTTGGACACACACTTAGTAATAGCAAGAGCCCATTATAATCACTGAGGTCACCATTTACAGGACCAGACCATGAAACAACTTCTGTTTGTTCTTGCATGTTTCTAACATTTCTTTTACAGAGAACTGCTATTTCCTCAATGCTTTAACAGCAGCTCTTTTCAAACAAAGATTCAGACACAAGGAGCGCATGTCTCATTAGAGTAACTGGCAGTGAGAATGACATTTCTGGTATGCTGAATTAAATTTTGCTTCAAAAGAAAGTGTTTTGTTTATTTTCAAATTTATTTGCACTAGGATTGCAAAAGAAGGAAAAACATAAATGAATGATTTTTAAGGACATTTTGTTTCATATTGGAATAGTTCTAAAACAATTTGGAGAGCAATTATTTATTTAGCTTTATAAATGTGTATAGCAGATGCTACGACATATTTCTATTAGTTTAACTAGAGGCTATTTCTGACACCTCGCAATAATTTCCCATGCTCTCTTACATTTAAGAAAAGTCAGATAGTTGCCACTCTCAATTACAAGTGGCAAAACTTGAACAGTATCTATTAAACTCCTGTTTTTCCTGAGAAGGAAAAGAATAAAGAACACAGAATTTGCTATTTCAAAAGACTAACTTTATAGAAGTGTTGCCTTAATATGTTTCTTTGCAATTATTTGCATTTGTCATTTGGATCCATTAGAACTTAAACTATGGCATAATTGTATTTCTTTTTGAGATGTCATTAAAATTGACTGTGCCTTTAAACAAATGTACCCAGATGCTCTGGGTACAGCTAATCACAGGCACAAAGGCCCAGTCAAGGTCAGGCTGCAACTTTGTCTCTAATTGCCTGGTTATGCATTCCTCGTTCACGCAAATCTTCTACTGACTTCAATGGGATTTTTGTTTAGTGAGGATTACAGGATTCAGCCTCCTAGCTTAACTACTGCATCTATACATCACTGTGTGTAATATGTTCCAGTCCCTACAGTTACAGTATCCGTAGTTTTACTAGCCCTAAATATCATGTTGAGCTTTTTAAGACTTTTATCATCCCAAAGCCTTAAAATGCAGTTTCCTTTTTCTATCCTTTTCTTTCTCTGTCTCTTCCATGGAGACTTTAAAAAATAGTTACCTGGAAGCCCATATTTCTCTTACTGCTGCTATACTTTTCATTTCAGGCATGCTAATTTGCTTTCTAAACCTACTGACCTAACTACTACATCAGCCATTAAAACACAAAGACAGTAAGTTTCCTACTCCAAAGTATTTCTCTTAAATTCTTGGTTACATTTCAGGTCCTTATTAAAGCAATCTGGTGATTTTTACATGGTCTTACCAATGCCCATAATAGCTTTTGTTGACTTCTCTAAACATTTTTGCTTGGCACAGCATGTTTGTATGATTAATTCTCAATTCCATTTTTTTACGTGTTTACATCAGATTGCCTGCAGTCTTCCTAGTTTACCACACAACATATGTTCATGAAATATTTTTTTCATCATTATGCAAACACTACAATCTAGACAGAGTGCACGCCATCATTTTTTATCAGACCAGCCGTACAACTCAAAGACAAGGGTGTTTCTATGTTGCCAGTTCAGGCCTGTTGGTCTCTTCCTCATCCAAACTGAACACATGAGGAAACCCAGACACAGCTGACAAGACAGTTCACTCAAGCGCCTGATTCTAACAGCAGAAAACAAAACTCCATGAGCTTGTCCCCAGCACATTGCAGCTGCTCTAGCAACAAAAAACCCCCTTTGTCACCCCCCAGGGCGTGCAACAGGCACCTGCAGTATCACACTACGCTAACACCTTTCCAAGGGGCTAAAACACATACTTTGACTATTTAAAATCCAAAATGTACTCAAAAACCCCAACAAAACCAAATTCCTCTGAACTAATGGACCCTCCAAAGCAACAAAACCAGTAATTATGCCTCAGAGACATTAAATGGGAACTGAGGGTACTGACACAATGCTCTGTCAAGTGCGTGTTCTCATCCTGCTCTGAGCAGCATTGACATTCGGTGGGCCTATAACCAAGGGGCCTGAGAGCTTGAGTTTGCTCTCTACTACAGCGCACAAAGCCCACCTGGATGGAGTCTTTCTTTCTTTAAGAAATGGCATGAACACGAGACACATTTGGTGCAATTCTTGTCAAAATCTTGATTAACTCCTAACACCTCCCAAAGTAAAGCCTGGCACATGGACTCCCTGGAAAGTGAAAACAGAGCAGTGAAACTACAGGACAGCACATGTAATTTACAACACAGTAACTCCCCATGCAAGTTGTATCACAAGGAAGCCAAGCACCTCCAGGGTGCTACAGTTTAGTCTAATCAACTTTATTGGCACATATTAAATCCCCATTGTATTTCTATATTTACCAGATAATTTTTTTAGGAAATGGGCTTTTCTCCACGCTCACTCCCCAAGCAAGGTCTTTGTGAAAATGTAACTGCCTCAAGCTCTCTGACCCCTGTATTCTAAACTGTCTGCTGGATTAAACAGAAAAGCATTAATGCTGGAAGACTTTATACATCACTAACGTAGCCTCTGCTATTTCAAACATTTCAAGCAAAATACCAGAAATAACCCAAACAAAGCTGTCCAGGTAGAAAGCCAAGCACAGGAAACCATTACTTGAGTGTCCCACACCCCCTGAACTCCCTCACACTTGTCATCCTACCTCAGGTCACACTATCTATACTTTTGTTCTCAGTGATATCTTCTCCATTTTTGTAGCACAATACTTTTGATAGAGATGTAGAAAAATAAAATCTTATGTTAGAGGAATACATGCCTCCTTAAGGCATTGTCAAGAAAAGTTTAACTTCGTTTTTCTATTGATTAGAAAGATGCGCTGGTGAGCACTCAACATTTTGATTATGTTAAACATTTAGATTTTTAAACCTTATAGACTTTGTTTCTACCCAGGCCTGTGGTCTTTAGCTCATGTGGGTCTTTGGGTAACTTCAAATGTTTCTGTTAGCCTCAATTCTAACTATTAATTTCTGACTTGTGAGCAACACGTCAACTGTTTTTAATAGCATTTTACTGCAATTTGAACAAAATTTCTTGAGCAGCAGATAAAAGATGAAGAATTGCTTACATGAGGATCAGAAGCATAAACTGAAGTGACACACTGGTTAAAGCATATTCAGTTAAAAACTCTCTAGTGAGTGGCAAGCAGCAGCAAATATATAATTGCTGCTCAAGGTTTGCAGTTTCTGTGACATCACTATGTGAGTGATAAGAATACTATTTAATGGGGTCCACTTTCAAGGTTACCTTTTGTTCCAGTAGAGTTCGAAAGAGTCACTGCCACATGACATACAAACTGGTATTTTTCATGCTTGAAAGGCACATGCTAGTCAGAAGATTTTATCAGCTATTTACTTTAAATGCAAAAGAGCACTTAACTCCCACTGATAAAAAAGGGATGCAAACTCGGTAAGTTTAGGACACTGCTACAAGGCTACAGTAAACAGCTTCTAGACAGTACTTATTAGACAATATGCAGAAACAGTAGTTAACTTTTGGGGCTCAAGCACCAGCCTGACCATCATACTCTTTTCGCCCCGGCATATACAGTCTCAGTAAGGAGCACAGCTGATTGCCAGATGAGGTACAGATCAGTACATGCTTGTCTGGGCTTTGCATAAGGAGCTCTTAGTCTCCTTCAGTGTCGTGGTACTCTGTCCCATCAAATAAGGGAGGTTGGATAACAGAACCAGCAGTCGGATGAAATTCAAACTCTAGACTACTGTAATTTAAATGAAAGGCTTGTTATCTCACTATCCTCTCTGTAAGCAACATGAAGCACACACATGGAGAGTATGAATTAGACCTGGACAATCCAAATTTTGGAAGGCAACTAGCTCTGCCAAAAAGCACATGGTTTTAAACTGAACTCAAAACCCTGTTTTTTTCTGTGAATTGATATTCTTGTGTGTCTTATTTTGACTTTCTTTCAGTAAAGCCTGCACTAAGCCATGGTACTTTGCAGCCTGCACTCAGAACAGAAAATAATTCTCTGAAGTGTCCAGATACATACTTTCCATTCTCAGCCTTTTTCAGACTTTCAATAAATACTTGGCATTTAAGGATGGATCCCCGTTCCCTGCAACCACATGTGGTTGGCTTCCTGAGCTCAATGCCAACATTTCCTCAGAGCATACCTTACATGACTTGCCTAAAACTCCTCACCACCGTCTTTGAGATTAAACGACATGTGCATTGAAGTCTCCCAGCTCCTACTGTTGATACAACAAAGCTTCTTCTGCTTATTGATTCTGCCCACAGATAGACCAGTGCTGCCAAACTCAGCACCCTTTTTGGGGTAAAGCTAAGTAACCCTTCTTAGGGCTAAACACACTTGAAGGCATTTTTGAAGAGCACGCAGACATTCCTTATATGAGCAACAATATTTCATGATGCTCTCCCGTGGTAAAAAATCGCACAGTAATCACATTAGTACAAAATCACATAGTAACTGCAGGAAATAGATGGGAAAGAGAGCAATACTCGGTGTCTTCAGTTCCTACAGCTTTACCCACTGTCAGTACAAAAGACCACACACACTAAAACCACATATCAATTGACTGAGATGGTCATGTCAGGTAGACATCACTAGCGGGCAAAAATATACCTATTTAGTGGTAGCTCTAAATTTAAAGCCACAGAACTTATGAGAAAAACCAACAGAAAGTGGTCTTTGACTATACCAATATTCCTGACAAAAGGCCTTACATCTGCTAATAAAAGGTAGAAGTTGCACTTGGTACCATATCCTGAATCAGAAGGTATAGTACATCAACAAGATCTTGATTTGCCATTATATTCAAAGTGATTGCCTCAGGTTTTATACTTTATCTGGTTTTCAGAAAGCATGAGCTGTTCTAGATAAAAACAGATGTCAGAAAATACATTGTCAATCAGAAAATATGGCACATTATTCTAAAAAATAGCTTGCTTATGATTTTTTCAAACAAAATCTAAATAGAAAACATAGTATAGTCAAATCCAGCAATGGTATAAATGGCATAAATTAATATATAGTTATATATGTGCTCTTTCATGACTTCAGATTTATCACAGATATACTAGTGAGTCCCATTTTCATTATTTCAGATATATTAGCTTGTCACATGGTAATATTTTTGATAAGTAAGGGAAGAGTTAAAGAACTTTGAAATATAATTTTCATGAAAAGAATCTCCCAAATGCAGATTTATGAGCCTGGTTAGGAGAGGGGAGTGTGGGAGGGTTTTGGTTTTGGGGTTTTTTTCTCTTCCTCTTGTTTTGTTTGCTTGCTTATGGACAACTAGAACTTATTACTTTCTAATTCTCCTAGAATAACAGATTGGAAAGGTCCCCAATAGCTATCTAGTCCAACATCCCAATAAAATTTCCAAAGACAAAATGTTCACAAAACTAGTTCTAATGCTTAGTTGTCCCCAAAGAAAATATATTTTCCCCCTTATATCCTTTGGAGACCTCTCCTGTTTCAGCACATTATCCTTGTGTCTTGTTCTAAGCCTGTGCACCTCAGTGAAAAGCCTTGTTCTATATTTGAAGTAACCTCAAAGTGGAAGACCACTATTTGGTCCAGTCCTCTCAGACTCTTCTCATAGGGCAGATGTTTCAATCCATCTTGGTGGCCCACAGCTCGACTCAGTCAAGTTTAACATCTTTCTTGTATTTTTTTTCCTTTTTCCTGAAAACCAAGCACAGTACTCCACATGTGGTTTAACAGTCAAGCAGAGGACAACCACATTGCTCAATTTAGCAGCCATGCTCCTCTTGACAGAGCCCAGGATGCTGTCAGTCTGCATGGCTGGCAGGGCATAATACTGGCTCATGTTCATCTTAACCATCTGCCAGGACCCCTAAGTGCTTTTCCACATAGCTGCTCCCCAGCCACTGAGCCTCAGCCTCTATCATTGCAAGGAGCTCTTCCATCCCAGGTTAAAGACTGCATTAATCTCAATTGAAACTCATCAGATTCCAGTCAGTCCATTTCTCCAGTGTACCTTTGAATGGTAAACCCGCAAGCAAGTCTATCAGCTTCACTGCCTCCACAAGTGCAGTTTGTTGCTATCCAAAAGCCATGAAGGTGTTCTCTGTCTCACCACCATGTACCCTCTTCTCCTGTAACTCTCAAAGATATAAAAAAGGTGGTTAGGGAACAGTAACACCAAAGTTGTGGATTTGATCCCTGTATGGGTCATTCACTTAAAAGTTGGACACAACAATCCTTGTGGGTCCCTTCCAACTCAGAATAACAGATGAATCTGTGACTGTAGCAAAACAGGACAAATCCCAGGAGAGGGCTCTCATCCACAAACCTAGTAATTTCATCAGAGACTGTGATCAGATCAGTCAAGCATGATTTACCCTTGGCATTCACCATCTGACTTCAAAAATATCCCATTTATGGGTTCTCTAATTAAACACAAAGTTGGCTCTTTTCAAGGGCAGGATGATACTCTGCTACTTGAATTCCTCACATGAGCTTCAGTAATTCATGGTTGCTACCAGCCAAGGCTGTCTTTGATTACTGCCTTCTTGGCCAGCTCTTTATTTGTGAGGACTCTCTCACTCAGATATATAGCACCCTCATTAGTGTCCTTTTGACAGTCTCCAGAAACATCCTGGGCTGCTTTTATGCATTGCTTTTCCAGCAGGCAGGAGGGAAGATAAAGTCTATCCCAAGAACAAGGGTCTCAAGAGTTGCTTAAATATGATGATGTCCTATTCTCAGACTAAGCAAGTGATCCCTAAAATACACTCACCGTTATGTCACCCATGCCAGCCCCTCCTCTGATCCTAATCAACAAGAAACCTGCCCACTCAAACTGCTTCTTCTTGTAAAGGAAAACTCCCACCCCTTTCTTCCCTGCCAGTCTTCCTACATCCATCCATCATAGTTGTTCCAACAAGGCCTTATTGATGGGTCTGGATGCAGAGGTCTGTCTCCTCCTGATTGATTCCTAGGTTGTGTGCATCTCTCTGCAGGCAATTCTTCCCTGACAGTCTATAAACCAGAAGATTTATGTTTTGCTTTGGAGTTGTTCTTCCTCAGATTTGACCATCTGCTGATACTACCTTTCTGTCTGTCATAGAAATATTGATTCTTTTCTTCCAACAATTCTTTTTTCCTTCTCTTTAAAATCTGTTTCCATCCCTCTCGACTCCAGTAACAAAACATTAATTAAAAAGCATGTACAGACAATCTCACAAAGTTTGTCTGTCAGCTATCACACTTTCAAATTAGCACTGCTACTTTGGGAGAAGCTGGACTGCTTAAAATTAAAATTTTAAATTAAAATTATGAAAACCTGTAGAAGTCTATGCAATAACATGTTCAATTAGTATCACATATGTAGGCAATAGAAGGAAAGGTTTTATCCCAGCCAAGCAAGGATAAAATCTCATCTAACACAGTGATGAGATTTAAAGACCAGAGCCAAATACTGAAAATATTATCTGGAACTGACCAAACAGACACATAAGTATAGCTATCCTGCACTGGTATTCCAGCCACCTCCTTTAAAAGTTAACCTAGGAATATCTACAGATTGCAGTACTGAGATTGCCGGACTTGATTTCACTTGGCATAGGATACACTCTGGATCAGAACACAGGCTCCCTAGCTGGGAGGTGCAGTTGACTCTCTTGATGGACAAGAGGCCTTGACAGAAAACATTTCCTAAGCCAGAAAAAATCAGCAGGGCCTCAGTTCTGCTGAGGATATTGACCAGCAAGACATTGAAACATTAATCAACAGTGAGGATCGCCGGCCTCGCATCTTGAACTACAATTCCACTTCCTTGGCTAAGCCTGCAGAGGGGCTTCAGAGAACAATAATACAGGCTCATTACAGGCTACCATTTATAAGAGTTTATGCAGTTTCTCTTCCAGCATGTCAGCTGACTGCTTACTTACTTATTAAGTTACTGATGGTAACTTAATACTTGTTTAGCAAATAGAGGTCACATAAAAAAAAAAAGATGGTATTGACCCCTATAGTTAGTTCGAAAAACCTCTAAGAAGAGGAATAGACACACATTTCAATGTGCTGGAAAAAAAAGTGTTAATGTTGACTACTGAATGAAAACTCTATCAAACAACTCTCACTGATGGGTTATTGCTATAATATTGTAAAAGACTGCAGATCACTAGCAGCTCCTCCTAAACAAAATATTCACAATCCAAATTTCCAATTGAGAAGCTTCTCTCATCCAGACTTATTTCTGGGCACATCTGTTTTGAATTAAACCAAGGAGATAATCCCCAAGGTAAAAATAAAGTGATATACATGTCTGTAGGGATGGAACACAGATTAGCCTTAATTTTAAATTTATTTTTGAAAAAAGCTGTTATAAAACACAAACAAAGACTGTCTATTCCTAGGTGACTATTCCTATATTTATACAGACTCTTAGGCAACACCATATAACTGTTAAGTATAACTTCCTATATATTGCTTGGTTAGAGAAATTTTTTTAGAAGCTAGATCATAGCACAGAAAATGGCATAGAAAACCCAAAGATGTAGGACTCCTCACTATTCCATGAAGCCTTTTTTCAAAATGAAGACAAAATAAGGTTGTATACATTATAAAATTGCTAGATTAAAATCAAAATTGTTTCTATAGATAAGTTCTGCTCATTTTTAAACCTGGAAAGAAAAGGCAGCCCAACCCCTTTGCTAGAAGTGCCTGCAAATCAAAAAAACATACTTGAAGGAGGCATTCTGTCTTTCTGGCTGTTGTGAACAGAGCTACACTGACTGTAGTGGAGTTGAGACTATTAACAGCAGCTGAAGATCTGGTCTTCCAATTTAAATTCTGTCTTGACTTTGAATAATTCTGTTGAGGTCACTAGAACAGGGTTACTCGGGACATAAATTTGCCCCAAGGGCTTTTGTTGCCTGAGATATATTTATATTACATTAATGTATAAACAGAAAATGCCTAACAAGTTCCAGTAAAGCAATTCATGTAATTAGTTTGTAACTTGTGCTTGGGTCTTTCAAGGGTTACTGAGGGTCAAATTAGGGAAACATATTTCTGAAAAGCACAGGTCCTGGAATAACAAATCTTCAGCTCACATTTCTAAGTGGTAGCACCTCTGTATTTTGACTTCTAATAATCTTTTTAAAGAATGAACAGATGCAAATGACAGAATAAAATACATCTGAAATGATGGAATGTCATATTTAAAAGCAAATGGTAGTTTTGTGTGTTCCCAGAAACAAAAATGCTTTAGTTAATTTCTATTTAAAATTCAGATCATGAAGATACAAATAAACACAAAAGTACGATTTTTTTTCATATATTCTAAAAAAGAAGAATTCAGATGCAAACAAAAAGTAAGTATTGTCTACTTTGTACTATCTGTAACCATTCCTCATCTGGAGTTTAAGGTTCAGTAAAACTTCCACCATATGAAGCACACACAAGTTAGCAGGAGTGGGCCTAAATATTAAATGTCAGTGGACAAGAGCGAGCTGTTTAAGGAAACTGATGCCACTTTTCATACACATGAACTGAGTAGCAGTGTCTTCTTTTACAAGCAGCAGCATGGTTTCATTTAAAAAGGCTAAAGTTATGTAACTTGAAGGTTGAGAAACACTATAAGACACTCATTATCTGTAAGAATGCCAGGGAGAATATATTTTTTTATTGACTAAACCTGTCTGAGAGCCCTAAACAGCCACTAAAATATAATTAAAATAAACTATCAAAGGTCACCATGGACCATTTGTTCATTTGGATAACAACAAAGGCAGATACCAACCGTTGATAACTCCCATTTATTGAATTTATTAGCAAGCTGCAGGAATGTGCTTGTTGCATTACATGACTATGCATACTGAACAATTGTTTTGTTGCAACTTTACTTTCTTCCATTTTGCATAGTTCAAAACCCTTTACACTCTGAAAACACAACATTTTATATTTAGATCCTGTTACATCACACATTACATTTATCAACAGGTCAATTAGCTACAGAAAACTGAAAAGAAAGAGTACGGAGATGCAGTCTCCTTAAAGGCTAAAGAGACCAGATAAATCATGAGTTTAAGACTACTTGTAGCATGTAGGTCACTAGATTTATCCTACAGTACATCAAAATTCTGATTTTTTTCCTGCCAAATATGTAAATCTGTTATTTTACAGTTGCTAACAAAGCAAGGAAGAACTTTCAAAGTGGAGATAAAAAGGAATAGAATAGTCAAATCTGTTTGTGATCCATTAACAAAACATGATGCTTCCATATACAGCTAGAGTACCAAATGATGTGCAGCCAAAAACACATCAGTTTTAATGGAGAAAGACAGAAATACGTATTCTGAAACATGGGCAGAAATGGAAAAATGCTTTTGATCTAGCTCATGAAGGATAATAAACCCTGACAATACACATTTTGGATAATGCTCTCAGGTTCCACTATAGTAACATTGTGCAATGTTTCTAATTTGTTCGTGCAGATATATTTCTAATTTGTAACTGCAAATACAAAGTATTTTGAATTAAAAAGGAATTCAAGCAAGTCAGAGAGTTCACACTGAAATAAAAGGAAATATTATTGTTTGTGATTTACGGAGGAGTACCAGCTGGCATGTATTATGTCTATGTACTACATCAATCACCAAAAACACAAACTCCAATAAATCTACCTTATGTCCTTATAAATATAAAGCTGTTTTTCCTTTCCTAGACCAGATTGTTAGCTTATGTAAAATGGTACAGCATTTAAATCCAGCCCTCTATGTCCTAATCAGTTCAAGTAATGTACCAGACACAAATTTCTCTAGCTTAGCTTTTACAGATGGGGGTGGATTTTGGTCTTGTTGTTGTTGTTGTTTTATGGGGGTTTTGTTTGTTTCTTTTTTTTAACCAAGTGATTGACTTCCACACAGAACACTCTTACATGCGACACAGTACCAGTAAATCAGAGTATCGGCAAGTACTGTTGGGGTTTTTGTCAAAGCTCTATCTGCAATAGATGCCAATTTGTGCGTCATTATCTCTGCTACAGTATGTGCTGTTTTTAAACAGACAATGTACTGCAAATGGATAGTGACAAGAATAAAAATAATAAAGGCAGTGGAAAGAACATTAACCGCAGAAAGATGAGTAGGACCTGGCCTCTCATGATCCGACCACCCAATGTATGGGACATCAGTACTGAGAAACGAACGTGCTTTAACTTTTCCGTCTGATGATCTGATGATGAAAGAATGAAGCAGAACAGATTGTCCAGCAAGATTCTGTTAAGTGCTTATCACAATTTTCAGTGCAGAGCATAAAGCAAACCACTAGAGAGCAAACACTTCTAAAGCCTACTCAAACTACATAGGAGGACTTAATCCTCCTGTGAAGGAGAAAGTAGTTTTTGACAGAAGGATTGACAGAGCTATTACTTGCCATCTTTGAGGACAAGTCTGGACAATGGGTGGTTTTGGGAGACTAGAAAAGAAAACCAGAGTTCCTACCCCAGGCTCAATTCCAATTGCACAAACACTAGAGTAAATGATAAACAAACAACCTATTTGCAAGTTCTTAGGGAGGAAAATGAAGAATCATCCTTATCCTTTACCCCCCAAGAGATTGTAAACATCTGTTACAGCTGTGTGTAACACACCAGTCATGTCAAATTAGTATCATTATCTTTTCCTGTTATGGCAGAGAAATGGTTTTCTGATAAGGAAGGAGCAATATGGATTAGATGAGTTAGGATAAGCCTTCTACATGGCAATAAGCAGCATTGTAGCATTGTCACATGGGGTAGAGCCATGCTTTCTCTCTGCTTGCCTGAGACCCAGCCTCACTGCTCCCAACACCCTTCTCCCAACCTTGCACCATCTCTGCGTGCAATGCAGCCACAAGTCAGATCCAGATAGCCTCTGCTGCAAGACAGATCATACGTACTTTGAAACTCACTATTTCTGCAGCCTAAATAAAGTCGGAAACCAAAACCTGATACAGCTGCACGTGATATTTGTGTAACAGCTTCCCCAACCCCTGCCCCCATGTTCCTGCCCCATGAATGATTTTGTGAGATTCTGTAGTCAAAGGGACCCACTAAAAGATACTGATTAGCAAACTTGGCCCTTTTTCCAATGTGTTGGACTGGTTAAGGACTACAAGAAATGCAAACAGTTGTCATGGAGCTGCACTTCCTCTTATAATTATTCTTGAGAAAAAAAATCTGTGTAATTTTTTCTGCCAGCTCAGTTTTCTTGGAAAGCTTGTGACCTCAGTGTGAATTACAAGCCTCATCTTGTCCACTCTGTAATTTATTTTGACTTTAGTAAGGCTTTTTCCTTGATATTCTAAGATGCAGGAAATATGGCCTAGAGGAAGTTACTACAAAGGGGGAAGCAAAACTGCCGGAAAACTGTACCCTACGTTGTTTGTCAATGTTTCACTGTCAAAGTGAACACAGCTGTGTTCACTGTCAAAGTTAACACACTTGTTGCTGTGCAGTAGAAACTCTTTCTGGATTTGGGAGGCTGAAGAGGGACATGCTTACCAAAATACACTTCTGACTGCTTAGTCTGTAAAAGACTTTTAGGCTGTAAAAAGCTGTTTAGACTTTTTAGGCTGTAAAAAGTTTGGATGACAGGATCAGATTTCAAAAGAAACTTTGTCAATATGAGAAATACTCACAGGTAAAAAAGAAAGATTATGAGATTTTGTTAGGACACGGCTACTCTTCAGAATCTTTTAAATTCTGTCCTTCAAGCAAGAATACTCAACTGGACAAACACAATTGAAGAAGTCCTAACTTTGTAGTAGCTCTCCAGTAAAGCCATCTATGAGTCACAAGTTGAACTTGAGTTAAAAACTAAAAAGAATACACTAAAGAGACCAGTATTTAGTCTAAAGAAGAGGAGCTTAAGGGAAGTTAAGAGCTAAATACAAGGAAGGAGGAAATAAGTAATGTTCTATATCCACATTATCTTGGACAAAGAGTAACAGATTTATATTTACAGGACATGCTATTTACACTGGATATTAGGAAAAAGAATTCTGTTGAATCAACTTCTTTTTTCTAGAGATCTATATGGGAAACTATATTAACCAACTTCCCCTTTTGTCTGTTAATGGTCTCCCTTTGCTGAGCCACACAAACATTTATTGAGGCTTTTTTGTTTACTTTGAATCTAGCTACCATCTTGCTTTCTGCCAGTTTTGTCATAAAACAGTACTGCCACAGCTGAAGTCAGAGAAAGCAATCCAGACAAACTTCTCTAAAGGAAGCAGATGAGCATATCTTATTAGAAATTGTTGTAAATATTCCAAGTATATGCAACAAAATAAGGACATGTTGGTTCGAAATTTCTTTTACTGTGAAGTTTCTGCTGGATTGAGTGGATCAAATAACTCCTTCACAACATGTGGAGCTCTACGTGTGAATCTGATTCCAAGAAAAATGTCCTTTTTTTATAATTATATATATTAGAAGGAAAGCACAGTTGGTTAAAAATGTCCAAGAAATAATCCAGTAGACTGATTTTTCCTTAAAGATGTTAACCAGCCAAAAAAATCGGCTTGTAGAAATACATAAAGTACTTCTAAACTATTACCTTGTGTTGCAGTTACAAAACAGCCTAACAAATGTTGTTTGGACACCTGTTCCAAAATCAGGGCTCTCTCTAGCATACTGCCACCCAGTACTTTAAGAGGATGGGGGAGAGGAAGGGAGTAAAATCATATCTTTTTCTGACTAATGGATCAGTTCCAAACAATTTGAATTTTAGGAGGTCTTTCTTTTTTCTTTTGTTTCCTCAGTAGCTGTGCAAAACTTATGATGACTTTCAGACAAAATACACTTCAATCTTATAAGGCCACATATATAAACATATATAAAAGCAAACATAAAAAAGGCAAAAATCTAATTAGGTTTAAGAAGACAAAACACAAGGGGAGCCACAGCAGTGAAATGTAATCTTTCAATGAGCAGAACACACTGACATTGCTCACTACCTTTCCCATTCATGAATTCAGATATAAACCACCCATCCCTGCACTGGATCTACATAAAAATGGATCTATAGTTTAGGTACAAAATGACCCTCCTTTCTAGGTTGTATCATGCAGACATTCACCAGAAGCCAGTTCTTTGTGTAAGAGACACTTGATTTACTTGACATGGTCGATTTATTGATCCACTGCAAAGATCTTAAGACTTTTGGGTTTTTTAAGTTTGTTCAGAAGGAGAAAAAAATGTAGTCTTGAAATAACATATGCACCCCAACATCAACTTTTCTAAGTCTCATATATATAACCCTGGGGATCATTCTTAAGTTGAAGATTTGAATTTAGAATTACGATAACTTACTAAACAGATAGAAAGAACTTACGGCATTATTTTAAAAATTATTTTTCCATTTTGTTTAATAAAATATTCTATGATAATGAGCTATACTGAAGCAACGAAAAATGTGGATTTTATTAGTTTATATTATAATTTACTTTGTATTTCACTGATGTAATATAAAATTACATTTTGTTTTCACACAAACTAAGGTAGTTTAAGGCACAAAAAACCAGAAAGCGCATCTCCTCCTCTGAAAACCAAAAACCCATAAAGCTGGTATCTCACTCTAAACAATGCAGAAGCTCACAAACCATACTTATACAAGTAAAGCTTATAAGTAAAAAGAGACCAGTTTTCAAGGAAAGAGATTACTGTGCTAATGCAGAATCTTGGTCCAACCCCCCTGAAATCAATAACGAAATATCCACCAATTTTTGGTGGACAATAACCACACATATAAGGGATGCCTAAATCTACAGAACTAGATTTGAGTAAGCATAGTAAACATGACTGCTGCCTTCCTGACTTACCATCCTCCAATATTGTCCATCTTGCTGTTTATACAGAAAACTATCTGAAGTGGAAGATAGAAGAAGAGGAAATAACACAAGGAGTATTAACCAAACTCCTTCAGCCTTGCTGCCATTTGCAATAATTCATGCAGCCAAATCCAGAGTTAGTCATCTCCTCAAGGCCGTTTACAGGAGCACTCAAACGAGTCTTTTGTATAGACCCGAGTTGTTTAAAAGCCTGTAATGTAGTGATAATTGGTATTGACACTTAGTATATGTTTGTGGCTACAATTTTTCTTTCTTACATGTCATCACTGTAAGCAAAAAATGTAACCAAAACCAAGATAAACACCAACTGTAAGATTGGTAAAAATTCTTAAAAATTAACTATTTTAGTAATTTGAAAACAGAGTGCGAATTTTAGACTGCTAATTATGAGAAAGACATCAGTGGGAACTGTAAAGCTTTCATTCAAAATAATTTTTTAAGCAACTTAACATTTAACTACATCAGTGGTTTAAACCATAATATCAGAAACAGTCCACTTGTATCTCAAGAGTTGAAAAGTGAATCAGACAAAAAACTAAACACTGCATTTAAATAAGACGCTTTTTTTAAACCATAATTTTCTAATCAGAAAAATGGCTTTAAAGTTCTAAAAATTATATGAGCATGAATGAATCCCACCAAAACCTACTCAGTACCATATTATGGCTTTAATCTAAAGCAGGGCTATGGAAATCAAATCAGTCTATTTGAATTGCGTGACAATTTACAGTAAGAACCTTTTATAATCATGAAGTCATAAAAAGCTGCAACATTTGGTTTTTCAGAAAGCATTTCCCCCTATAATAAAGGCATTAGGACTGCATCTCTGGTTGAGGTTATTTATGTAACTCAGCTCAAATGTTTTTCTGTTTTAAACTACATAGTTTTAGGGGGAATAAAAAAGAAAATTACTATTGGTCCCACTTTAAAAACAATCTACTTTTAATACAAAGCAATTGCCAAAAATTTTTAACACCTTGAACTCTTAGACACAATTTTAAATTATCTCTGAAATAGCTCCATATTGAATCTTAACTCTAGCTAATTTCTAAATAAATTAAAAGATGAAGCTCCAAAGACTAATCTTATTTTCTTCATGTGAAAGATTCCACTGCAAAAAGTATCAAACTCTTACACTTTAAAGGTGCATACTCCAACAGCTGAGCAACAGCTATTTTCCTTTCTATTAATTCCACTCATAAAAACCTACCTAAGTTTTGACTAGCAGAAAAGAAAGCTTTGTTAGAAAGAGAAGAAATTTAAGTCAATTAAAATGTGCGATGTACATCAGTTGTTTGTGGACATGTACTTGGCATACATACTAATTTTTAAACTAATCTCTGATATTATTGTTTTTATTTTGGAGAAGCTGAAATTTGTTACATAACTCATGATATGGTATGACTGAGATTGTAGGGGCGATGAGCTCTCAGAAGTTTTAATCTTCTAAAGCCTTCTTTTTTAAAAAAGTAGAGATATGAGAATTTCAAAGAACATAAAATGCAGTTGGATCAGCTAGCTATCTACAAAAAAAAAAAAAACCTCAAAAGAATAGCGATCAAAATCACAGAAACAAATATATGGATAAAAATCTGATAAAATACATTACCTAAAGCTGGTTTAGTGAAATACTAAGGTTAAATGAATGGTTGCATTAGATATAGCGTGATAAGTCCATATTGCAGTCTGGTTTACCCACTTCTCAGGATGTCATCAAGGAACAGAGAAGAGTGAAGGAACATAGTTTCATAGCAGAACGGTTTTTAGACAACTACAGCTCCACTCGAGGAAGAAGGAACTTCCATCTCAGCAGCCACCTGGAAGCAGAGAACTCTTGGCTGCCCTCTAAAACTTGTGTGGTGGGGAAGAGCTAAAGCAGAAAAGAACATGGTGAGTGCTCTCTAACAGTGCTTCAACTTATCTTTTTTTTGTTTGGAACCCAAAGGTCTTAGAAACCTCTGTAAAGCCCCAAGTTGTTCATTGACTCATTGATCTCAGGTCAAGTGAAGAAACTCCTGTGAAAGCAGATGTTTAAGCTACTGGATGCCCAGAATGTCTCAAAGTCCTGCTCTAAGAGATGAGAGATACACCATGGCAAGATACAGTGTTTCTTCAGCCTACCTTGATTAATAGAAACCTATGCAGACTCATCCTAGTGAAATCTAGGCGCATCAAACCCATGAGTAGGGCATTCTTAAACAAAAAATAAAAAAACCTCCAAACCTCTGGAAACCCAAACAAATGAAAAACTGATTCAAGTCATGAACCAAAAAGGTCAATATTTTTAAATCTGCCTCAATAGAAACAATGTATGAAATAAACTTGATCTTTATTATCATAAAAAGGAGCATTTTGTAACGAGTTTCAGAAGAAAAAAAAAAATCCAACATATACATATATTCCACTTCAGTCACTAAGTAATCTCAAATTTCCCAATGCCTTAGTTCATGCAGAGAGAACTTCCAGGGGCTAATTTAGAATTTGCATGGGTTTATCCTTTGAAGCTCCCTGATCTCTCACAACAGCTTTGGGTGACCAAGTTTCTAATACAGCACATGGCTAAATGCCCATAGATGCTGGACTGTGCTCAAAATGCAATTCAGTTAACAAGCACACTGCAATCCTCAAATGGTAATAACTACTCCTTTGCTCACAAACTTGAAAATCCCTCATTTTCCAAAGATTACTGAGTTTTTTTAGACTGTGGAAAAAAAGTTGACACCACTCACTTGAAATTATTCTACAGTGCCTTCTAAAAAAAAGATACTAAAAAGAAAACAAGTAGCTTAATATACTTTCACATATCCCTGTGTAGTTGTCTAATAATATAAATGTATTTCAATCTTTAATTGGGTCTTGTAAGTAATGGCAATAGAACTTCTTGACAATAATTTTTAATTTTTATAAGATCTTGAAGTACACACTTTATTCTCACTAAAATAACTATTTAGGCACACTAGGACTAACTCACAGCCTACTAAATCCATTGTCTTTTGCCAATGTTAGAAACTCTGAATCAAATCCTGAACCTCATAACTATCAGAGAGCTCATAATCTTCATGTGCAGGGACATCAGTTCAAAAAATATTCAACACAGAAATGTAGCTAGTGAACTCAAAGTGGGGATATAGATCTCAAAATTACAACTGATAGCAGAAAAAAACTGAAATTGCCAGTTTGCAGTTTTCATAACCAATGCTACATACACAGAGATAAGAAGTATACTTCTGTATTTATGCTAAATTTTTTTTTGGAACTAGAATTCCAAGCATATACTACAGCTGTTCTTCAATGCCTGAATATCCAAAGTAGGTCTTCAAACCAGTAGTGAGAATTAAGACAGCCTGTCACTATCTTCATGGTACCTACCACACATTCAATCACAGAACTTAAGTTCAAACAGAAAATGAAGGTAGTTTGTGATGGTGCACGAGTTAACAGAAAATTAGTTACTTAGTGAAAGCACCAACAGGTGAAGCACTAACAGCAAAGTGGCTGTTGCAACACAGAACTAAGCATGGATAAAATCCTTCCAAGAAACTTCATGCAGGCACTCCCAGAGATCCATCCTGCTCCAGCTACAAGCCTAGAAATAACCCATTAGTTATCTTAAACAGAGGTTCAAGAACAGATGTCCTCTGATAAATTCAAGATATTGCTTTCTAAACTTCCCTTCCCACTGTGATCCTTAACTAAAACGCTGGAAATTACAGAAGCAAAACAAAAGGAGTTTCTTTGTGTCTCCACTTTCTGTAGCAATTATTATGGCTTTATATATACACATTGAGCAATGCAGCAGTTCTGGGGTTTGTGGTTTTTTGTTTGTTTTCCATAAATAAGAAGAGAATTACACCAACTCTCACTACCATGTCCATGACTTCTCCAAAACTAACTTCTTGCATATTTCAAGTCTCTGGCTGGTGCCCATGCTTCCCAAAGAGGGAATTAGTCTGACCTGGTCTGCCCTCTGTACATGACACTGCAGCTGCATTCACAGGCTGGGAAGGGGACTCAGTGGCTCTGAGGAGCATTTTCTTGAGCAGAAGTGTTTTATATGAAGTGCTACAGGTTTTTCTAAGTAGAGCCTCTTAGTGAGGGAATGAAATGAAGAGGACAAATGCCCACAGAAGAACTTCCATGCCTCAGTTACTGTGTCCTGAAATTCTGAAGCAGCTCTAATTTACTCAGCAGGCTGCTGCGCAGTGTGGTAGAGTGAATTAGAGGTAGAGGGTCTTAAAGCTGGCCATTACCCTGCACCCACCTACACCATCTCTGTGCTTCGCAGAAGATGAAAACTAAAAATCCCTCCTAAGAGTTTTCTTCTGGCCTATGACAGAAAACAATGTACATGAAAGATGCACCTTACACATTCTGTTACATGCCACACAAAACAGCATTCCATCTGGCTACACTTACAGGGACAACAAAATAAATTGAAGTTGCAAGTTCTGTCTAGCCATGCTCAGTACCCTAGGGCTTTTCACCACACTTACCCACACCTGCTTACCAATTTGAAACAAAAGCATGTCCAAGCACCACAGCACACAGGTACTTATTTGGGACTCACAAAGGAGGGTCACCATTGAGAATCTCCCCAGGAAGCTGATCTCTTTGGCACACTCTGAAAGCATTTCACAAGCTTGAGTTTTGTGCAAAGTGTAACAGGTGCTTCCATCTAAAAAACGCACTTAGTAGAGAGAGTCAGTGACCACTCTCTACGTATGGTCTGGTATCCTGAACGCTTTCCTTGGAAATGGGGATCTATTATCTCAGTATAGTTTATATCAGAAGTTCAAAGCCACCCAGCGAGTCTTAAAAGCCACCCAATTCATCAGGGTGTCTTGCTTCACACTGGGCTGCCACCCAGCATCTCAGTGCCAAGAGGCCAGCCATGGATACCCTGAATGCAGGCACGCTGGATCACAGGATCTGGCCCTTAGCAGCTTGTTGCCCTTTTCCCCCACTTTGTTGCCACAAAGATCAGATCCTTGATCTTTTACCCAAAAGTATAACCAAGAGTAAACACTCGAGGTTTGTACTGGAGATGTTGGCTCCATATTTTGTTTCTTTCTACGTGTGGATCTGACATAAGTCTGCAGATTGGGACAAAAACATGGATTGCATTCTGTTTCCACATAAGTGCAAGCCCAGAGTAACTACTGACTTAAAACATTTATTTGGGATATAAAACTGAGTAAATAAGAGAACTTAAGCCAAAATAACTCTTAGATTTATAGATTTAACTTCTTTAGTTTATGACTTTTAAACTCCTTAACAAATCAGAACAGCCACATATTATTGATATGCAAAGTGTATTCCAGGTTTTTTAGCATGCTCATCTGAGGAAAAGTGCATTTATATTTAATTATAAAATGAATTATCTTTGTTCCCTAAATACACTGCTTGCAAGCGTTTCTTTTCCTGTTAGCAATATTGCCAAATCTTATTTCCATCTTCAAACCGAACTCTTACTGTTTTATTTAAGCTTCTGGAGGCACAATTCAAACTTTCACATATGTTTCTATACAAAACCCAGCAATGACAAGAAACTCTAAAAAATCAAATATTTCTTCCAAAGCCAGAGGGGTCATTTGGACTGAGATGCCCAAAATTACTGACTGTATTTGGCTCACTAGAATAATTCCTTCTGCACGTAGCTACAGCTTCATCCATCCAGTGCTCTTTTTCAGATACTTCAAGATGTAAATAAGGGCAAGCTGGGGCTGCATGAATTACTCCCTGTCATAACATTTATGGAAAGATCACAGCTCTTCTCTCTTCACTTAAATAGAAACAGGAATGCCATGATGATACCTGCTCTGGTTTGCTTATTTGTGATGGATGAATGTACACTCACATAAAAGCAGTATGTGTGCTTGTAAGAGGACAGCTAAGGACACAAAGGACATGTAAGAGGCAGCACCCAATCTCCAATCACATTATTAGATATATAATCATTAAAATGAAGAGAGACACCCATATGTTACTCACTGATGAGCGTGATAGGGATGAAATCACATTCGGGTGCATCACTTGAATAAAATGGAATGTTATTACCAGCTGCTTCAACAAGAAATGGCCATGTTTTGGTCTTGTATGATCGTATCTCATTAACTGCCCACTCTCCCTTCACAAATCGCACTAATCATATCACTCCACTTCAAAATGCAAGGAGGATCTGACAGTAAAAGACAAGAAAAACAAGGCACAACCCCAAGGTGTTTCTGTATGAGAGCTGTAAAATAAGAATATCATAATAGCAATACACAAATAACTATATATTTTTTATTCCAAAACCAGAACTGATTGAAATCTAGGAAAGCAATCAAATAACAGAGTAAAGGGAGTGGAGAGTTCCACCTCCCTTCCAAGACTCAATTACATGATGCAACAAACTCATTGCTCTGGAGGCAACAGCTACAAGCAACTGCAACAAAGGAATTCAGCAGACTTGGGGAGGGGTGTGTATGTATAACTGGATAACAAACTTGGTGGGCTAATTACCCTGGCTCAGGCCTTATCTGCTGCCTGATGGAAGCCAAAGGATAAAACTGGAAAAAGTTCATCTTCAGATATTGTCCTTCAGTATTAACATCACAATCAGATGAAATACTGGTCATCATGGTATTTCCAAGGCTTTTTTGTACTTATCATACCAGGGAGAATTTTGGCATGCCCTACTATATATGTTAGTACAAAGGTCTTCTGCTTGGAGAGCCAGATACACCAAAGGAAGTCTACTCCAACCTCTTGCTTGAAATGGACATTTTCATCTGTGTTACCTCAGCACTGAATCAAAGGTCTTGAAACATAAAGACTCCTATCTTAGAGCATATAAACTTAAGGACCAGAATGGATGTTAAATTCACCATTTCCCTTGACAGTTTTTTCTAAAGATTAGTCATTCTCGCAGTTCAGAAGAAAAAACCCCATACCAATGTCTTTGGCTTCAGTTTTATGCCTTCTGCCATCCTACATTTTCTCTTTTTCAAGGACTTCTGTATGGTTTACCCAGTCACCTTTTGATCTGAAACTCTTTAAGCTCTTAATAGAAGTTATTTCCCTCTCTTTTATTATGCATCTCTTTCCCCCAACCCAGTACAGTAGTTCAGTACCCGAATATACTTACAAGTATATTCAATCCTAAATACTAGAAGACAAATCACATAGTTTTATTAACCTATGATAGTTTTATTTCAACTATTATAAGTTTAAAGTTTCATTATTTTGCTCTGCTGGCATTGCAATTTTTCACATTTGGGAATGAGTACTGGCACTTTACTACAGCAGGTAGAAAAGGGTTCACTGTGTGGTGCAGCAGAAAACAATGATATAGGAAGCACTTCTGCAGCAGTAATGTGCATTTGTTTATCGCACTCCCTACCTTTATAGGTTGTTATTTTACAGACCGTATAAAACACTTGCAATTTATTAGTAAGGCCATTTAAACTAGCATGGTAGGACGGTTGAAACATTCTTCAAATTACAGTTTCCAGGCATTCAAGAAGACATTTTCTCCAATGCTTTGTTTCCTGTCAGTGCACATTAGCAATCATAAATATGAGATTGACAGGGTCAGGACAGGATTATCAAGTTGAAAAAAATCAAGGTACTCCACTGGATTTGAGGTAAAGGTTTTAACTGATTCATTTTCACTTTCCTTTCTAATGAAATCAAACAGCCTTTTGCCGTAAAAACATGAATGGGAAATACAGTGAACTCCATTCAGTGTTCCTCATCGGTCATATTTTCTATGAAACTATCACCTGGTGTGCTGAGGCAAAGAACTGCACTTCAACTACAAATCACCTGGGGTTTTTTATTGTAATCACAGTCTACTAAAAGCAACTTTTTTTTTTCTATTTAAAGCAGAGAGATGCATATTACATGCATATTACACTTCACAGTTTGGGGCAAATATGACAAAAAGATGAGGTAACTATGAAACACTTTTGACTCAGATGAAATGAGTGTGAGAGAGGTGACTCAGTCTCACTTCCCCACTAAGAATAAAACTAATAAAAAAGGATGAAAATGAAGCAAGAAGGCAGGAGAAGGAGTGAAAGAGACCCCACCTTTGGCATTTGACAGCACAGGTAACAGTTTCATTGGCGCTGCCACAAGGGCCTCTGAGTTTATCTAAAGGTACGCTTGTGGACAGTCACATTTAGATATGAAATAAGTTATAGTCATGCATGTGCCTCACTCCATGCAGATCGGGGAATAAAGACCTGGAAAACTACTTAAAATTACCTCATTTATAAAAGGAAGGTTATTAAGTCAGTTGCTTCTGTCTTGTGCATATCTTTATCACCTTTTATATGAAGTGATGCAGAATACAATACAATACTTTAAGTGAAAGCAGCCAGCTTTCTATTCATCCACATCAGATAGTGTGCACACTGTTATTTAACTGTATGCTGTCAGGCAGCTAACAATTACAAAATCTTTTCTAAACAAAGACGTGGTTTTGGCTTGAAAAAAATGTTTAATTCTAAATAAAAACAGTTCTCCTGATAATGCAGATTTGCTGCATTCTACTACCCTGAAATTCCAACTGTCAATGAGTACACAGACTTCAAATCTTTTGACAATAAAGTATTGACAAGCATAAGAAGTAAATATCCTGGAGTCTCAACATACACCTAGGTAAGATACACCAAGATTGCAACAAGTATAACCACCAGGTCCTGAAAACCAGCTTATTGATCTGCAATTTGAGTCTCTCCTCTCATTTAAGAGTCAGCATGCTACTTTCAGCTGAGACAGAGTTCATTTCACCTTAGTAGCTGGTACAAGGTTGTGTTTCAGATTTGGTATGAGATCGACATGGAAAACACACTGTGTTGCTGGGCCATGCTTAGCCTAAGCCAAGGACTTTCTAGTTTCCCTTGCTCTGCCAGGAACAGGTGCACAAGAGGCTGGGAGGGAGCACAGCCCCAAGAGCTGACCCAAAGTGGCCAAAGGGATATTCCATAC
This sequence comes from Corvus kubaryi, assembly GCF_017639235.1. Classification (NCBI taxonomy): domain Eukaryota; kingdom Metazoa; phylum Chordata; class Aves; order Passeriformes; family Corvidae; genus Corvus; species Corvus kubaryi. The sequence continues at coordinate 4,490,208 of NW_024582083.1, forward strand.
CAGAAAACGTCACAAACAGTATAGAAACTGGGAGGAGCCAGTCACTGCTCGGGGATGGGCTGGGCATCAGGCAGCAGACAGGAAGCAACTGTGTTGTGCATCACTTGCTTCTCTTCGGTTTTAGTCCTCTCTTTCTTTCTCCTTTCCGTTAGAATTATTGTTGGTATTATAATTATTATCTTTTACTATGGTTCAGCTATTAAACTATTCTTTTCTCAACCCATGAATTTTACCTTTCTTTTTCCAGATTCTCCTCCCCATGCCACCAGGAGTTGGGGGCAGTGGGGAGCAAGTAGCTGTGTGGTAATTAGTTGGCAGCTGGGGTTAAGTCATGAAAATCAGTATGAAAGTGTTAGGCACTGTGTAAAAATAGGCAGTTAAAATTTTTTTTAATTGGAAGTTAAATTTAATTGGAAAAAAATTACCTTTTTTTCAGAATATTTTCATTTTAAATTTGTTTTCCCTTGGGTTCTGTATTTTCAAATTTCAACTGTCCTACTGGAAACAAAACCATAAAACTAGAAGAGATTAATTCATGGAAAAACTTAGAGTAATTTTACTTCAGCTATAGCAGAATTGTTAGCTGACAGTTTTAAATACACATTTAAATACGTATTCTTAATTTCAAGTAATTTAAATAACCTATGTGTATATATAGATATAGACACATACTGCAAATGTGCATGTGTGTGTTTGTATGTTTATACATAAAAGGGTGGAAACAGCATGATTATATTCTATAGCTAGACCTAAATTAAGCAACAGCATCCGGATACAGAACAATACCTTAAAATAAAACTATATGATCTCAGGAAATTCCATACTAAAATTATCTCTCCTTTAATTCCACTGTACTAGCACTGAATGGGAATCAAGACAACAGCTGGTGCTAGGTATCAGATGCATTGATCTGTACACAGTTTTATTTTTTAAAAAATTCAAATATGCTTTAGACTCTCTCAGCATAAAGTATGTTATATAGTGTTCCTACTAACCTTAGTTTCTGCACACATGTTACTGGAGCAGTAGGAATAAATTGGAGAGTGGTTCCCATCTCTTCATTGCTGCTTTTCTTTATCCCTTTCACCTTCAGCTACTTCCTACTTAAAACAGCATCACTCAATGGGATTAAAACATTGAGCAAAGGTTCAGTACTGCAGAAACCTGAGCTTGATCTGAGGTCAAAAGTTTCATATACTTTGGAAAAATCCCTCAGCAATTTCACCAGAGACTATGGAAAACACCAAATGCAACTGAATAGAGTTGCTCTAGTTACACAGGATAAATGTGCAAGTGCACACTTATTTCACTTAACTCCCCCTCAAGCAGCCTGGCTATTTAAATGAGGTAACTTTTGAAAACTGAAATTTGTGAATATACCTTAAAACTGTGGTTAATGAGGCCACACCATGCATTCCTCATAGCTGCCAGTCTCTGTCTCGTAGCTACAACAAGAGACCAGACAGCGTGACTCAGCTGCTTAAACTTTGAGCAGTTAAGGCGCAACAATCACAGATGTTTTTCAAAGAATTCCTGCCTCCTTCAAGGCATATTCTACTCTAAGGCTACTTTTTCGTAGGACATTGCAAAGTGAAAAGAAAACAGGCCCCCACAGCTGGGTTAACAGTACCACTGTGATCGAAGTTACTGATCAACAAATGTCCTAGACTGTCACAAAGAATCCCCACATCCACTCTTTCTATTCCCAACTGCTTATTCATGCCCTCCCACAAATTCTTGCCTCCTGTGTAAAAACAGGCACATGTGAAGCCAAGAACCAAACCGGACTAAAAAAATCAGTTCAACCGAGTACTTCTCAACTCTCGCACCTTCCTCCCTGGCAAGCTGTCACTCCGATCATGTTCTCTATTCAGTTCCCCATGTACTCCTGCTGACACTCATGAAGAGACAATGCAGGTTGACAAACAAGCAAGTGGGCAATGGGAATACCATTTGGGCTAGCAGCACCAAACTGTGCAGGCTCTGGCAGTTAACTTCAGCTGGAACTTCTTCAGTTTTTCCACTTGTAAGACCTTGTTTCTAGGTGTTTATTCAAAGGTTTTGACAGACTAACCTGAAGCTTGATTTTCCACTGAGGAACTGTCTTAATGTCTGTTTCTTGTCCACATTAATATAATGCAGCCTCCTCACCGAAGATTTGCAGAACCTTAAACTGGCAGGGACATACGATTTCGAGTCATGAGAAGAGAAAGAAAAAACGGAGGGTGCCTCAGGGGCATATTTTTAACATCTCCAGCAAAATTTAGCTAACAAATAAGCACCACAACTTATGAATTTCCAGTAGACTTTGGCAGATTGCTCTGCTAAAACACTAAAACGTTTAAGGAACAATCAGTATATGTTCCCTGCAGCTGCTGAACAAGACCTGCTGTGCAGGTACAGCTTTGGTCTGCAGCAGGTCATGAAGCAACAGCAGTGAGAAGAATAAACTTCAGCGTAAAGAAACACAAAGCAGAAAAAGGCTCAGTCTGCCCTGAGAATAAAATGGGAAAAGAAAGGACACAGAGAGGGAAGAGATCTGGAGTCTGCAGATGAAACCTGGATCTCAGAGAAGAGAATGGGGGTAACAGGAAAAGAAAGAAAGTTGTGATCTGAAGCTAGTGAGGGAGATGGGGAAGAGACACACACTGAAGAGGGACCTGGTTTGGCAGTAATTTCCTGTGCAGAGAAAAAGTGGAAAAGGAATCAAAGATCTGTGACAGCCTGGTGCAACCTCGTTGCCATTTATTCACATGAGAAAGGGCAACAAAAAATTATGATAGTGGACACAAAGACGGGACGGGAGAGATCAGTTTGATGAAGAAGAGAAACAAGGTCTAGAGAAAACACAGTGAGAAACTAGAGACAGATTTAAAACACAGGAACTGCTCAAGAATCCCGGTGAAGCAGAAGCCTAAAGGACAGAAGCCTGCTGCCCCCTCGGCTATTTTACTATTCACACAGAGCAGCCTTGAACGAGCAAAAAACACGGAAAGGTCTTAAGACATGCAGGCTTCTATCTCCTCAGCTGGGTGAGTTTATGTATCAATCTACAGTCCTCGAATTAGGTTCAGCATGTAATTCACAGGCTGCAGTACACAAGGCAAGTGGAAGCACTTAGGCTGGGGCTGCTTCCCAGCTCCCCATACCCAGCCCCATTCTGTAAAGTACTGTAGGCTGTTCTCTAGATTTGGACAATACAGCTGTAGGCATTTTTGTTTATCTTTTTGAAGTCCCTAAACATCAGGTAACTCTGCAGAATATCAGAAGAACATCTGAAAAAAAGTAAGTTTTTAACACTAACATTGTGCAACTTCTGAATGTTTTAATTTTGCTGAAGTAACAAGCACTAGTGTATATACTCATATACTTCATACATCCGTGGTTGCAATGCTTGTCAGCACTACTAGATTTATCTTGGCTCTAAGCTAACATATTATTTATGTGGAATGACAGCAAGGCATTGATAATAAATCTTCAATTAAATGGCAAGAGCAAGATTTCCAGACACCAAACTTGTGTCACTGAAAGTCCAAGTACAAAGCAGAAGATAAACAATATTTATACGTCCTTCTAGTAGTTTAGTTATTTCTACAGAAATAATTTTGGACAACTACGTTCACCAATGGACAGTCTTGCAACTGGTCAGTGCAAGTTTAGTTGCTCATGAACTACATGGAATTTGTTGCAAAATTAACCTGTTTACAAATATGGCATTAACCAGATCACTTTCTCACTACACAGAACACACCCACAGTAATATCTAATCACAAAGAAAAATGAGTTGGAGCTTAATAGTTGATCCTGAGCTATGTTTGGCAGGAAGCATAGCTGACTTGTTAAATTGGCAATGTGGTCCAGTATTAGTAGCCCTCCACTTTAACATTGCTGAATCTTATGTGTATGTAAGGAGAAAAAAAAAAAAAAAAGCCAAAAAAGCAAAATTGGTTTGGTTAATAAGAACCTTATTACCTGTAAAGATTAAATTAAAAAGATAATTTTATTAGAATAATCTGTTCACACACATCTGTTCAATCTGTTCATGAGGTTGTGCTTATGAACCACTGAATCCAAGTACATGACTACTCTTACTCAATTTTGCTACACAGTAAAACAAGGTCAGCCACTAGAAGTTATTTACATGAAGTACTCTTAAGTAAACTGTTGCCCAGTTACTGTAAATCCAGCATAAATTTATGCTGCTACCAAAAGAATTTTACTATCAAATTAAGTACAGTCTTATTTACCATAACCCAGGTGCAACAGTTACTTGTTACCCTTCTTCAACTACTAGGGCTGGATCCAGACAAGTATTACAACTTTCTATCAGTTTTGCTTACAGAGCGTAATTATACTAGAAAATTAATGTATTTCAGATAAATCAAGTAAAAACACTGCAAACTCAGAAAAAAAAAATTAAATAAAACCATTTTAAATTAAAAAAATTGTCCTTCCCAGGTACAGCTCTGTCAGAGCTTGGAATGGAATATAGTGATCTTGAAGAGGGTGGTAGAAACTTTTCAAACTGTTGTGTTCTTCACTAAGTAGAGTCAGAGAGGTTGGGAGGCTTTCTTCTTTGTTTTCTTTCAATTTCCTAGAAGACTTTGATGCCAATACTGCAGCCCAGCTAAAGCGCTTACATACCACAGCATCAGGATGCTAGTTGCAAGCTAATTCTGATTTTAAGAAAGGAGAGGGAAAATTGGTAAGCAGTGGATTCGAGCAGTTCTGCATCAAATTCAGCTACTTTAATGATTACCAAAATCACTAATTCAATTTCTCTTTCATTTATTAATTCAATTTTTCTTTTAAGATTGCTACTGAGGTATCAGTGCAAGTTTTCTAAGATAAGGAATTCATTTCACATCTTAGTAAGACTTTGCATTTACTTTAAATTCTTCAATACTGCACTAACTCAAAGTGAAAAGGAAATTCCCATTCTGATTAAACTAATTAGCTAATGAACACAACCCTCTCTGACTCAGAATAGGCAGTTTGAAGGTCAAAAAATATATGTATAGTGATGACAAAAATTTAAGTCTTCACAAGAACACATGTTAAATAGTCTAAGTTAGGGGCTTTATGATAATGCATGTACCAAGGATTTTGAGGAAGGAAAGAACAAAATTGAAGTTAAATACAAATGTAATTGTTTCCACAATTGTAATAAAAAATATGCAGAACAATACAATAAATCAATAGGTTGGCACAAATATAAAAAAAATTTTTAGAATTTAGAAATGTTATGATTATCCAAAAGAACTTCAATTTTATTCAATATATACTTGTTAGATAATATCTCTATTATAACAAAAAGTATTTAAACAAATATACCTCAATGGCATATTGGCAAGATGCATAAATTCCTCAAATACAGCAGCACATGGTACTTTCCTAGTGAGGGAGAAGAAAAAATGTCCAAATACCACAAAGCAGAAGGAACAGCCAATGCAAGGATTAAAAAAAAAAAATCCTAACCCTAGATGTCATAGTCTTCTTCAGAAGACTACAGATGTTTCTAAGGGGCTAACACTCCATGTCTGCTAAAGCTCACATTACATAATCCTTATCTGAAGGGCTTTCCTTAATTCCCTTATCTTCTCCCTCCTCCTAGAAGAGGAGAATAGGGAATTAAGGGAAATTTGTGACCCAACCCCACCACCTTTCTCTAAATATCCTTGCAACTGTTCCTGTGCTTTTCTACAGAGTAGGGCATCAAGTGCAAGAAAGGATCGCCTGGACTGCCCCTGTACTCAGCACTGCACTACTGTTCATCAAATGGCATTTGGAAGATGGAATTTCCTACGAATAAATCCATAATAAGGGTCTCAGGCACCATAAACACCTCAAAAGAGCTACAGATTTTAATTCTGACCTAGAGGGAAAATATTTCTCCAAGCTGGCAAAGTCAGAGGCAGACAGCAACTAAAGAGACACCATGAATGTAATAAAGGTCTAAAGATGAAAATAAAATCAGCTTCTTAACCAAGAGGGTGGGGGAAATCTGACAATGCACCCAGTCACTCTGACTGGCCAAAATATAAAAACCAATCAAATTTGTATTTGATTGAAATATAGAATAATATAATTAAATGACACATTTATTTTTTTTCTTTAGGTTGGTCTTCAAAAATTTAAGGACAAATGTCCCAGATCCTTGAATTAAATGACTTTTTTTTTTCCCCAAGTGCTGAAAATAACCTTTGTACCTATGTAACACAAAAGGTTCAAATTATAAATGTTAATAACATTAACATTAACTTTAGAATAAGTCTTTACACATATTGCAAGTCAACAAAATCAAAGAAACTCCACTGCCCCCAAACCTCCTGGTATGAAGTAGCTCAGAATCTACTACCTGCTCATAGCATCTTCAGTATGAAAACAGACCAAACCCATGGACAAGACATCTTTAAAGAGATACTAAAGAGGCAGAGCCATATCCTCTAATATCCTCAGTCCAACAACTGAGGATGTTAGGTGGGTATGAGGGGAGGGAACTGCAGAAACTGATTAAGTCTAAATATTCTCCTTAAGCAGAAGAGCACAAGCTGCTGACATGACAGAGGCCACCTACCTAGGCAAACCATTAGTTTGCTCCAGTGGGGTGTTTTCTATATTTTTATGCTTTAGGCTAGGCTTGACACGTATCTAAAAATTTGCAAGCATGGGGAGGTTTTAAAATTGCTTGGTCATATGCACCTAGTTAGTGCACATAACCAAGCCCTTGCAAGTCTTGCCTGACAGTAACATCTTGTGGTTAGCAGGCAGAAACAGCCTTTGCAAGACTGCTGACATATTTCACAGAATATGTCTCTCTCACACTGAGACCACAACTCATTTTTAAATAAAAATCATTAAGGACATTATATATATGGCTCATGGTTTATAACTCAAAAGATAGCTAGTTACTTTAAATCTCTCACTGTGCACATGTGGCAGGCAGAAAAACACATTAAAAGCATAATGAACACAAAAGTTTAAATAATCATCCATCATCTTGAAACAGACGCCTAAGAACAGCTTTTATGTGAATTTTGAGGAAGTAGTAATAACTATGAAATGCCTTCCCCATCCTGTTCTTCAGTATAAATATGGGTAGTTCTTTAAAGGAGGCATTTTAATCATACTCATGTCTGACATGTTACAAAACACTGGCATATCAAGACACACTTTTAAAACACATACACAAGTGGAATTCTTAGGAAAGAGAACAAAACATCATTGTGTCCCTACACACATCTGTCGTGTTCCACATATGGAATCTTGTGTGCACTCACGGCTCTCCCCTCTCCTTGTTCTGCACTCTTAAAGAGGATTAAGAAAGGTATGAGGTCAGCTGATCAAAGGTAAAGAACAGTTTCATTTCAAAAAGCAGGTTACACAAGTGAAAGATTTTTAGCCTGAAAAAGAACAGTGGAGAGGGGAGCTCAATAAAATCACAAGTGGCATGGACAGAATTGCTCCCTGCCTTGTCCAGAGCAGGAACTCTGGAAGTTTCATAGTTAGTCAGCAGGTGTCAGAACAATTCCTTTTGCTTGTCTCGAGCCTTTGTTGTTTTTTTTTTTTTTTTAATTTACTATTATGTATAGTAAACAGAACATCCACTTTAAGGCATACTTGTTGATACAGAGAAGTGTTGATGTGACAAGCTTCTCAATTATTGGGCTCAATAAGCACCTGGAGAAAAGTCTACTGAAAGCTATTAAAGGAAACGAAATAACACACACACACCATCATTTAAGGCAAGGAAGTTCACAAGCTGCTGCCAACAGCCTGTCAGCTTGTAGTGACACTTTCCATTTCTTTGCTCAGAAGGAGGTTGTCAAATAGGTCCTGTAATTTGGCAGAGCCTTGGATGGTGAGGGCATAAATAAAAAGAAAAGAAGGCCAGCCACAAAAAACTAAGAGGTACTGGAAGACCAGAAGAGTGCCTGTAGGCAGGTGCATGTTGCCATGGTTGCCCTTGCACAAACACGATGAGTCTGGGGATCCTGCAAGTGCCTGCTGCTGGGTTTTCTAACTGAAGTCTCCAGCTGGCCAAGGGGCAAGCAGCATGTTGACATACCAGATTATCAGGATTTCTCCTGAGTATGGTCTGTGGAATGCAAAGGTGAAAGAACAAAGCAGAATAGAAATCTCCCAAGCCATTTCCATTAGGTGTTTTGAGGACAAATCAGCTGGATGTTGTGCAACAAGCTCCCTACAGGTGAATCAATCAGGGCAGCTCACATGATCAAGGATAAAAAGAGAAACTTTTTGGGTACTGTCTTCTTGCAGGAATAGGCATGGCCATGGCCAAAGGGCAGATTTCACCTGGAAGGAACTGGAGAAAAAGGGGTATCGGGGGAAGATGTGATAGATCATTTCTCATCGTGTACTGTGCATGAGGTTTCCAACATCACTCTCCAATCATCCTCTGCTGCATCAGTGGAGCACAGGGTGCAGGTTCAGTGGCTATGCAGCAGGGGCTCTCCAACGAGATTGTTGAGAATGGCATATAGGGCTAATCAAACATTTTATCTGACCAACTACAGATATTCTTCTACTCTTACATGACCTCAACACTCCATATATATATAGCATAAGCCAACTAATCATGGAGTAAAGCAACAACTTACAGGCTCAAAGGAAAAATAGAGATCATCCATCTGTCATATGAGATGAGGATTTGAAAATTTCATTAATTTTCTGAAACTGCTAGCTAAGATATTCAAAGAGTTTCATTACTACAAAGAGCCTTTTTATGCTGTTAATCCAGATTAGTAGTGACTGTTCAATTCAGAGTTTGCCTAAATCTTTAGTTCTACCTGATGCAATAGAGCAGCCTAATTTTTCCTTCCTTTGAAGCATGGCCTGCGCTCTGAAAATTCTCCTCTGCTCCTTACCCTACTTCCTGTTCCAAACTCATGGTTCATTGTGCTTTTACTGCTTTACAGCCCATCCACAGACATTTCAAAAAGGAAAGTACTTCAGAGCTCCCCTACAGATTTTTACTCCTTTATTTTTTTTTAGTGATTTGATCACCTGCTGGCCCAGCCACATGGAGGAAAAAAAAAAAAAATCATTAAAGATCTTCATCATTTTCATAGATGATAATCAGAGAGAATTCAGCAGCTCTTCTTGGATAAGAAAAATAAAACTTTTTATCACAAAACACTTTACAACTTTTAGCTGTACAGGCTGCCTTTCATCCGACTTGAGCACCACAATCTTAGAGGGAACCGTAACCATAGACAGCCCTTTATCAACTCATTTGCCACTCTAAGGTGGTCTGATCTCAGTCTGAGTCCAGCTGTTCATTTAAACTACCTCTCTCAGCACACACACATTGAACCCCTCCTAAGAGGGGACATTCTCACATATCCAGTACTATTAACGTGGCATTCCTGGCAGCTGAAACAAATTGCACGGAGGTAACCAGGAGCTGCCCACCTGCTGGGCTCTGCTGAGCCACAAAAGCAGCCCAGACCACTCCAAACCATGTGTTCAAAAAAGTATGTTCTCATTCCTCAGGGTGTGCCTGGAAACACAAGGCAGAAGGCACAAACTCAGCATCACTGACACTCCAGCAAGCAAGGAAACCCTCGGAGAATTTGATTTTGAGTCTGGGCTCTTGCTTCTGTTGTCTGGCACTTCAGATGAAGCTGCCATGCAGCTTTACAAAGGAGACAGGCCAATACCCACTATATTGAGCCTCACATCAGTGAGACTTCTAGCGGCTGTTAATGTTCTCCTGAAACTGTGCCCTGTGGGCTGCACAACAGGATTCTTGGTATTTTTAAATGAACCAATATTTTGCCCTTCTCTAACCAGCCAGAAAAACATCCAACTGGAAACTCAAAGTAATTGTCCTTCCTGGAAAAAACAATTCTCCATATTTACTGAACCTACTGTGCAAGCCTGCTTATTATCAAGATCATCTCATTTCCTCCAAATCACAGAATATTTCAGTACTAATGATTTAAAGGAAGTAAAATTAAAAAATATACTTTTGGCAAAGAGATACTGAACACTTAACATGAATATTTTGACATTTATCAATCAAATGAAACAAAGTAAATGCTCATATTTGTACTGCAGCAGCACTCTCCCCATTATGCAAGATGTGCTGGAGTGTGGGGTGGGGTGAAGAGGAAGTCCTAGGCTCTGTTTTAATTTGGAAACATCTGTCTCCCTAGGGAAGGGAAAAACATCAATAAGGCATCATCTCAAGCTTATTTTGTATTTCCTTTTCATGGTTAATTGCACTGCTGATCCAACCATAAGTAGCAATTCTATAAACATTATACAATTATCTCCACCAAGACTCTCGATACTATTACTTTTACATGCAAATTATGTTTCTATCAAGAGTATCTGTGGGCAGTTACAAATACATAGAACTGGAATGACTGAAGTTCCTTATTTCTAAGAAGAAATAGGAGGGGTGTATTCTAAGTAATAGTGAGTGTGCAACTAAGCAGAGATTCTCTCCTCAGCAGCACACCAAATGAAGAGTGATCCTTTTAGAGGTAAAAAATACAAGCACTGTCTTTGACTTCCAGTGAAACCTACTATTATGGTATTCCCATAGTCTCCAATTCACAGCAGTCGCAAAGCTGTGACATAATCTGCAACACCTAGCAGCTGTTAGTCAAGAAGAATGACAGGTCAAGACTGGTAAATTCACAGGGCTCCAAAGGCAACACTTTCAAAGAAAATAGATTATTTAAAAAAACCCAAAAAACAAAAACAAACAAAAAAACCCCCAAAACAATAAAATGAAAACCCTCTCAGGATGACTTCCAACACTTGAGGCAAGAAATGCTTTCCCTTCTCTTTCTTCTTAGGGAACAAACAAAACCAAAGGGACTTTTCCTTAAGCAGACTGGAGAGTTTATTCACCAGCTGTAACCTTCTCTCTCCCCCTCTGAAAAAAATACACCCATGAAACAAACTTACTAGCCCTCCAAACATTTCTTTGTCTACACAAACATGAATAAGTCAAGAGCAGATAAGGTGCAAAGCTTTGCTTGGCCAGTTTTTCTCTTGGCTCTAAATATTGTAACGGATGCCACAAGTACATTCTGGACAGCTGGAGCAGTTCACCACAAATACATTTGGCCAGCTGAATTTGGCAGTTGAAGTAAGTTGAAGGACAACAATAGTAGTTTTGCTTCTTTTAAACAATCTCAAATAGAACATAATATTTTGGTTTGAAGAGACCTCCACCAATCATCTCGTCCAGCTGCCTGACCACTTCAGGGCTGACCAAAACCTAGAGCACGTTGTTAACAGGCATTGTCCAAATGCCTCCAAAATATTGACAGGCTTGGGGCATCAACCACCCCTCTAAGAAGATTGTTCCAGTGTTTGATCATCCTCTCAGTAAAGAAATGCTCCTTAATGTCCAGTCTAAAGTTCCACTTGCGCAGTTTTAACTGCTCCCATGCATCCAACCACTGGACCTGAGGGAGAAGAGATCAGCACGTCTCTCTCCACTTCCTCTCCCCAGAAAGCAGGAGCGAGGAGTGAAGTTACCCCTCAAGACTTCTTCTCTGCAAGCTAGATGGACAGAGTCCTGAGCTGCTCTTCATAGGGCATTCCTTTCAGCCCTGTCACCAGCTTCGTTGCCCTCCTCTGGCTGCATCCAGGGACCTTCACATCCTTCTTGAATTCTGGGGCTCAGAACTGCACACAGAACTCAGGGTGAGGCCACCACAACACTAAATACAGCAGGAGAGCAGGGTACCTACTGTTTCTAAAAATCTTTAGAAATACTAGAAATTTTCACACATGCATGTGGGGTGTTGGAGGAGTTACTGTGGGTCACCTTTGGGGAAAAATATTAGGAAACAGCCAATTGTTGCATCTGTTCTGTGAGAAGTTAACCCTTCTGCTGAATTCCTCTCCTCTCTTTCTCAAGAGAATACAATTATTAAGTAAGGAAAGTCAAAGAATTAAACCATATAATAGTGTAAAGGATTTTGTTCTATATGATTCCTGAAATTACTTATTTCTCAGTGCTGCCACAAGAAGGTAGGAGGAGCAACACAGGTGATGTCACACTTGACACTAGACAGAAATTCATGTGCCATTTGTTCCCCAGCAGCCTTCTGGCATCTTCTTCCAAGAACTGTCCATTTCTTTGCCAGAATTTTCCCTTGTCCAATATAAAAACTCCTGCTTAATTCAGTAATGAACAGGATATAAAATGCCTTCCACAGTTTTTAAGATGCATTCTCAAGGTCAAGCTATCGGAAAACTATCACTGAGTAGGTGAAGTCATTATGTGAACAGTATGGAGTACTACAGAGTTCAGGGTGACAGCAGTATCAGGTAACTAATGCTATTAACTTCCCCAAGCAACCAATCATTTTTCATTGAAGTTAACCGTAATTATGATCCCAAAGGTTTGCTGCAGATATATGGCCTTAGTAACTACATGTAAGAGGATTACATGCTCGTCTATACTCAGTAAAGACTACAATATAGTCAAAATACACCAACTGCTATTTTTTTCCTTCTCCTTATCACAAGTTTTACCCTGTGTTTTCTCCTCCTCCCCCAAAAAACACCATTCTCTTGGTTACTTTGCTAAAAAGGAGCTTCTTACCATAGTATTGACTCCTTCCACTGGCAACTGCTGTCTCTAAATACTTGTTAAGAGTTATAGCTGTCTTAGACAAGTCAAGAAATGTCAAAAAAAAAACACCCACAAAGTACTACAGAGCTAAAGGGATTGATTTATGATGATTAGAGTGGAAGAAGAGAAGAATAAATGACTTACAGTGTAGCTATTTCCTAACTAAAGTTAGGAAAATGCAACAAAGTTAGAAATGCAACAAAGAGGGAGAGCAACACAAACTGTCACCAAAAGAACTTCTGGAGATAGATAAACACAAAACAAGACAAACAAGTTGACAAATTGATACATAATAGGAATTCAAAAAACAATTGTCCATGCTCTCGTAAGTTATCAATGTTTTAAATTAAAATTCTGGTGCACTTCATGCAGCCATTAGTGTCTTTAAAGTGGATACACATTTACATGGAGGGGAATTTGGTATTACATTATCATTCTGAATAGAAGCAAGGTGAAATTTAAATGTAATGAATATTTATAATATATAAGGAAAGCAATCATACCTATCCTACTCACTAAGCAAAATTCAGTACTTTACCAAACAAAACTCTTAAGACATGACTTAGATTTTGGAGGACCTTGCAACTTTCAAGTGACAATCTTGCTTGGAATTTCTTATAACTCATTCTACAAACAGCTGTAACGTATTTTTTTTTTACATTAAACAGGATATTACATTTGATAGGAAACCAGTGTGACTTTAGTTGGATTCCCTTTGTTCCAAGGATTTTCTTTTAATGAATCACTGGCCACATTCAAAAAAGCAGCAGCTGAACACAAGGTTCTCGACAGACTTTCTATCCTGGATGCAGTGTATCAATGGGAGGGTATTATTGCCATCACCCTCAGCTACAATGGTCTGAAGTATAAGCCCTGGTTTATTTCTACTAAAATAAGTGGACACACACCCTTGAAAAACAGGCAAGAGTTTGAATACACACAGAACCTATGTGAGCATAAAAATAATGTTTTTGATGGAATGCTTCTGTATGCCTCTAAACACTGCAGTTAAAATGACCTCCAAAGCTTTTTTTATGACCTTCATAAATGCATGGGATTGCTGCTGACAAACAGCTGAAGTCCCTCCCAGGCCCACCAGCATGCTTACACTAGACACCCAGGAATGCACTTCAAGCACTAGAAAGCGCAGTGGGCTCTTAGAGCTAGTACTGTACTCACGCAAAAGGCTAGACCAAGGTTTAATATCTACGTTTGCAGAAGCATTGCTTAGTCTTTAAAACAGGTCCTATCAGCAGTGTTCATCCCATTCCCTCTGCTACAAATCATGCTTCTAAAAAAAGCCAGCATCTTTTTGTGTGCATGTGTCTGGAAAGAGAGTGGCTACGCACACACACACATAAAAGAAAATTTGCAGCAGACTAAACAGCAGCAGGAAAAAATAACATTCTCCCTACATGCTCGATTTAGCACTGCTTAAGTATTGGGAGTGAGGTGTAAGCTTGTTTTCAGAACAGACAATGCAGCCTCACCTCTCACCTGTGCATGTAACATAGAGTAAGACACTTCATAAACTTATGGGTGACCATGAAACTGTTGGGTTTGAGGTTAGCCCATGGAGATACAGTGACAGCAGGAAACCCTGGAAACTGACACACTGCTTTACCTCCCACTAGCTAACAGTATTTAAACTCTGTTAGCCGTCAATGGGTGGCACTGTACAATTAGGTCAGATTTTAAATAATTTTATAATAATAAAACTAAATAGGTGTATCTCAGGTAGCATCCAAGAAAAATGCAGCTCAAGTATGCACATGTATTTTCATTGCAAAAAACACAAATCACAGAATCACAGCACAAACTGTTCTGTACTTTATTGCTGTCTGTGTAAAGAGGCCCCAATAAAATTTTCAGGGATAAGCTTTAGAACAGGCAAATACATTTTCATTTGCTATTCCCGTTTTAACACAAAACTAAGAACCTTTGCATAGATATAGTTTCAAACCTTTTCAAACTACATGGGACAATTGACCAATATTGCTTTTGCATAGACACATAACTCTAAAGGTTAGACTACACAACAAAATGATGGCGCAGCTATGGCAAACCCTCACAGCTTGTGGTTTCGTTCCAGTTACTGTTACCGTAATAAACTATTCCTGCTATTGTTACTTCATTGCCATTAATGAAGTCCAGGTACATGCTGCACCTTCATTTCAATAATCTAAGAAGTTTCATTCCTGCACAGAATGCCCATGTAGTTCCTTCAGTTCATTTTTAAACTTTCAGCAAACAAACAATAAAGAGCTATTTATTTCTATACATAGCACTCTCCCAGATAGACAGTGTATACTCACTCCATTTTCCTATTCAAAATTACCTAAAGAACAAAATCCAGAGACTAAACACGTTATAAGAGTTAATAAAACACTCAAAGACAGTACAAGGAGCTAAAGTTTCAAGCCACCGGCGTGGCTAAACAGCTCACCCTCCCCTTGCTGCAGCTGCTCCGAGCATCCCTGCGGGGCGGCGGGTCCCTGTCATACGGCGTGAAATTTGGGGCAGGAGGGCTGATTCCCCCGGGCCCGCCCTGAGCAGAGAGGGAAATGAAGCACCAGGTTGCCTTTCGCAGCAAGCCACCCCAGCAGAGAGGGGGCCAGGGCCGCCCTCCTGCCCCGCCGGGAGGGGCGGGGTGTGGCTGCGAGGGGGTCAGCTCGTCGGGACAACCCCCTGTGCTGCAGGAAATCCGCAAGAGGTGATTTACGGGCAGGGTTCATTCCCATCCCACTGAGCTGACAGTTCAGCTTGAGAAGTATTATTCTGAGCCCTGAAAGCTAGTTAAATAACGAACTTTACCCTTAGGCCGAAAAAAAAAAACCCCTAAACTAAACCAAACCAAAAAAACCCAAAAAAACAAAAACAAAACAAAACAAAACAAAACAAAAAAAAAAAAAAAAAAAACAAACAGAAAAAAAGGCAGGGGTGGGGGCTAGGAGGGGGATGAGGCAGTGTTGCACAAGCTTATCAGTGCCCACTTGCTGCAGAACATGCCCTTGCAAGAGCTGTGTATGAAGAACTAATACTATCTGTAACACTTTCAAGTTGCTGCAAATCACTAGATAAGTTTAATACGTGAAAATTACCTGCTTAGAAACACAATACCCTTATTTTCTGGCCAGTTCTTCCTCTTATGTTGGAGGAATTTCAACTTCATTCACACTTTTTAAAGTGTTTTCTAAAGCTAAAGCTCTTAAAATTGGAGTGGAGAGAAAGAAATATATTGCGTAAAGAGTTGACCCAAAGGCCTGTATGACCTGTACTTAGACATCAGTTTAACATGCAGCAGCATGGCATCTTGATGGGAAGTAAAAACATAACATCTATGAACTTCTTTGAAGTTAACAAAGTTCAGGCAGATGACTTTATACTGACAACACAATCATATTTTCCTTGAAACAATTATTTGCAGTTTACTTATTTAATCCTTTCATAATTACTTCAGATATTCATCTCAACATTCACAGAAACAAACACGTGCTGTACTCACTCAAACAGTTCCAGCAAAAGCAACTCACAGCTAAAGCCTTCCAGCATGACTAAGTCTGCTTGGATCCAGAATCTTTCCCTACTTACTACTCAGCAGTAGTCAGGCACAAAAATGTTTTCCTATTAACGTAATCGCTGAACACATGCTATCCCGCTCACTTCCCGGTCTCTTGACCTTTTCTTCCTTTGGTTTACTGACAGTTCCTCTTTTTCCAGGGAGCACTTGCACTTACACACTGTGCGCTACAGCGGCAGCTCCCAAAGACATGGAGGTTTCTTCAAGAAACAGAGTAACTTTCCACACCATATTAATGGGAGCACAAAGTATCACTGAGGAGAGTACCTTCACTATCAGCTGTTCTACCTCAGCAGTTTAAGTATACAGAATACGTGCTGTGCTCCAGTTTGGATTCTTTCTACCTTTCCAGCATAAGCTATTCGGAGACTTTACAACTCAAATGCCAGTTTCACCCAGTAAATAACTGACTTACAGTCATGGGTTGGAAGGAGTTGAGGTATTTTTACCCTCCACTAAGTTTTGATTTTTTTTTAATTTTTATAAATAGTCTAAGTGGCAAGAGTGGCTCGCTGAATTGATTTTGCGTTCCTACTTTTAAATACTTAAGCGTGAAAAACTCTTTATGATCACTGATAGCATACTAGCACTCAGAATATTGCAATGTAGGCATTCAGCTGTAGTCAACATATTTTAAGAGAGACTACAGTATAATCAGTAAACTTTTCCATGCAGATTATTATTTGAAAAGTATGACTTCTGTGTACAATGTATGGTCTACAAGAGTTTGAATACCTGAAGTGCAGCTAACGTATACTATCAAAACTTAACTTCCCATGTAGTTACAGTAAAATCTCCCCAACTTTTAATCAGTAAAGTAAACAGCATAGGGGGAAAAAAAAAATCAAAATATTAGTTTAAATTTTAATCCACACGATTCCCTCCCTGCCCCATACTGAAATGAATAATGAATGAGCTAGGTCATGATTGCTTTCAATAAGTATGTCAGAAATCTTCAAAACAATGCGATGAGGGTAAGGCAGACATCAAAGGTCTTTCTAACAATGCCACATGCTTATACAACCACATACTATGCATCTTTTTTATGCATCAGCTTACCAGGAACTGCATAACCACAAGTACCAAAGTACCAAAGGTACTTGAGTTTTATGTTACGAAACTTCATATGCAAACAAAAATTAACCGAGAACTGTAAGTATTTGTGTCTGGAACTCGAGAGTTTAAGCCCAACCTTCACCATGCGTCTGGGCAGAACTAAGATTTTCAGACTGGAGTGTCACCTTACATCTCCCGTCAACTCTGTCACGCAGCAGCAGCTCACCCAAAGCGTAACTCCGAGAGACTTTTCAACAAATGCAAAGTCTAGGGTTTTGTTGTCATCGTCCCCCCACACCTCCCTCGCCGCTTCGTTCCTGTGCCCAGCTGCTTCCCTGAGCGTTTCTCAGCCCGCCCCCCGTCCGCGCTCCCCAGAGCAGGACCCCGCTCGGAGGCTCCTGCGGGGCGCGCCCCCGCCGCCAGAGCCGGCATCAGCCGCGGCCCAAGGGCCGCTGCCCCGTCCCAGCGCCGCTCCAGCGGCTGAGCCGGAGCCGGGACCGCTTCCCGCCGGGCGGTCCCCGCTCCACGGCAGGAGCGCAGCTCGTGGGCTGCCTCCGCTCATCAGGTGTTTCGCGTCTCTCTGTAAATGCAGTTTTCCCCCGTGCAACCCGCCCTCCAGCAACCCTGAAAACTCTTAAGACACTAAAAAAAATTCCTTCCCCCACTTTTAAGGAACCCCCCTTTTCAAAAGGCTTCTCCCACATCTCTTCCTTGGTGGAATCCCCAAGCTGTCCGTTCAAAAGGACTCGCAGCCACATGCCCAGAGGAGCGAACTGGCATCTACAGCGGGGGCATGGGCTTACCTTTGCCTCCCCCGCGTCGGGCTCCTCCTCGTAGTAGCCCTGGCCGGACTCGTAGGCGGCGGCAGCTGCCGGCTGCCGGGGTCCCAGGAGCACGGCACCGGCAGCCAGGCAGCAGCTCAGGGAGAGCACCTCCAGCAAGTGCATGGTGCAGGGATGGCAGAGCGGGCGCGGAGCGGGACGGCTGGGCAGTCGGAGGAATGCAGCCGAAATTATGAGGCTCCTTCTTTTCCTCTCTCTCCCTTCTTTCGCTGTCCTCTCCCCCCCTCCCTCCCCTCACAATATCCAAGGCAGTAAAATCCGTGGGATGGAAAAGATGCGGTAGCAGCAGCTCCTATGCGCCTGCAGGGGAGTTCCCGACTTTCCCAGGCGCTTTGCAAATTCTCACCAAAGTTATCCAGAGTTTGCCAGGTAAAAAACCCACCAGGAAACCGGACATCCGAGGCTGCGCTCACTCAGGATCAGGGGAGGTGGAAAGCTCAGAGAGGAGGAGGAGGGAAGGGAAGGGAAGGAGGGAGAGAGCCAGGGAGCAGCAGAGCGGGACCGAGCGGCCGGTCGCTCCCGGGGAGATCCTTTCACGCGGGCCGGGCCGGGCCGGGGGCTCGGTGCCGAGGGGCCCCTCTCCGCTGCGCTGCGCTGCGCTCCGCCCGCCGCGCTGTGCGGACGCCTGTCAGCGGCGGCGCGGCCGGGGGGTGCGCGGCGCCTGGGGCTGCGCGGCGGCGGCGGCCGCGCATGGCGACAGCGCCCACTGCCTGCGCCTCTGCGCGCCGAGAGGGGCCGGCGGCCGCCTTCCTCCTCCTCCTCCTCCTCCTCCTCCTCCTCCTCCACCGGCGCTGCCTCCTCCTCCAGCCGCTTCTGCACCCCGGCGGCGCCGCCGGCCGCCGGCGCCCCGGGCAGCGAGCACCCCGCACCGCGGGCAAGAGGCCGCCCGGGGCGCGGCACGGCTCTGCCGGGAAGGGGCGGCTAGCGCTCCCGGTCCCGCAGAGCTGGCCGCGTCCGGCCCCGAGCTTCGGCTCCGGGAAGATGAAGCCCGCGGTAGGTTCCAGCCCCGAGGACAAAGCAAAGTGTCCGGCTCGTTTCATTTGGCTCGGAAGCCAAGGGGTGAAGTTCTGTAAAACTTACACAGAGAAATCATGCAAGAAAATGTTTGTGAATCCTAATCAGTTACTTGTTGAGCAGCGTTGGCAGCTTCACTTAAGACAGTATGCAGTTATTTTTGGCAGGAGAAAAAAAGATTTTGCCATGTTAGAAACAGTAATCCAAAGAGCACCATAATTATTTGTAGCCTTCCTATCAAGCACATCTTGGAGCTGTCTTCGAAGAGAAGTAACACCCCATTCAGAGTCCTAAATAAAACTGAGCACAGATCCTGTGTTGCAGCTACACTGTGATTAAAAGTTTTTTAAAAATGTACATTGCTATCAAAGTAACACATTACAGCCTGCTCAAATCTCAGCTATGCAAAAGGAAAATGTTATATTCTCTATACTCTTATTTTTTTCTTGATTATTGAATCTTATGTAAATATTTTAAAAGCTTTTAATTTGCCTTCTGCATCACTTGTGTACATCTTTTGGTAATCAGACTGTATAAGAACCAACTGTGGGGGCAGATCCCTGACTGCCTTGACTGGATGCTGGTAGTCTGCTCATTTTACCCTGCTCTTATTCTTTGGGAATCCCATTATGTTACTATTCTGGGAGTCATACATAAAGGTGTCTCTAGCAGGCTCTCAGGTAACTCTGTCGGGGTTTTTTTGTTTTGGTTTGGGGTTTTATTTTTAATTTATTTTTTATTATTTCCAAGATGGTATTTCAGCATGCACACAAATATTTTGATTCTAAAAAGTAATCACTTAATTTGCAATCAGAATGAAATCTAAAGTTTAAATAGAGCTGTATTTTAAGAGGTTGTATAGTAATTAGAAAATTACTGAAGAACTAATTTTTTAAATACCTTCACAATGGAGTAAAGCAATGAAATTAAGATGGGGTAGAAGTTAAGTAGAACAGCTATGAAGATACAAAATAGCATTCATAAATTAAAAAGCCCATTGTTCTTCACTGGACCCTTACAGCGCTCCAGATCAAAGCATAGGATTAAAGCCTAAAGAGAGCATAGTCCAGGATGCAAAATCCACCTAAATAGAAATACAGCATTACCAGTTTCAGTTTAAACATATTAAAATCTCTCAAAAGTACCAGAGACTGGTATAGAAAGAAAGATCTTTTGCAGCCCTTTATTAAAACCTCCCAGTCTAATCATGCACAGATAATATTATTTCAATAACCGAGTGCCATGCAAGGAGAAGCTGCATAACTAAATCACAAAACAGGATGAAACATACCACTCCCGCTGTGCCATCATAATATCAGCTGGCTTCATTATTTATTTTCCCAGTTCTCCTGCACTTTTATTCTTTCCCCCACAATTCATAGAACATCCATCATGGGATCAAAGGCTTTTATGGAATAGAGCATTTCCACCAACTGCCCTGTATAGCAAGTTTAAAGCATCATAATTGAAAGCTAGTAATCATAGCCATGGTGGCTCAAGCCTCAGTCTAACCAGAAAGTTCTAAAAAGAAAGTGGTTGAAATCTATGATACTTTATATGTTCTGAGCACAAACATATAAATATTCCATTGGCTCTGGGACACCAAAGTTTTCCTCAATCTAGACTGTACTTCTCTCCATCCCATAAAAGATGGCTAATTTAAAGGTTTACAAATTGAAATATATTTTTGTCCTTTCTACACCACTTAATGGCTAATATTTCTCCTCTTTTCTTCAAATTAAGTAGAAATCAGCCTACAGGACAATTAATTTAAAATTCTAAGTGACACTGAGTACACTAACAGTGAGCTGACCTTACACAAATGACTAAAGAGATATCCTAATAGTGTAAAGACACAGGTCTGGGTCTTACTGTGCTATGTGCTTCCATGACAACAATAGCTACTGTTGAAAAATGAAGAATTTTTTTTTATGCCAGAAGATTCCTCCAAATGAATTCTTTTGATATTGTTTTAGGAATGAGTTTTAAAAATACAGGCCCCAATTCCTTGTTCAAGTTGGTGTAACATACATCTGCCAAGCACACTCCTTTCCTGTATGTAGACATACCTGAAGTCTTTCTTTCAGATACATTCTGCTTCTGAAACACTGATGCATTTCAGTGCCTCTTTCCTATCCATTTGTTAGCAGTATGAAAACTCACTACAAGAAATGTGAGCTGAGACTTGGAAATAGAAGAGAGTTAAAAGCAGCAAGAAAAATCTGCAACATTCTTTTGTAATGAGGTCTACTTGCTTAATGAAGAATTAAATGCTAACAAATGTTTTCTTTTCACAGAATGTAATTTCCATTCTCTTTATATTTAAATTATTGTGCTTGGTTCAAAGCAATGTCATTTTCATTCTCCTATTAAACAGACAGAGGCATACCCAAGAGTTAAAATCGGATACCATAGTTTGGTTTTGTTTTAAAATGCATAGTCTTACTGGTAAATTTCAGTGGAACTTATGTTTAATGTAAATCTCAAAGGTAGAAAACTCTGCTCCTTCTGTGCAGCGACTCAAAAGACTGTGGAAGTGCCATTCTGGAGTCATCCCAAAAGATGAAGGCACTAAGTAAGTTTCCTTAGTTCCTTTACAGATAGGACTCTATCATACTTCCTCTCAGGCTTAAAAAATATAAATTGGGTATTGATCAATGTCTAAAATATCAATGTCTGGTGTAGATATCACAAATTAGCTGTAAATGTTTAGGGAAAAAACGAAAATAAAAAGAAAAGGTAATTCAGATTCAGTGTCAAACAGAATAGCTCGCTGATGCATTTTCTGCCATTGAATCATTCAATCTAAAGTTTTATTACACATTTCTTATCATATTGCTTATTTACAAAATATTTAGCTACTGAAAAAGGGGGGTACAGTGGGTTTGAGGCTGTAGTCCACTTCTCTAAATTTCTTATTTTTATGAAACATAATTTCACGGAAATAATTAGGAGTACTGCAAGTTTTACTGATTATGAGAGTAATGTCCTTCCTCACTCATTGAAAGCACATTTAAAAACCTATCTTTTTCTTGGTACGGGCCCTCATTTAGTATTTCCTTTTATAATCCTAGAAAAAGATCTAAGCATGGTGGCTTGGAGATCATCAATAGCCACTGAAATATTTTCCTTGACTTTGATCAGGTAAAACTTACCCCATGGGAAAGTGTTCTGCACCAAACTTCCAGCTAGGACTCCTGAAATGTAGTTTTATCCATTCATTTGCATTATTGCCAGGACAAATAACTTCAGTTCAATGAGAAAGACATCATTGCTGCAAAATCATTTTCTGCAATGCTTGACCTAGCAGCCTGCACTTTTCTATCTAGAAATTTCTCTTTTGTTTAGTATAAAAGTTGGTCCCTTTTGAAAATTAATTAACAGGACAAGAATCCTTAGAATTCAGCTTTTTGACACCACTTGATATTCAAGGATTACAGGATTATTGGGATTTCTTTGTTCTCAGGGATTCCCTTTTTAAACTGTTAAAATCAAAACCATTGGCGTCTAACATTAGAATTTCTCTGTGCTACAGAATAAATGACTGCAATAATGTAAAATCCTTCCAATTTGCTAAAATAAGGAGTTAGTATGATGTAAAAATGGACAGCACCAGGCTGCATCTCAAGAAAAGTGTTTGTATTACCCAAAGTAAATTATATATCTCTAAAGTTGTCCTAAACTTAGGATGGAGAAAACCCTAGCACACATTTTATTCAGCTGACTTACATGAGGATTCTTCTCTTTGCTGTAGTTTTTCTTCCCTCTTGTGATGTAAGGTCTCACAAAACAACAGGTATGCATAGTTATCATGTTAATTTAACATCCTGTAAACTGGTGTTGTTCATCGTTATAACCTCTGACTATAAACAATAAAATGACTGATTGCAAATTTATGCTTCCTCTTAACTGAAAGCTGTGCACAATCTAAACTGTGTTTAGCTGAAGCCATGTCACTAAATAAACAATCTTAGATTCAACAAAAAAATATTAGGAGCTAACAGCACATGACCACAAAATATACAAACACTTACCATCTTCCTGCAGTAGTTTTCCAAGTGACAAGCTATGAGATAGCATATTAAAAGTCTTTTTTTCCCCAGTTATACTTACAAAATTTGGTAATATAACAGGGCGAAACAGTTCCAAATCAATCCAAGAGACATTTCTATGTAATTGCTAAAACCATGGCAGAAATAATTATTTCTTTAAAGAAATGCAGTTTTTCCCTAACTTTGCTCCTGCATACCTCCTCTCCACTCATCTGTCTGCTGCATTCCTTCTCTTCAGTGCTTCAAACTTTCTGTTCAATATTTTGCCTATTTTAGAAATTAGGAGTATGTTAACCCTACAAATATAAAATGATGAAGTATTAAAACCTTAAAAAAATGGTCAAACAGTATTGAGACAAATTCACTTCCAAACCCAGATTAGTGTAAATGCATTATTGCAATGATCTTCATTTTTTCTTAATAGGTTTTCTTTGCCAAAGTAAATTCTTTTCTCCTACTTCAAATGGCCTTTTACGTATTTAAACACTTACCCTTCCTTTCTTAATCTTCTTGTTTTAAGCTAAATAAGATCAGTGTTTTCAAAGTCTTTATAAATTTTTGTTTTGCAAAGTTATAAGTGCAACTATAATTTGAATAACATTTATTCAGGGGGTTCATTGAAAGATGATGCTCAACACTGAAAAAGGGTACCTCAAAACTGACCTGTGTTGTGCAGAGGAAAATACCCTAACCCATTCTTCTGCATGTACATCCCCATGTGGTATTTGCCTTTTAGGCAGATTAATTTTAAGTTTGCAATAGGGTGTAATTCCTGTATGTTTTTGAGGATTCTCTATCCAGCCAGACGTTCCCTTTCCTGTAGATCTGACTCTTCCAACTTAAGTGGAATACTCACATTTTCCAAGAGAAAGGTGTCCATTATTTATTTTTTTCTAGTAATTTTTTCACTTTATGAAAGTTATTTCCAATTTTAAGTCTATCTGTCTTTGCTGTCCTTGTTCCCTAGGTCTCACCTGTACATATAACAAAGTAGAGTTGTATTGCACCTGTGCTGCCCTTGCTTACTTGTGGTCAGAATGGTATTATTGATCTATTGCAAAGTTTAGTTAAAGATTGAAAATTCCCTCCTGACTTGCTGATCCAGACTGCAGGGTTTGCTTCAGCCCATCATACTGATTCAGAATTCAAAAATGGGGGAAACTTTAGGTCTGAGGTTCTTGCTTAGGTCAAACTTCATTTTTCACATAGCTGAAAATAGTTGGGAGATAAATTTAAAAATTATGAAAGAGATTTGTGGTTTGGGTTGAGTCCTGGTTTGGGTTTGTTGGGGTTTTGTTTTTTCCTTGATACACCAGGTAGTGAACCTCTGGAATTTGTTGTTACAAGAGGTTTAAACTGTGAGGTCTAAAAATGGATCAGACATAGTTCTGGGGAGCAGGACCATAAAATGATTTTTTAAATAAAAGAGAGTTGGAGGGGTGAAATATAGGAGTAGTCCAATGTCGGATACTTTATTCAATGAATACAGATGCTGGAAAAGTGTGAAGAAAATGGACTGCAGTAGCAGACACTCTGTGTGCTCTCCGTAAATAGCATATTCAGTTGCAACTGGTGGAGACAAAAAAAATAGATAAACAGTCTAGACAGATGGTTTGTCTGAGCCAATAGGACATATCTTATTTTTTGAGGGAAACTGAATCAATTTCTCACTGATTCAGGTCCAAACCACAGAGTAAGTTTATTCTTGTCTTATAGTCTCATGTTCAGACCACTATACTTAGTCATAACAAAAATACTTTTTTTTGCACATCATTATTTCACCAAAAGTCAGTCCAACAGATATGGCTGAAAGGAAGTACACAGGAAATCAAATGTGTAAAATAGTCTTTATAATTTTCAATGAAATGAATAAAGAGTGCAAAAAACCTGAACCAAACCCCATGTATCAGCTTTTTGGCTACATCTCACAGAAAAACAATAATGCAGCAGTTTCAGATATTTTATCTCTTTTGGGTTGTTTGGTTTTTTTTTTAAACAATAAATAAGACAAAGCAAAACAAGAAACTTGCATACCAACTTCCAGTCAGGAAGTTACCATTACTAACATTTTGAATTTGCAGCATGCTTAACTTGGTTACTAAAAAGGTTTTGTTCTCTGTTAAACAAATGGTTAATAAAACCCATTAACATGTTCCCTTCAAAAAGTTGTATGTTTTGTGCTGAATCAAGAGTGTTATTGTTGCTATCAGACCTCAGGATACATCCTGGACACAGACCTAGAAGGATGAGGAAACACCACCTCTAAGAATTCAAAGTTCAATCCCTGACTTTTCACTTTTCAAAAGCTGATAATAAACAAACAAACAAAAAAAGCAATGAAAACAAATTAAAGAACAAAGATGCACTGATATGGAGATTGCATCAGAGGCCACAAATAATTCCTTCCTTCACTGTCTTGCCAGAAAATATCATTTTCCTATACACTCAACACTGGGTGGCAGAGGTCCTAGTTCCCTGTGATATAGTGTATGCCATGCTAATTCCCCCCATTATCATTAATGAATTTATGTAATAAGAGACACGCTTAGACCATCTCTTGACTGCTTCTTATTTTCAGTACAACCTGTTAATCTGTCTCTGCAGTGTCTTGGTGTTCAACACCTCAGGCTAAACTAGGCAACTGATGCATGCAACATGGTACGCTGGGCAAAGCAGGCTGCAGTAGAGCACAGCCATAGTGCTTCTGGTAGCTTGTCTCTTTCTAACTTGAATTTAAGCAGCTACTACTGACCTAAAAAGCAGGCAGCATGCTGGGCCTAATCTATTTTTTGAATTCCTATCCCATCATGAACCTACAGCTATACTCCACAGGGACTCTTCAACTAATCTGTCCCAGCATAAAATTCTTAAGTGCAAAGGGTGGATCAACAGACCACTTTCAGGAGCAGGTTCCAACTGTGGAACTCAACCTAATCTTCTCTATTGATAATGAATATAAGCCCGAGTGTATTCAAAACTAAAACTAACCCCAGCTTCTTAGTAAGACTCCCTGCAGTGATGGCATCTTCCCAGGGTAACCAGCTGATCTGGAGAGAGAAGGAGGAGGTAGAGAGCCAAGCATGTAAATTTAAAAAAGCTAAAAATTGCAAATATTTTATTAAAAAGAAAAAAAAAAAAGATATGTTCCCAACCATGGATTATTACATTAAAATAATTTTTAGAGATGCACAGACATTACCTTTGCTTACTTTTTCTGCCTTATAATTCTGAGTGGTTAAAAATTACCTTTTATGTAACTGTATGGCCATCAGATATCTCACTTAAGCAGGGTAGAGGTGGTCATCCTTCCATCTTATTTTTCGGCTCCCTTGAGATGTGACCAGTCAGGGGCAGCCCCGCTACTGTGGAAGGGCTGTGGGATGAGGGAACATGCCAGTGTGGTACCGGGTTCTGGGTTGCCCCAGCTGAGGAGCTGCAGAGGAGGTCGGACTGTCAGACAACCTGATGTTAACTTTAATCTCTTTTATGGACTAGTCAAGGACAACCTCTCCAAGCCCATGAGTTCAGATACAGAAAAGAGAAGAAACAAGAGAGACAGGATTTTTTTTCTGGGAACTGGCCATGTCAGGTAAGCAACCCGGTGAAGCTCAGAGAGCCCTAACTACATGGTGCTGCTGCTGAGACTACGAAGACAGACACAAAAGAGATGAGACAAGTCATGCTATAGTTTTAAAAGCATTTTTCTGCTTCCAAAGCATTGCAGATGGTAGATGGCTTCACCACACCCTTTTTGTTCTTGGGTTACTCCTAGCAAGCTTCTCATACTTTATAATGAAATAGGTGTTTATTAGTGGATCTCTAGAGTTCTAGTATTCTAGTTGGTAAAACTGTATCAAAATCAAAACAGTCCAAAGGAATGTTTGTCTCCACACAATTCTGAAGCTATTCACCTGACAGGCTAATGTTTATAGCCCAGTTTTGCACTGAAATCTTTAAGGCAACCAGAGGGAATTAGGAGCCATAATTAATTGTAATAATATCCTTTTACATTGTAATAGCTTTCTTTCAAATCACATCTGATTTTCTAAGTCCCTATTCTTTTTCTTGACCTTATCCACATATGTTGATCATCTATGCCAAAAGGTGTAAGACTCAAATGAGAAAGAGATGTATTCGTGTAGTGATATTCACAGCAAGGCTGTTAATATTCATAGGAGATCTTGAAAAGTCATTTGATTTTTAAAACGATGTGAGAAAAGTGTATTCCCTTTTTTTTTAAACAGAACTTCAAAGTCTAGGTATACAGTAGTTTCAAAGGATTTTCTGCACATTGTGTGAGCTATTGTTTAGTTAAACTGTGTAGCATATCCCTTGTTAAATAATAATGCTGAGTGCCAGTAGGAATAAAACAATTTTGAGTTCAATCTACTCTCAGTCAAGGTCAAAAAGAGCTGGGATCAAACTCAGTGAGTTTTCAAAAGCTTACCCTAAATATACAATATCAAAGTTCATAATTAAGAAGACTCATTTCATCAGTCAGCTTCATGTTTGCGCAGCAGTGGGAGTAATTGTAACACAACTCGTTTTTTCAGGTTGGCTTGAACACTTGACCTTATAAGCAAACTCCTTTCTCGCCCCCTTCCTAAGATGCAAAGCCAAACCATTTGGTTTTAACAAAACAGAGCTGTCAGTTTGACATTTCAAAGCATGTTTAAATGCTTTCTTTCATTAAAAAGATAGTTTATCTTTAAAATAGACATTTACAGGCTATTTCTACAAATTTTTATCATGCAAGGATAAAAAAAAAATGTTTCTGCTTTCTTGACTTTTTCTTTAGGTCATCAGTTGAACAGTATTTGTTCTAGCATTTAGAATACATAGAGATCTTCAAATCCATGCAAATGCCAGGATGCCTCAAGGGCATTGTTGCCTTGATATTCCTCTTGCATCACGCCAACATTTACTGACCAAAGAATGTGAAATCCAAACGGAGAACTACAATTATTTTCAACAGTAGTCATGTGTGGGCAGATACTCATCAAAACTAGCTGTACACAGAAATAGTAAAACAAATAGGAGAGGATCTCATGCCCCTTCTGTCATCCCAGAATTAAGGCTCTAGCCTAAAGCCAAGTGTCTGATGGCCCATTACAGTCATTGAAAAACAAAACAGGCTCCTTCCAAGGAGGAAGTAGTTCTCCCTTTCTTTGACACTTTCTTTGGGATATGTGCTAAAATATGTTTTCTCTCAGTTAGTGACAGAAGGAGACTTTGAGATCCCTAAAGTTACAGAAAAGAAATCTCATGTAGAGAATCTACATTAGAATATCTGACCCTGGGGAGATCCAATGACATAAGGGGATGTCCAATAAATACAGGTGGAAAGAGGGACAGGAACTTAGTCTCCAACATGGCCATTTGATTATCAAAATGGAGCAAACATTATAGTGGATTAATTGATAAGAGGAGTATTTGATTGTTGACTGATAATGCTTTCTCATTAAAATTAGCGTATTGCTCATCTTTTTAGCTCTCTATTGAACAAAAATTGGAAGGTGTGACAAAAGGTGATTAGACACGTCAGTAGGTTTTACTGGAGAATTATCAAATGAGTGAATGAAAAAAATTCACATTGCAATTGATTAAGTCAGTCTAAAAAGTTGTTAGGTCCTTAATGCCCTCATCTTGCTCATGGAATGATTTCTATTAAAGTACTTTGATTTCTATCTGAGACATTTGGACCGTCAAAATCAAGCCATATCGAAACAGGATATTGCTAGATGATCTGACATTCTGATTGAATTTTGGGATGCAGTAATCTCTTGGGAAATATGCCATAAAAAAGGCTATGTGATCTACAAAGTGTGAAAGCAGACTACAGATTAAATGAAGGAAACTGCATTTGAGACATAGCAGGCGTGGAAAAAGCTTAAAAAGTTGAAGTAGAGCAAAATACAGATTAAGAAAATTCCAGGTCCAAAAAGAAAAAAACCCTATATTTCATCTGCTCAGTATGAAATCTTTTTAAAGTAGCCCTAACTAGAGTAATAACTTCACTGAGTCAAAAGCTGCTCATTTAATACCCCTAGGCTCAGAAAACCCTGACATCTCCCCCTCCACATTTTCTTCCTGTCAATCTTGTAAACTCTGGAAACTAAAAACCAATTTGTCTCTTTCTAGTTAAAGAACATCTCTTATAAAAGTCTACCTTGTGAGACAAACTTGCTAACAGTTTTGGTGATCTGATTAATCTGTTATACATAGGTGGAACTGGCCCTTTCAGGGCTCCTTTGGTATTTCAGGAGTAATGCATTCAAAGTACTCTGGTTAGAAGAGCGAACAGATACAGCTCAACAAGTAAAGGTTACAATTTTAGCACAGAGAAACAATATTTATAGATTCATTGTTTTTTGCCGTTAGAGAGAGCACACCATTTTTCTTCCCTTTTTTCATTGCACTGCAACTACAAGTTTTTACAACAAGTATTATTGATAATCAGCACTTTATGAGGATTTTAATTTAACACAGCAAAGTGCCTTGCTGGACTCTGTATGATAATAAGCATATTGATTTTTTTTTTTTTTTTGGTAGTGAACCTGGAGAGACTTCTATAGAACTTTTATGTTTTTATAGAGTACGTTAATTCCTGGAATTGCTGTGTGCATCACATAATATATACAAAACATACTAACCTTACCATGTAAAAAAGTGGGCAGGTATTTTAAAAGTCTGATTTTATTGTAGATAAAAAACGCCATTTAACAAAATCCCCCACAAAGTCTCTTAGATTTTATCATGGATAACTAACATACCTAATATTAAGCATTAAAATCCAACATCACTTCATTTCCTCTCTTCCAGACTAGATTTAGAATTCTGATCCCAAAACAAATGAGAAAGGTTAAAAACCCCCAAAACTGAAAAAAAACCCCAACCCTATTTGAGAAGGGGAGAAACATGAATTATTACCTATAATTATGAAATCTTCTGAATTAGAGAGAACATGAGAAAAAGTGCTGACCTTTGTCTATCTCATTACAAAGGAACTCCTCTGATTCAAAGCATAGCTCTGATCATAAGAGATCCTCATCCAGTTCTGCAGGACTGATGATATGTCCAGATCAATAGAAACAAGACAACTGTGTTCCAGTTATTCAGGTATTCTCTTATTTATAGCTAAATATCAATCATTCTATATAAGTGGTCTGATTTTCAGAAGTATCATGTTTTATGAACTACTAAATTTAGTTTATCTGAATACAACACTTGGTGTCTCTAATATTTGAGACTCAGAAAATTGTGCCCAATACCTCTATAGGCACTCTCATTGCAAATGGTAAATGCTTACCTAGGAATGAGGAAGTTCTATACTTATTCACAGTAAGCTTGTGCAATAAATCCAAACTTCTCAACTGAATTAATAGCAGACTAGAAAGAGAGTGACAACCAAAGTATGATTTCCACGAGAGATCTGTTCTTCAGAAGCACTGTACTTTTTATCTCTTATATAGAGTGCTGATTGTCTTTTTCGAAATTGTGAACAGATAATAATTCCACTGCAATTTTTCTCCTGAACCCAGCTGGTCTGCCACATAGTACTTTTTTTTTAAATGGTACCATGTATATAGCCTTCAGCATTACATAATTTAAAAAAAAAGTAGCACATAACTTTCTCTTTTATTAACTACAGAGGCTTCTGCTTGACTTTTATTAAAACAAGGAAGAGGTCGTTATCTTTACCTTTCTTTGCCACCTATTTGAGGTAACAATTCTAGGAAGTTGTGAAAATTATAATTACGTTATGACATTCATTTTGTATTCTTACTTCAAAGAAGAAAAAATTGCGTGAAGTAACATATCCTATTAATCACAGAGATTTGAATCCATCTAATCTTTTTCTATAATTTTCGCTAGACATCTATTAGAATGTCAAATACTATTAGTGAAGCTTTAGCTACTCAATACGTACAACACAAGTTCTTGCATGAGAATTGACACAACAGAGCAATAAGACAATAAAGGGCAGCAGGGCCTGTGGCCTCTGCTCTCCAATTCCATAATATGAAGAAAAAGTGAATTCACTAGGAGCTGTCAGCTCTAAAACATCTCAGTTCAACATGATTTCACCAAAGATCAAATGGAAAAGGCTAATCTTGTTTTCTAGACACTTAAATCCCATTTTCCCAGGCAGATTTACCCCAGGTTCATCCAAATGTGCCTAAATCAGAATATCTTATTCTGAAGTGGTTTTTTTTTTCCTAATACAACAGGCACAATAGCACTGAATACATCAGTGTCACAGTTATTGTTTCCAAACATCAGGCAGAGGGCCACAAGACATCTATGGAAAGTAGAAAGCATGTTGCTAACACTCTTACAGTACATTTATATTTTATTAAAATAATTATTTATACTTGCATATCAGAAGTTTTCAGCTTGATATTTCCCACACTTGTAATCATCCTATATTGGTAGAAAGCAACACAAACCTTTAATAGTTTTTTTCTAGGGCCTTTAACTTCTTTTTGCTTTTGTTTAAATAATAGATTGACAGGAATGCAATTTACTCATACTTGGTGTTTTGTACATGAAAGATATCCTGCTGCTCAGTCACATGCATGCTACCATAATAGTTAAAATGAGATGAATAAACCATGTAGCTAAAGTGTTGCTTAAGATTTGTTACCTACAGAAAAACTGTAAAGATCCTGCAAATATGGGATTTAAATAGGGATTTTCCATTTTGGCATCCAGTATTTAACTCCCAAAGACTTGCTTTGTTCTACCCTAAAGATTTGCAGTGTCCATTTCCATGATTTTTCCCATTTCCCTTCAGTAAGATTTCATTTTCAATTCAAAGACCAAAGTGTTAAAAGGAAGTAAGACCTATGTTGTACTTAATTAGCAGAAAAATTTACCAAGTATTTACCTGCAAATCTGACCCAAGTCACAGTGTTTATATGTTACACTTTGGATATAATTTAGAGCCCTGTGTTCATTATTTGCCTTGAGGATGGGGATGAGGGGAAAGGCAATATTCCCATAATAATAAAATCCAAAATTTACTACAAATTAATAACAAAATTTTCCACTATCCTCAGTGAGAAAGTTTCATGCCTAGTGTTTTGCTTTTTAGGCAGAACAGTGCATGATGAAGAAATCTAGAGACATTTTGGTTTTACAAATGTGTTGGCCTTGACTAAATTGATAGCAACATAGCACTGGTGTTTTGTGTTGCAAAACCTGTCTCTGATTCTCCATCAAGTTTGGTCCTGTATTGAAAGCAAAGGAAGTGTTCCTTTTCCAACTTGGCATACTCAGCAACATATCTTTCTATTTCTTCATTCTATACGAATGAAAATGTAATTTAAGGACAAGAGGAGGCTTAAAGTAAGCTGATTCTGCCATTACAAAAGTGCTTTCTTTCCCATTTAAAAATTAGTACTTATTTTGAAGAAGAAAACAAGCCAAGAATCTTGACAATTATTACTATTTTAACCAACAGCTCCCACAAAAATATTTCTTTTTTAACTGTGGAAACTTACAGGTGTGTACATTCAGAAGTGGAGGGCAAGGCTTAACTGGTTGTTTTCCTTCTCTTAAAAAAGGACTTTTTTTCTATATTTTCCCCCCACAGTCCCAATTGATGGAGCAGGGAATTCCTCATATACCACTGTACGCCTCTGGACATATTTCTACCTAGTTCTGAAAGTAAAATAAGAAAACCACCAAAATATTCCTCCTCCCTTAAATAAAACATGTAAATTAATGTTTTGCAATTTCAAAGAGGAGGAATAGTAAAAACAAACACTATACAATATGGGAAATTTGCTAAAAACCTCAGGATTTTTCTGTTCAGATACCTAGCATTAGATATTTTTTTTCTGTTAAAAGAAATGTAATTATTCCTTTTTGAACTTCATATGAATAAAAATTGTAAAAGTGATTTAGCAGGGTTTGCAAAGCCATAAAAGTCCATCAGAAGCGGGGAATTCTTGCCAGCCTCTGTAAAACTCCAACAATACTGTTAAAGATGAGTACTGGGAACCCACAGCAAACCACGATAGAGCATGAGCCAAAAACCAAAACCACATATTACCAAGTTTCTTTTCCTTGGTATCACATAAAATGTAATAAGTACAAATTGAGAAAGATGGGAGTCTATTATTTTCAGGGTTAATGGACAGTGTACTACCTCAGCCCATAAACTGAAGGTACAGGAGTTTACAAGACTGAACATTTAATTTTAAGATTGCGTATTAAGTCATTTTAAAAACATTGCTTTGACCAGGCAGAGAAAAATTGTGAAATGTACCATTTAGTGTTGCAAAGAAAATGCAATCCTCGCCAAGGACTTTTTTGTGTGACTCTGAAATTGAATTATTTGAAAGGAATTTGCATTTGGGAAAAAAAATCCCAACTTTCTGGCTGTGAAAATAGGGAAAATGCCAGAAACAAACAAACAAACAAAAGCATTCATCAGAATAAAGAGACCTAATAAACTACTAAATAAATAGTGATCTCAGTTAAGACAAAAAAAAGTAAATAGAAAAACCCAAGCAGTTAACAGATGAAAATATCTTTACTTTCCCCATTAAAAATAAATAAAGCAGCTCATTTACCTCTCTTATTACCATAGTATTTTAACTTAAATAACTACAGAATGAGAAATAAGTAATCAAGAGACAAGAATAATAACAGTACTGGATTAGGCAGCATGTATCAAATTAGATGAATTATTTTGCTCATGTGTAACAGACAGTACCAGAATTTTCTTTTTTATTTTCTACTTTAAACTACTGAATATGAAATATATTGTTGTCCAACCAGAATAACTATAAAACCAGAATAACTATGTAAAATGCCAATAAAGGAAACCAGAGAGGACCTGAAAGAATCCGAACACAAATTTTTTAGAAGATGCAAAATTCTCTCTGATGCAATGTATTGTTTGTATGGGTTAAGTGAGAAATAACTTATTTGAACCAAAAGTGACTGAGAAGCAATAAAAATGAAAATCATAAAGACTTTTTCAGGCAGCTGTATCCTCACAGAAGTGTTTCTTTTTCAGGGAAGTAAGACATTTTTCTAGAGGTAAACTCTGACATATTATACAAAATACTTTCCTACTTTCAGTTTCCTTGTTAGGTACCCTCAGATATCTCTGGAATAGATGCAGCTTGTATGTTGAGTGGAAATACTGGGGAAAGTCGGTCTCTCTAGCCTGCTATCTTGACCCATACAGTGACCAACAGCAGGAACCTGAGGAAGCTGAAAGCAAGCACATAGCTATGCTTTCTCAGAATATTATCTAAACCTCAGAAAGATGCAGCTTAAAAAGTTCTTGAGCAGAAGCATTATCTATTTTTTTATGGAACAGTTCTTAGTTTTCTTCCAGGAATCTGAACTGTCATACTTTGAGATCATGTAGGTTTTTACTATCCATAACACCATGTGGCAGCTCAAAAAGTTGTGTGAAGAAACAGCTTCCTTGGTTTGCTCTGAATACTATTAGTTTTATTTTACACCACTTATTCTTATAAAGGAACTGAAATAAATCCATATCCACCTTTTCCTCCACACCTCATTTCGTGAAATTCTTTACATATATTCTTTAGTTTTCTTTTTTGAGAAGGGTCCTAGTCAGTATGCTTTTTGCTCATGCAGATGATGTTTTAATACATTTTATCACCTTTGTCATCCTTCTCTAAACCTTTTTTCATGCATAACTGAAATTCATAAAAAAGAATTCTATACAGTTCTTGTATGTTTGTTACAGATAAAAATAATCACAGTGGTGTTTTCTATTTAATTTCTTTATTACATTCCTAATAATTTTTAACATTGATTTCTTCCTTTATTAGTAATCATTAAGTCAAGAAATATTCCCTATATAGTTGCTAAAATTTGCTCCTGAAGAGAAATATAAACAAACAAAAGTTTGGTATTGATATTAAATATATATTATATAGATATTAATGATGTTGATATTAAATATGATATTGCTAGTTGATTGGCTCTTTGTGCCAAGCCTATGACTCAATTTTAAGGTTACAGATGCTTTACTAAAGATCTAAAGTAGAAATCAAGCAATGTTTGAAAAAAGTACTGTTTGCTAATATCACAAAATCTGCCCTTGCTAAGAAGTAGTGTTGGTATTTCCAGGACAGGATACAAATGCTGCAATAGCTTGCTCTCCCTAAAGTCTTATCTGATTCATACAGACCATCCAGAATCTTCTTCAGAAATAAATTCACACTAATACTTTAGGCTTTCATTCTGTGGACAAGAAAAGGCTCAACAATGCACCGTAGCACCTGAAAGGGACTACCAGTTCTATTGCTGCTAGACTAGGATCAGGCACTGCTGTTACTGTCACCCCACATGGACCCTGTAGCATTTTGCTGTGTAATGGAGAGTAACTTATATTAATGCCCTGTAAGAACCAAGGCTTGCAGCAGCAGAGTCATCTTCTGCAAGGGCTGCTGATGTTGTATCAGTCAGTGTTTCAGAGGCCGTTTTGCCCAAAGAGCAGCTGGCGGTGCCATCTGCCACAGTCATTCAAGTGACAGTCATTGCTGGAGAATTACATTCATAGGAAAAGATGTGTATATAGGAGATAAAATATTCAGTTGGGTTGTGGTCAAGATGCTTCCTGCTGCCAGCTCTCAAAAGACTTACAGTTTTCAGTTTGGGTTTTCTATTATACCATAAAAGATAATTTTAAGTGGTCTTTACTTTGAATTTAGGGCTAGTTAAAGAGCAGAAAATCCTAAGAGGCCAAGTAAAATGGAGTCTTGTTGCAAGCCCAATGTTGCCTTTACTTCAGACATTTGGGTCCAGAAAGCTTAAAACTAATGAAAAACCAGTGGTAGAAATGAGAACATTTAATGTAGCAGAAATATAAGACAACCAACAAACTAAAGCAAGTACTAATAAAAATAAGAGATCAATTTGTAATCAGTGAACTTGGCACCCATCGAAACAAACCATTACTACAAGTCCTGTAGTTAGATCTAGATATTTTTGAAGACATGTTCAAGGTTACAAAACTCAAGATAAAAAATTCTTACATATGGTGTTATGCTGGTCTGATCAGCTTTAAATGTGGAAAACCAAAACATTTATTTTATTCCTTTCCCTCTTCCAACTCCCAGTAATGGTTCCTAGTAAAACAGAGTATTTGCACATCAGTGCTGTGTGCATTTTTTAATCAGATGACCTTTCTCTCCTAGCACACAAAATACAAAATGTGTGGCAAGGATCTAAAAGGCCTGTTAGCCTTTTTTCAGAAGGTATAGGTATGAATATGTCATATTTATTAGTACTGTTTGGCATCAGAAATACTTGGCAAGAGAGGCTATAAACCCGAAAACACTTGTTACTGTTCAAGCTCACAGCACTGAAATTTGTAAGGAGTAAGGTCTCTGAAATATCAGTATACTTTTAACTGTGTTTATCTTAAAAGTCCTGTGCATTTCAGGTAAGAGCTCCTGTGATGTGAATTATCAAACTGCCAGTTGTGGCTTCCTGTATTTCCACTTCTCTGCTTCTCCTTTTCAGTTTCCCAGCATGGAACATCCATATGAGTGCAGTTCAAATGACATAAATGGATCCATATGCACTGGTGAACTCACAAGCTAATTTGTCCAAGTGAATAGTAGCCAAAAAGCAAGTCATAAGCCTCACTTTTTGCAATTTTTTACTTCTTGGTTAGTATTTGAAGTGCCTCTGAGGCACTACCTAGCAAGAAGAGTTCTGAAATAAATACTAAAACTGTGAATTTTATAGAAATGAAATATAATTAAAAAGAAGAGTCAAGAAGTTCTATTAGCTTTTTGGAGTACTGTGGCATAAGGTGCTAATACATGTTAACATATGTTGAACTATACCTTATGCCATATTGACCGCTATGTAAAATGTTTTATGATAGTAATTATATCTGTGGTCATGGCTGAAATTTATTAAGTTTTTTTTCCACTCATTTATTCTAATATAACCATGTAAGAGTAATGAACAGCTGTTATAGAATGAAAATGTCTAAGTAGTGTGGTCTTCCAAAAATTCATGTCACAACCAAATCCCAGATTACTGTGCATTGCATTCTGCTTGCACATTGTTAAGTGTTGCTCCAGAGGAATTCCTGTTACAGGGATGTGATTGCTGGTGCAACATGGTGCTCACGGGGTGGCTGGGGTGCAGAGAAACAGGAGGTATTCACTCCTACTAAAAATAAGGAAACATTACACAACTACATTCAGAAAATCATCTATCTCTGCTAGAGCAGGATAGGAAATTATGGTATTGTTTTTTTAATGGATGAAGCACTGGTCTAATACAAAAGACAATATTGCAACTGTAAGAGAGGAAAGCAACTGTCATGGTTGATTCCATGGTGGAAAGAATGCTTTTGTTTGATAAACACCACTGCAGCTGGTTACTGCAGCGTACGGTCTGCAGTAAATAAAATAGAAGAGAGAACTGACTACAAGAGTAGACAAGACTCTGAGACTCTGAAGTTGCCTGCCACATCTCTGCTGGAGCACATCACACGCATCAGCTAGAGGGACTTTACAGATGAAGACACCTTAAGAACTTAGTGTAAGAGGGAAGTCCTAAAATTCACCTTGAAAGTCTTCTTTCTGCAAATGCCAAAAAAACCCCAAATCAAACCAAAAAATCCTAATCAAATAGGAATTGGTTTCTCCTGAGTGCTTGACCATTTTTTCCAAATTCTCATGGAAAAGAAAGTGTAAGATGAAAGCTCCATTGTACTAAGAGTGATAATTTGTCATTTGGATACAAAGGAGAACAGCTAGAAACAAATCACAACCTCAGTGCAAGAGGTGGTAAGTGCAACACAAGTAAGCATAATGACAAAATTACAGTTAGTGAAGCACAGACTCTCACATTCCCTTCTCATTTTCTGTTTTCTAATGCTAGGCATCTCATATAAGAAAATAGGAAGAAACATTTTTCAAATTATTATAGTGAGTTTATTTACTCTATATGAATCATTAATAAAAATTTTTAAAAGTGATGGTAACAACATCAAGGAGATGGCACTGTTAGGGCATGAGTTAATGAACTTCAGTTTGCTGGCTATAACCTTTAAAAGACAAAGAAAAGATGTAGGGGTCAAACCCAAGGATTAGAATGATTTATTACTCAAGCATCTATGATATATAGTGTAAAGGAGTTATCAGGGCATTCAAATTAGTTTATATGTGCTAGAATCATTTACAGTAAATCATTAGAATTTCTACAAACCCTAGATAATTTTCTAATACAAACAGAACCAGGTCCAAGACACAATCTTTCCAGGAGACTGCAGCTTAAACACTGAGCCAGAAACTGGTTACCTAAAGACCAGTAAGGATGGCCTGTTTATATTATGGATGAACAGAGGACATTTGCAAGCAGCAACACCCACTCACTCATTCTCATATATCACATACACAGTACATTGAGAGGGCTAAATGTTCAGCAAACTCAGTATAATGAGCCCAAGTTAGTAGTAGAGCAGTAGTACTACTCCCAGGAGACAAGGAGTGTTTATTTGCTGTGTGGGCCTGGGAATTTAGGTCATATTCCTAGTCTTACAATGACAAATAGCATTACAAAAATGGGTATCTTCCGAAGCGAAAAGCAGCCCATGTGGTCTACTGACTACTTGAGTTCCTTTAAAAACAAATGGTAATTGAAAGTCCACACTGACCTGTAAGTCCCCATTCCTTCAAGGAAAATTAATAGTGGGATCTAATCTGTGAGGGACAGAGATCCATGTATAAAAGAAATAAAACATTGTCAGCTGTAAAAATTAAAGTTAAGCTGTGACAATCAGTAAAGGCAGGAATGCCATATCTCATCCTGCTTATCCTGAATAACTTATATTTTCAATGTAAGACCACACTAGTATCCACTGCCAAAATGTGATATGAGATGCAAAAGAGATGTAGTTAGAAAGACATATATATTCCTATATACATTCCTAGATATATATTCCTATATATATATATATTCCTATATATATTCCTACTTTCAGCAGTTTTCTTAATGATATAATGAAAAGAAATGAAATTGCAATGCAAATATTTATAAACCGCATACAGAACTGTATCCTAGTTTTTCTGTCCATCTAGTTTTCTGTTGTCATCCTACCTTTAACCATCTCCGACATAACAAAAGCTTCAAGGGGACAGAGACCTTTTAAAACACCCTAAAAAAGTACATTCAACCCCACTGCTTGAATTAGTTGTTTAACTTCATAAACATCTGTCCAATCACAGGTCTTTACACAATAAGAAAAGATAATTAGAATAATGAAATTAATTGGAATATTTTTTCTAAAGTTTACTTGAGATAACAGGAGCAAAAAAAGAACTGAACCACTAATAACTAATTTACAAGGTGTAGTCAAGAATTCAACATATTTGCTTTACATAGAGTACTGTTAATTGTTTACAGACAAATTTAATAGTGATGCTTTTTCTCTCTACTCCTGCCCCAGCCCCTGAGAAGAAACTATAGAAGCTTACATAGTCAAAACATGTTTTTCTCTAGTCATTCTTTCCATAAGAAATGGTTGCAAAAAAAAAAAAAAGGGAAGCATGTGAAAATTTGAGAAAGCAGTAGCTCAGAGATTAAACCTACATGAAAACTTAAGTCAAATTGAATAATTTAACTGGCTTATACCTTAAATCAGCTAAATAAGCATGTAACTGAAGCAATATAGACACTTTATCCCAGCAAAATATCTATTAACCACCAAGTCTGGGTGACTTAATCTAGGCTTGCTACAAGCTCTCAGGTGTAAACTCTCATCCTACTTGCACTCTGCCACCACTTGCCGACTGCATGTCCCGATGTTTCACCTGCACATAGCGAGAGAGACCAGTACAGCTGCGTAAGAGAAGCTCTTTGCTGGGGTAATGTCAGGGACAACATTTCTACTCAGCACTGAAAGTAAATTTGTATCCTGAACAATTGTTGAATAAAGAGCCTTGCTCTTCACATTAACCCACAATTTGCTACTCTACAGATTAATCAGGTTTTTGCTCTTAAAACCCTACTTTGTTACCAGCCTCCATTTATTAGTGAAAAGATCTATAAATTGGAGACCTATGGATATTTGATTGATGGTCAGAAATATTTTGCCCAAAAATAGATTTAGGCTATTTCTAACAGGACTCTTAGTGGCATAGGAGTACTAAACCAAAAAAAGGAATGTTTTGAAAACACTCAGCCCAAGGCTGGAGGGACATTCAACTCACTATAAAAATCTCATTGCCAAGACCCTGAAGAGACCATCACACTGTGGCTAGCTAACTTTAAATAAAAAGAGGTAAAATGTTGCTGAAGACTGGGAGAGAGACTGCACTAAAATCCCTGATTATGTTCAAATTTTTATCATATTTTTGGATTCATTTCCCTTGCTGCCAGATCCAGCAGCTGCAGTGATAAATTCCAGATCATTTGGCAAAATCCTTTCTTCATCGGAGAAATACCTGAAATTGACCAAACTAAGTTCTTTTCTTAGCTAACGTGTTATTTATACCTAATGCATTATTGTAAACTGAGATTTTATGGAACATGAAAAAACCAACAAGGTTAATAATCATACCCAGAGCTGCACAGGTAGTTGAAACCATGGAGATAAATACTGTCTTTGAAATCACAATTTAAGCTACTGTTTGCACAGTAACCTAAGGCAACAAATATTTAGTAAAGTATATCATTCACTCCCAAGAGCTCAAATGTGACAGCAAATGTATTTTTTATTCACAGTCTGGGAGGCCAAGCAGTTCCTGCAAGGTACTATTTTTTAAAGAATTTTTGAAACAATTACTGTTGAGAGAAGAGTCACATAAAGCTGCAGGGGCACAGCACAGGCACATTCAAAAGGTTTTGAAGTGGCCAAACTTTATGTACACAGAAAGGCTAAACATTTCTTGTTTCTGGGTCGCAGGCGATCAAGACCTTTGACCTTCAAGCTATAGATCTCTTACGCAGGCAAATTACTTACACTGCAATACTTCATAAACAACAGAAGCCCCATGTGTCCCACCAGGCATTACAAATAAGGTGGGGTTACACTCGAGATAGATTTGATTTGGATGGAAATGAGCCTCCCTGGGAAGTCTGCTTAAGCCTTTTAAATAATGCCTGATCAATGGCATGGCAATTTAGTTTTAGAATTGTAGATAATGATGCTGCTTTACTATTTTAGGAACTTAGCTGATATGAGTCAGCATAAATATTCAATTCCGATTTTTTTAAAATTAGAAATATTACACAATAGATGAAAAGGAAAATACTTCCATTATCAATCTCTAATTTATTTGAATGATTTTTGCTTTAGATGAATTCAGTATTTTACTGCTTTCCCTTATATGTTCATAAATAAGTACTTAAGATATGATGTGGAAACAGCAGAAAAATGCAAATTAGAATAGCAGTTTTTCTAGGTATGTCCAATTCATGTTGCCAGCGAGTTCCACACCATTTCTTAGTTTTATGTATTTGGAGCGTAAACCAAAAAAATCCCATTTTTTAAGGGGCAACTAGAAGCCCACATTTCCACCACAAGAAAGGAAGAGAAGTTCTAATTATTTCACTTTTCTCCAACAAAAAACATCCATATATAACTTTGTTATGTTGCAGTAGATGTTAGAGTGAGAAATGCGATCATTCCTGTTGGAATGATGACTTTCACCCTGTAAGTTGCATTATCTCTTATTTATTTCTCCTTTAATTCAGCTTCTTTAGGAAACACCTTAAAGCCCCAAGAATTAAGAGATATGTCAACATCCAGTACTCTATATTCAGTGGGATACGCAGAATTAAGTCAGAGCACAACTGCCCATGATTCAGTAGCACTTTGCTCAAAGTTACCACTTTGCTTTGGTGACTTAGAAAGAGTGAGAATTTTCCTTTTCTTCTGCTGTTTTAATGCTTGGTATGTGATCCAGGCTGTTAGACCACTAGCAATAACAAACATTTAGGTATGCTCCAGCCATATTAAGCACATCGATATATGTAGAGTTGTGGTCACTTACCCGAGATGCAAAAGTCACAAGATTTGTCCTTCCCCTCAGGACAGTAATAAGTAACCAAATTCAGACTTTATTTTTAACTGTTTGTCTACAGCCGAAAGAGCTCCTGCAACAGCAACTAAATGTTTATTGCATCAAAAACAGGGAACAGAATTTAAAAACACATTTAAGATGTACCAAATGGAAAACTCATTTAGGAGGTGGGAAACTGGCATAATTTTCTTATTTTCAAGGTTTAGACAACAGAAACCCTGTCTTCTCCTTGGACAGGTAATACAAAATTAGTTAAGTTACCATTAATTCTTACTTAAAAAACACTTGACTTTTTTTTTTTTTTTGGAGAGTATCAGAACAGCTTAATGATATAACAACATTTTAAGACTGAGAGACAGCTTCCTCTTTATTGTATTTAATACCAAGTTCCTCTCTCCTAAATGCAAGTGCAAATACATTTGGACCAACTGTTTTGGTAACTTTTTTCTGGTTAATGTTTTTGGCCAAAATTTTGCCTACACATACACATCCCAGACTACAGGGCTGTACAGGATCCAAAAAACAGCACAAAGCCTGATGAAGTAAGATATAACATTTTTGGGTCTTGTGATCTCTTCCATTGAGCTTTTCCAGCAATCAGGAATAGTTACTTATCAGAAATCTGATTGCACAGAAGAAAATTCAGTATAAAATGGCACATCAAAATAGATTAAAAATAAAAGTTTAACAACCCCAGTGATGTTTATTAATTAGATGCTAACCAGCCAGGTGTGGTGAAGGGGTGGGGAGGGAAATCAAAGTACTCATATCTGTGTATTCTTTCCCTATGTTTAAACTTTACTCACGAGAAAAGAGAGAGAAAAGTCAAATTACAGGTTACAAATTAGTACGTTTTACACATTTAAATTTGTCACAGATTTTTAGTAAGAGTAGAAAACATGATAACAACCTAAAATGAATTATCAACACTACAATCTCAAAGAAGAAAAACACCTTTCTAATGCCATATTTCCACTCTGAGAAGAAAAAAAGAACACTTTTCACAGGAAGATCTCATTTCATTTAATTTTTTCCCTTCACTTACTCCATTAGTTTTCCCTCAGTTATGGATTGTCTGCTGAGGTATAGTTTCTTTCATTTGCCCATCCAATTTGTCTCACTTTAAAAAAAGCAACCCACTAACTAAAACTAATTGGGGCACTCAGATTGCATT
Organism: Corvus kubaryi; assembly: GCF_017639235.1. Lineage (NCBI taxonomy): Eukaryota > Metazoa > Chordata > Aves > Passeriformes > Corvidae > Corvus > Corvus kubaryi. The sequence goes on from NW_024582083.1 coordinate 4,533,603, forward strand.
GGAAAACATCTGCTACACCTATAAGAAGTGCTTTAAAAGAAAAAGAGTATCAAAGTAGTATGATTGCCTGCATTTTGACCCAATCATCAAATCCCAAAGGATTAACATAACTTTTCACACTTCCAGAAATTACCCTGGATCTCATTCTATCTCCCTCCTAATTTCAGAAATATATCCATCAATTAAAAATTCATCAAAAGGCAACTAAAAAATTACTTTCACAGTCTCTGTATGGCACCTATTTAAAACTGGTTTCCATTTGTAAAATCTTATTTCTGTGAGAACAAACCCCATTAGTAAATTATGTAGGGCTAGACACAAGAAAATAGGAAGACTCATTCACTGAGGTGGTTTCAGTAACAGCTGTCTGGCTAAGAAGCTAGACAAGGTAATAAGCTTGACTGATTTCAATGGTTAGGAAGAGAAAACATAGGCCAGACTGTAAAACAGAGCCCTTGTCATAACAACAGCAGAGCTGTACTGATTTTGCTTGCAATTTGTGGTGCATAAATAACAACATATTTACTCATGTTGATCTCTTTGATATTACTGAAACATTATTTCTTCAGAAATACTGAGTTAATTTCTTTTTAACATAAACATATTTCTTGTTTGTGATCTTAATGCTATTTTTTTCCTTGATTTTTTTATTTCATGCTGTTCCCTTACTTCCCCACCTAAAGGTTATATGAAGGCAACAAAGCACTTAAATGAGAAAACAAGTATTCAATAATGTATTTTACATCCTAAGAGTTACTCCTAGTCAAATAAGAGCTTTACCAAAGAGGATAATAAAAATCAGGTGCTAAAAGCACAAGCATATGTGAGGAAGTACTTCCTTAACAACCCATGGACTAATTCCTTGTAAGCTTTTCTAAACTCCCTTCATACTCATTACAGTAGAAATTGTGTCATCAAAAGAAATATTATCCACATTTGTTTATAACATTAAGTAATATTACATTAATGATTAAAAGTCATCTGGTTTAAAATAGTTTAATATAGATTGAGTACAATTTGATATTCTTCCAAGGACCAAATCAAGTTCCTTTTGGAAAAAAGAAAATACTGCCCAAACTTCTTTTGTTTTTGTCCCCAGAGTTTAATCCATGTTTTCTGGCTGTACTTTAATTTAAAACTAGTATAAATGTCAGCCATTTCTGGCACCATAATTTGTCTCACAGAGAGTGTTGACTTGTTACCTTTAATCTCACTCTTATTTCCTAGAGTACTGAAACATTAAACCATTACAATAAAAGAGATTCTGTCATTCAAATTCCTCTACTACAGAGATATGAGAATGCCAATACTGAAGCACATTTAAAGTGAAACAGCTACTAAAATTCTTTACTTCCTTACCTCACTTCTACTTACTCCCTACAGCTTCTATGTAGCACTGTAATATAAAAGGAAGTGAATTTTAACTGAACACAGTGACAAAAGGCGCTGCTAAATTAAGCTGGTTTTCAGGAAATATAAATTCACCTATGTGACTACTATTCTTGAGGTCAAACAACACCAACAAGCTTTTATACAAAGCAATAATCCTTTAATCCAGCCTTAGATAGATATTAATCTATCCTTACACATGTATAGACTGTCAGAAACAAGCAAACCGACACCAAGCTTGTTGTACTAATCAAGAAACTAACCAATGGATATGATACCCAACAGAAAAACACAAACTTGAAGAAGCACTTTACTTGCACCTCCTCTGTGCAGCTGTGCTTCATCAGCACACAGGAATCAGGAGCAAGTGTCAACACCTGAATCTGCCTTTCCCTGCTGCCCAGGAGAACCGTGATTGACTAGAACAGGAGAGAAGATTAAAGACAGATGGTTCTTAATTCCTTCCAGAATGCAATGAAGCTAATAACTCTGCATTAAAACAAGGTTGAATAATACATATCATCAAAGCTACTATTTTCTTTTTATTAAGCTGGAGGAGTATAAGGACTTCCTATATTGTTTGATAATGCTGAGGAATTTCCTAACAGAAAAATTTATGCCAAAATAGTGAGGGTCCAATTTCCATGATGTGGGGAGAGTTCTTCCCATGCTGTATTAGATCCTCTCTATAATGCACTTTTTTCATTAGGAGAGTAACTCTATCCCCCAGCAAGCCACAAGCAGTATTTCACTGGGTTTTGCTTCAAAAGACGTGTAAGCACATACATAACTTTATCAGTTATCTAGTGTTGTTTGCTTTACTAGATATATTCTAGTAAATTGCAGTCATACCTAGGAACTAGGCTGGACTGGAGTCTGGCTGAGTATGGCTGTCCAGCAATGAAACTTGAGTATTTCTACCTCAAAACTATAAACCTTCAGCAACTTGATTGCCAGCTTTTCTAGGTTAAATAAAAATAATGTACTTTACAATGCTGCTTTATTACATTACCCTTCCTGTTCAAACAGAGACCTGTCACCTTAGCAAAAAAAAAAAAAAAAAAAAAAAAAATTTTTTTTAATTTTTTTTTTTTTAAAAAAAACCAAAAAAAAAAAAAAGTTACCTCTAACATTAAAAAAAAAAAAAAAAAAAAAAAAAAAAGCTTTTTGTAAGTGTTTAGTACATATTAAAGACCAAAAAAGTCAACTTGGACTTCTCGTTAGATGACTTAAAAGAGGGCTACAGAACTGTGTTTCAGCAGCTTTGCAGTAAAGTCCAGTAAATCTTATCTAAACCCTCAGGCTAAGTCTGTATGAATCTACAAGGTTCAAACTGAAGCTATGAGACCAAGTCACAAAAGGAGCAGTCACTGTCCTTGCCCCAGTCATGTTAATTAGCTTCTCAGTTTTGGGTAGCTCCAGAGTTTCTGCACAGCTTTCCCTCCTTCAAAGTTAATATGAGACTTGTGACACAAGACAATTAATACCTTGGTCAATACCAGATACAGTGGTTTTCTGCAGATCAGCTATGTATTTTTATGTGACACTTCAGCAGAATTTTTTTGGCACACATATTTATGGTTTTCTTACTTTGATTTTCTAATTGTTTCATTGGGGTTTTTTTCCTTGGAACTATTGCCCGTCATCTGATGGTGATTTTCTAAATTTCATTACCTGGAAAAAAAAATACTCAGAGCGCAAAACTTTCCCTCTTCCATGGAAAGACCTTCAGCCTTGGTTTCATGCTCTTGGCATATTTCACATGGACTTAAAAAATTTAAGCCCCTGAGCAACTTGCACACAAAATTTTGCACAATCAATAAGGAAACTGGGAGCCTTTTGAGGAGTCAAGGCAAAAAAGGAGCTGACCTAAACCCATCAATAACATCTAAATATTTTGAGGTATCTTTCTTAGGGTAGTGACCTTGTACTGTTATGTGTCTGTTAGTAATGACTATAACATGTTGGTATTTTTCTCTTAATCTTTTACATATCCAAGATACAAACATTGATACTTTTCTTTATCTCTTCCCTTATCTGAGCAGAGTAATTGCGGATTAGTTTCTAATGAGTAACATTTGTTTGCCTTTATCTGCTGGAGAGTCAGGAGGTGATAAAGAAGACATATGTAATCATATTTTTGTGGAGATAGGTCCAAACTTTAAGTAAAAAACAGAAGGGTTCTTGCCACTAAAAATACCATGGCCTTGCTTTTTTTTTTTTTATTATTTCTATTAAAGTTATACTAAGGAATTAAGACCAGTCTACAAAAAGAGTATATTCATATTTATGTAGGCACCAATAAACACCTCCATCACTGCTTTTTAATTAGTTGGACTCTTTTACTTGATTGGACTTCAATCTTCAGCATGGATGGCAAGAACCAGTAGTATCTTCAGTGTCACTTTTTATTTAAGATCACCAAGTGCATACTTTTTCAGTCCCTGATAATTTACTTGTATAAGGTTAAACACGTATTTCAACGTGTTCCTGAGATCTTTTGATAAATCACATAATCAAATTGCCCCTCCTTCATTTGAGAAAGGACCTTGGTAATACTTTTATTTTTTAGGTCTTTCTTTCTTGAAGTAGTGACCTTATATATCTGTTAGCACTATAAAAATAACATTAGATTCCAAAAGGAAGGGTATGCTGACAGTTCTTGTATCAATAGCCTTTCTTAATTTCTCTGTGGTTTCAGGTTTTGCAATGGAGCTGACTATCACTTCTGATTTGGAAAGCTTTTTAGTAAATAAATTGGTCTGTGTCTAGGTTTGGATATCTCTGTATTTTCCTTAACTGCATGGAGTGAGTGTAAAATCACATCTACTTCCTTCAGTTTGCAAATGATGCTGTTACAGAATTAAAACAAAATACCACCACCACCACCAAAAAAACACCCAAAACCAAAAAAGTAACCCACCCAAAAAAACCCCAACTTCCCCCAAAAACCAACCAAACAAAAAACCCCCAAAGCAAAACCCCCAAAAAAAAACCCAACAAACAAAAACCAACCCAAACAAAAAACAACCCAAATCCACCCCTCAAAACAACAAAACCAAAATGGGACCAAATAACAAACAAAGAGATGAATCATAATCTCACATATATATTTACCAATTCCTTTTGGGAAACATGAGTTTTATTTAAAATTCAGTTAGAAAAAAGCAAATTTTCCTTGAGACCTGTAGAAAAACTCTCAAATGTCTTATTATAAAATCTCATAACTGCTGCTTCAGCTACTGCTGAGCACCTAAAAATCAATTTCTCTATGGGTATTTGCTCTTTAAATATTTTTAATCTATTTCTTGTTTGTTGAAGCAGACGTACTGGCAATAGCATACACCATAGAGTAATTTACCTTCATATTGGCAGACCTAGGAAAAGAGCTCTCTCAGTTGTAGAGGATGGATATTCATCTCCTCCCCTTCTCTGATCATTAGCCCAGGTATCATAGCTCTTTCCAAAACTATTCCGTTTTCCCTGTTAAACATTGCTGTGTTCTGCAAAATCATGTATCTGTGCTATTTTTACCCCTGTGAAGCACATTAAGTGCTGAAAGCAGCCCAGTGTGACAGTGTGAGGCAAGAGTGCCTCCAGAAGGGTGTTGAATGTGCATAAACACGTACTTTGTTTTTCTCATAGCACCTGCCCAAATCCTGTTGCTGACATGTCAAGTGGTGAAAAACGTTTGGCAACATAACTCTCCAGTACATCTCTCTTCTTAATTCTCAATTAGTCAAAAAAGTTGTTGACTGCTTCATAAATGTTTCTGGGCCCATACAACAGAAATGTTTTTCATGTTTCTTTAAAGCAACCAGCAAGCATATCTGCTCTTTATGTTCTTCTAGCCAATCTATAATTTAAAGGGCAATAAAATTGCTCAGCCTCTGTCATAGGTCAAAAGCAGCTTTCATGGGGGCACTCAGACTCCTTCAGCTTTCTTTAGAGCCTCATTATAAATGTTTCCTGTCTTCTATCTGAGCAGCACATGCAATTCCTATTGAATTCATGAAATGGACAAGTTTTTAATGTAAAAATGGGTACTTTTGACCATTTTGCCTGCCCCCCTGACATAACAGAATTAGCATTTTATAAGGATAGTGTATAGTAGCTTCATCTAGAAAAAGCTTAAGTTCTTCCTTATTTTTATCTTGCTGTGGTAGCTGCTTGAAAATGCAATGGATTGCCTATTTTATTTACATGGGGAGTAATGTACAATGCAGCTTTCTGTACATAACTCTTGCTGCAGCAGGAGTCTATCAGATACTTTGGAAACATGACTTGAAAGAAAGAACTGCAAAAATGTGATTGTTAGGCTGAAGAGGAGAAAAACAATGGTGGGCATGGAAACAGTATTTAGATACATAAAAGAGGAAGGGATTAATATATTCCCAATGTAGTCAAAAAACAAGGAAGAAAGTAGAGATTTTCATTTGTCATTAGAAGAATCCAGTGGTAGGTCATAATTAAGGACTGAAACAGGTTGGAATGTGAAGATATATGGTGTATCTGTCTGGGGATGTTTAAGGCTAGACAAGCACCACTCAGGAATCACACAGGATTAGCTGACCCTGTTTATGGAGAGTGGTTGAGCCTGGTGAGCTTCTAAGGTCCATTGCTTCCATACTTGTGCCTTACTCTAACAGTTTTCAGTAAATTGGATAAACACCTTAAGTTATTCACCTTAGTCAGTTACTATGAAAAATAAAGGCAATTTTTGAATATTCTCCATATTCCCTAAAAGTTCCAGCTTTTTGCTATTTTATTTTCGCATTCAGGAATTTTCTGTTTAGATTGGTTTTTTCTGTTTAGATTGTACCATATGTTGTCCACATTATATGTGATCTGAAGTAGCTAATCCTTCAGGGAAGAAAGATGATTACAAAGATAATAATGGAAGATTCAGAGAAAACTTCTACTCAATGAATACCAGCTATCAGACCAAAACTATTCAACAGAGCATTTTATTATTTTGTGTACTTTGAGTTAGATAACTGTAATCTCTGCTGATCCTCCTTGGAGGTGGGCTTTGCCTGTGCTTACAAAACCTTAGCTTTAGATTGACCTAACCACACGGCTGAGAGATCATCTGAAATCATTTCTGAAGCAATACCTATAGTAAGATTGCTTTTCATTCAGTGAAAGAGATTTGCCAAGGGAAATTACTGTTGTTCTAATACGCCAACCACAGTAGAATGCTTTTTTTATTAGCAACATGTTAGAGAATATGTATCAATTTAGTTCTGGAATAAGGGTACAAAATAAGACCTGACTGATCTGCTGCTTAGCTAAGATAAAGCCTCACTTACTCAAATTAAAAACAGTAAAATCACAGGATATAGTTAGTCAAAGCCTAGGAGAATGGCTAGGAGCACGAAGAAACCTTTGTATTAGAAGTTATCAACATAGAACATGATTGTCTACTAGAGAGATGATAGGAGGGGGCATGGTATTTTTATTAATGACAGGGTTTTTTTCCCATTCTCCATCTGAAATACAATTTTCTCAGGCTATGAAGTTGTAAAATACTTAAATATTTAAGCCAATAGCAAAAGGCTAGAAGTCTTTATTTCTCAGTCATGCCTTAGAAAATTAGGGAAATAATAAATAAAAATGTAATGTAGTGCAAGGGATGTGAATTTAATCACACTAAGAGAATTAACTTAAAACTGTAGCAGTCAATCAATTAAAATGCATTTAATAATGTTGTGAGAAAGAGTTTTTCATTATATATTAATTAAGAACACTTCTTGTTAAAATAAGAGTGAAAAATCATCCCCCAATCCCCCATGTTCAGTGTGCCTTGGGCATTTTTGAACTTTTGTAATGCCTGCAAAGGTCTTATAACTTTATGTACAGCACGAATGAAGCACATTTGTTATATTATTTAGAACTGTGAACTCAGTGGCTAAATTTATGTTACAATTCTGCAAAGAATGCTGGCAACATTAATCATTATTCCTTCTACTTTACCTATTGAAGGACAGAAAAAATATTCTGAGGGCTCAAAAGAACTATTTGGGCAAGTTCCCATCCTTTTTTTTTTTCAGGAAAAAATTTCTTTTTATTATGAACATGGATGTTGCCTAGAACTTTTGCAGGGCTTTAAGTATCATAAAACTATTTTCACCCCCCAGTCTATATTTGCAAAGAATACACATTTTTTATTTCCATGAGGCAATCTTTGTCTAGAAATTTTAATTCAAGTGTTTAGGTGGATATTTTTCTTTTCTCTGTTGTGAACAATAATTGCATTAATTCCAAAGGTGGTTTTTTTACTTGTAATTGGAATAGGTGAGTACTTTACACCCTAAGTCAACATTTTGGCATGTTGTGATATTCCTTGGGATATCTGAGGGAGAAAGTAATTTATCTGGGACCTAGGAGCCCATAGGAATGCTCTATTCCTAGACTGTGCTTTCCCTTTCAAAAGTAAAAGGCCAAAATCTCCTTTGGGAGTTTTTCTCAATTTCTTCTGTTGACATCCTTCTGAGATGATCTGAGAAAATAACTAAGCAAGTTGTAATGAAATGTCCCACTCTAATGTGTTTAGAGTAGGTTTTAGAACTGTAAATTACTGATTTAACTTAGAAATTTCCCACACCCATTTTGTCTCCACCAGCTCATTTTCTCCCTTGCTCTGTTCACTTCTACCCTCATTAAATGCTGATGCCCCTGCTTGGAGAGTCATGCTGTAAACTAGATCACTGAAAAAGCTCTGATTAACAACAACAAAGACAACTACTAAAAAAGAACTTTAATTCAGTAATAAAACCCCCTCCTTTATGTATATTTTGAGTTATTCTGCTCTAAATTTGGAGAAAAAAGTACTATACTCAGGCAAATACATTTTTCTATAATGAGCAGATACTTCTCAAAAATGGGCAGCCTAGAGGGCTGGAATGGCAATGGCACTACTCCAAGTTTCTGATTGGCCACGTAAGGAACTATCTAGTATTTACATCACGCAGTATTCAGATTCATACGGCAGAAAGATTTCTCTGTAAATCATGGATTATTTTTTAAGGCAGAAGCCAGGTAGAAGCATGATTCCACATTTGCTTTTGGATGACTTTTAAAGCTAGAAAAATTGATGTCAGGGAAAACAATAGGAACCAAACATGATGAGTTATAGTCCTCTTCAGTCTTGTTCTCTGGCTAGCTTTACAGGGATAAAGATCCTGAGTACAGAGTATTGCAACAGACAAGGGACAACACAGATTTATGACTTTCCTTATTTGACTGTCCCACAGTTCTCAATACTGTTGCTGATTTATTTTAGGTCTTCTGTGGTACAGTGATGTTTCTTCATGATGGCTTGCCTAACTGCAGAGCTTGACTGCTTTCTTTGGGAGTGCATGGCTCAGAAGGTCATGGGTGTTTTGTGCTTGGCTAAATCTTAAATTGCTAATGTCAGAGAGGATGAAGGGAATAACTGCAGCTGGTATGCCTTCCTTGTATATGTTTTCAGACAGGATCCCTCTATACATTCCATAAATGCTTTCAAAATCGGTTCCCATTAAACAAAGCAGCATGTTCTAAGGGATTTCAGTAGCTGGTGAAAAGTAATTTTCTTTCAGTCAAGTCAGTTTTTAAAGGGTATGTGTTTCCTCTATTATAAACATGCTGTTATGCTTTGGAAGACAAAGCCCTAGTTTTCCTCTCCCTACTGCTCCCCTCCTTCTTGAGTATACTCCCTTACTCTGGAATGCAAGACTTTTTATCCACGTCTTCTTTCTTTCCCAAGTTTCCAGAGTTATGCCATATTGGTGGGAACAGTGAAATCAGGCAGCGTATCATAACTTTCACTTAACAGCCATAGCTCAAAGCAGACAAAGATACAGAGTGCAAGACTGCTTCTTGGAACCAGGGAGTGTTCAAAAATAAAGTCTGTCTTCCCTCTTGCTACATTAAGCTCCTATTGCAAAATTTTTAAAAAAGTTATGAGATAATGAGTAGACTGATTAATAAATAATAAAGAGAATAAACACATTTCTTAATTTATGCTATGTAAAAAGTTACATTTTTGGTTCAAATAAAATTATAGTAATTTTTTTAATTAGAATTATTTTTTCCATAACAAAAAAATTAAAATGATGTAGAATTGTTATTTCTAAAAGTACTGAAGTAAAATAGAAATAAAAAGATAAGAGAATTTAGGAACTGGGATGCCTATGAGTTACTGCAGCCATGGTTTTTGAAGAAACATCCAAGAAGATTGGTTTTTCTTTTTTTTTCTCATGACCTGGTTTTTATTCTTCACAGACTTCTGATTTGGATGAGAACCATGACAATCCCTGAACACATGTCTAATTTGGACTGTAGTGCATGCCATAATATGTCCCAGCAGGAAGATGCAAACACTGCCACAGAGAGTAGTTGAATAGAGGATACAAAGTAACAGTTTATTTATGTTCCAGATCATGGTAACTTAAATACTCTTCACGTTTGGTAGTACTAATGATACCTCTTACTAATATTAGTGTGGTGCATTGCCAACACCTGGAGGCCAATGCAACACTTGAGAGTTCAAGGACAAGCTACACAGTACAGTGCATTTAGGGACCAAGCTTTATTGCCCATTAAATGGCTATTCAGCAGCATCAGAAAAGTGAAGACTTTTCATCTATGTGTGTACTGCTGGAAGTCAAATTTCAGGTTTAAAAGGAACTTCTTTTTATTTCACAGAGAATGTACATATAATCCTTCTAACTGAAAATCTAGTGCTCGTTCTGATAGGATATGCAGCGTGGGAAAGATGTTCATACCTATTTCAGATTTATGATCTCATAGTACATATTTTTGAAGACAAAATTTTAAAATTTTAATTTATGTCTTTGAGGCTGATGATTTTGAATTTAGCAGATTGTTTTTATTTTCTTTAGAATAAAAATTCACCTAAGCAAGGATCAGTTACAAAACCTCAGTTACAAAACATATATTGACAACTACAGCTAAAATTCATAGTTCCTCAGGCATATTTTAGGAACACAAAAAGTCTCCTTTTCTGTTCCATTTACTTTACAGAATGCCTCTCCAAATTGTTGAAATAATGAATAATGAGAATAATTAAATAACAGAACTTCACTGCTTTTTCTACCATGCAGTTTCAACTGGTGAAGGATTCTTTTCATCTTGTTCTAAAGCACTTTGCAATTAAGTTTAAGAGCCACTAAACCCTCTAGGGATAAAGGTAGCTATTCAAGTGCAAGGTCATTAGGAAAACCTGAAATTTCCCAGTTAGTTGTTGTGCCTCCTGTTGGGAAAGGTATCTTTAAAAATGTGTTTTAAGAGCCATGACATCTTAGAGGCAGCAGCCAAACCCCAAAATTTAGTGTGTTAGTATTGATTTAATGGCACAATGGAATCTCAATGACAGACAGAAAAGCAATATGGTAAGAGTAGAAAGAACATGATTTTCTAAAATTCAGAATTGATGATTCAATTACTCAAATTCATCAGTTCCTCTGAGAACTCTGTAACAGGCCATGATTCCCTTCTTACCAAATTTAGTTTGGTACACAAGTGGCAATTACCTCCATTTTTAATCACAATTGCAGAAAATGTCTGATTTCATTGAGCAGTTGCTAGCAGACGGTAACACTCATCCAGCTCTCAAGAGGCACTGGGGCTAGAAGAAAATTCATGAACAGTCCTTAGTAAGAAGACTGTCATAATTTTCACCCTGCCTGTTACTATTTTTAAGGGTTACCTTCATCTTCCTCTTAGTAACCATCTCCCAAACCCAACTAGTAAACACTTAGGGAGCTATTGTATTTTCTTCTTTCTGCAAATTAAAAGTTTTTACCTAACTCTACTCTAACGAACTCATCAATACAAGTGGCTAGCATAAATATTCTCCTTTCTGGTAGATACACAATGGTGAGAGAAAAAAAAAATCTACAAAAAATTTATTCCAAAGTAAATTAGTTTTGGAAATTCAGTATCAGATCTTATTTTTACAAATTCTTGATTCTTTTCTGAATCAGTGAACTCGTTTTCAGGATACATGCTGCTTCTACAAACAGGTTTATACAAAAAAAGGTTCTGAAAAAGGTTTGTAAAACTAATTAATTTAGCAGTTGAGTGAAAATACAGAATCCAGACCTTGACTTTCTGTATATAAAGATCCGAACTGCACACAAAGTGCTAAATTTTACTATTAGGCTTTGCCAGTAAATAGCACGTTATTAGAAGCTACACAAACATCTTACAACTGGTGAGCTGAAAGCTGTATTATACTGTTAATATAAGAAGCCTAGAAATAGCAAGAAGATCTGTTACATTTATAGTAAGATAGTAAGATATGAGTGTATTATTTGGAATAAACAGACACATAAATGAACCTATTGCTCAAGCTTAGTGATTCTCCTTGTGTAAGATACACCTTAGATCTTCAGTGTTGCCTTAACTGACTCCTTTGGGTTGTGTCACATTCAGATGTGTTTGATCTAATCATCCCTTGTTCACAGGGAATGAGAAGAATCATGATGGACCAAAACCATTTGTTTTGGTTTTAGTTCTGATGACCAAAATTGGATCTAACTAGCAAAATGTTCTTTCTGATATGTTGTATGACATCTGGACTGCTTTTTGCATGGCTGTAAGATTGAGGTTATTATAATTTGCTTGAAAACACAGAAAGCAGACATAGTGTCTGTCTTGAAGATCTTCTTATAGATATCTCCAAGATACTGAAAAATAAAGCAGTCCTCCTCCTCCAAAGAAAATTTTTATTGAAAGTGACCTCCTATGAAACCTTCACAAGAAAGCAATGAAATAATAATAAACCTATATGAAAGGCAATTTCATTAATATTCAGTGTTAAACCTATATGGAGGATAACCCTATTGCTGTTAATTTTTTGTATTTCTAGGACTCATAAAAAATCAAAATGTGAGAATTCATATGAAACAGTAAGGTTGAAGAAACTATTCCAGTTCTAAGAACAGCCTTCAGTAAGGCCCTGAAAGGTGAAGTGTGAGAGAAAGGGATGGAAAAAGGAAAACTGGTTGATGGAATGAGGGTGACAAGGAAGCACACAGGTGAACAGGAATAGAGTTACATATTGAGCTAACCTTGAATGGACCCTTAGCAATAAAGAATAAGTTATCAAAGAAAACAAGAGCATGCTGCAAGTTAATCAATAAGTGAGCATTAAATGTGAGTATAACTCAAGCCATAGGTGCCTCAGTGAAGTGGAGGTGGAGAATGTAGCAGTGGGATAGGTTACGTGACTGGTGACTAACAGTCACAGTCAATGTAATAGACAACATGGTATCACCTATCCTGACTTTGTTATTAGGATGCTCCTGAATAGCTGTCCCCATTAAAGGATCTACTGCCAGCTTGCTGTTTGAAAGTCCATGCTGCATCCCTGTTTACCACCAGCTCACCTGTGGTGTGTCCATGTGAAACTCCAGAGTGTTGTCTATGCAGTGCTACCAGCAGTCACACTATCAACTGTTAGCCACCATGCTGGTATTTGGCTCCAGCACTGTCCTGTTCCAGAGGACTTGTCTGCCTCGACTTGTCAGTATTTGCACTGACTTTCTGCCTGGAGATGTACTAATGAGCTATTACAGACACCCTAAATTAGACCCTGATGAAGAACACATGTTGAGTTTGCTGAAAATGTATCTTTTTGGATGCTTTGGAAGACAAAATTAGTTTTTCTGCTGTAAAACTACCAGTGTTATGGGCTGTACAAAGTTACGCTAATTTCCTTTCTTCACTAAGATGTTTTTCTATCATCATGGCATGATGTGCAGTACACATTTCAAACTGAAATATTCCACAAATCAAGTAGAAGAAAACTGAACAAATGCAATTATGACAAAGTTAACTTTCCTCTGACTTCCTCTTAGTTATCGCGAATATAGTTGTATCTTCAAGGGTCCAGTCAGCTGTGTCCAGCTGTTTCTTCAGGACACATCATTAGCAAATTCATTACATCAATGAAAAAATGTATCCGTTTTCTTCCATGTTTTAAAGAGTTTTGTACATGAAAATAGGTTAAAAAAAATGAATAAGTGTTAAATAACTTTTTTTCCATGTGTTACGGAACATAAACATAAAAGACTGCTATGTTACTGAAGTAAATATACTTAATATATTTACTTAAAGTAAACATAAAACTATTTTTTAAAAAATTAGTGTGTTCTTAGACTCCTGCAAAAAACAGTTTCCTTTTTCTGATTTCTCCTCTGCATCCACACAGACCTAACAGGCATCTCCTTGAAAGTATTTTTGGCTAGATAAAAGAGTTTTACAGCTCTGGGGAAAATAACCTCACTATTGCTCTTAACTATCCCCTTGATACTTTCATAAAAATGTTAGACCAAACAGAATCTCTCCAGGAAATTCCTAAACTCTAACCTTTCAGGGTCAGAGAATGCAGCAGACAGTTTGTTGTCTTGAACAGTGACCTCAGTGCAATTCTACTCCAAACAAACTTTTAGATGCTATCTATGTATTATCTCTGGGGAATTCAGTGCTAGCCCTTAGAGATCAACAGTAGCACTTTTTGTACCACTTTCTTCACTTTCTACAGAGAATGAGGAAATGACTCTCAAATCCATTAAGTTCCAAGTATGTTGTAATCATTGGTTCTCTCAGAATAGCCCTAGTTAGAAATAAATTCTATATTGACAATTATTTTTGAGAAGATAAAATGTGCAATATTTCAGTAATTATGATATGAATAATTCTGAAGCCAGAGCCAGTTTTGTGCATATTTAGGATATGATGGGACTGAAATAGATTTTCTGGGTCACCAAGACCATTTCTCTTGTATAATTTCTTTCAAAAATGTAAGAAATTATTTCTTAAAAGCGGTTTTTAAATAGTCATTTTCTTAATTCATGTGAGCCATTATCAGATAAAACTCATCTCAGGATTCTTAGAAGAAACACAATTAGAAAGCCTTGCAGAAATAACAGCTCTTTCATGGAAACAAACTTGGACAGAAAAATGCATGCTTTGACATTTCTTGAGACTTCAAATTCTTCCCAACAAAACTTGCGTATTGCTTACCCTTCTACTAACATAAAAATTTCATAAAAGAAAGCTTTGCCCATATATTTAACCATTCTAAATTAAGAAAAAAATTTTGAAAAAGATTATATAGGGATGAAATTATTCACTGGGTTTGTCAAATACACTAAAGCCATCAAACTAATAATTATTGTTTGGACGAATTAATATACTACAATAATCATAAAGTTCCACTACTCTTTTTGGTTTAACTGAGTTTTCAGTCAACAAAAAAGGTTGTTTTAGAGAGACTCCTGTGATTTCTTGGGGCTTCTCAGGACAGGACACATTCCAAACTTTGATCAATCTTTTCTGGAAAAATTGCTCAGTGGCATTTCTTGCTATTTTACCCACTGCTTTCTCCCAGAAGGCCAAAACTCAAAGATCTCTGTATTGCTCCAGCTGTAAAAGCACATCTGTCAGTTTAAATTAGATAGACAGCTTCCTATAGTCAAGGGGCAGACTAATGCCATTAACCTTCAAGCTTTACAAGAACTTTTTGGTGTTCAGTTTTCAAATGCAATGCAAAGCAACCGCCTGTGAAAATGATAAATGCTATGAAGAGTCAACAAACTGCATGGTATTATTTTGTTTCATATTATTTGGGGTTTAGGTTTTCATAATACTTTAAATGCTGATATAAAATTATAAAAGTATTAATTTGCCAAGTAGATTTTTAAGGAGAAATATGTTCTTTGTGTTTTACTGTACTCTTATAAACCATGGCCTAGATGGGAACAGTATTCAGTTGGACAAAAAGAGCTGTCTTGAATCTTTAAACCTTGCAGTGTTTGTTTGCAATAGCAGAAAACATATCTCTGTCTTTGTGGCATTCTTACTTTGATAGATATATAGAAAGAAGTGGGAACAAAAATGCCCTTTTCCCCCCTCCAAATTATAAGGTGTGTGCCTGAAACAACCCAAAAAAGATAAAAACAGATTGAATAATCTGGGTAGGAAGGAAACTTTTAATACAGTAACAGCTCCACAGTACTGGATAAGATTATTATGCTTTCCCATGTCTTCAATACTTAAATAAAGTTGCAGATCCTTTCTGTCTGTCATCTATAGACCTGTACATCCTCATTAACAGATCATGTGTTAAACAACAAGAAGCTTATCACTGTTAGATATAGCATAGCTCTCATGACAAAGGTGGTTTGTTTTTTTAAAATAGATACATGTGTGAGATAACGCTGAGTGGAGATAAAAATCTACAAATTAACAGCTTGGGGAAAAAAAGCTTGTTTTGCAGCAAAGAAGGAAACATACTACCATAAGCATAGGTAAATTTAGTAAAGTTGGAGTTTATATACAATGTTATCATGTAAAAAAAGTATAGAGAAGTAAAATACAGAGGTTCAATAAACTCAGTGTTGCAGCCACCTCTTCCCTTAATCAATAACAACCTTTGGAAACTTCAAAGTAAATAAATAGGTTATATTTATTCTTTTTTTTTTTTTTTTTGCACTTCACTTTGCACTTAAGTTGGATGTAATAAACAATGAAAACAATGAGCTCAGTTTTAAAAGAATCTGATGCAATTCTGTGAAGTTCAAAGAACACAATCCCCATTCCCACTGGCTCCTGTGGTGTCTAAGGATATTCAGTTATTTGACTAAGACATAAGGAAAGAAGTGTGGCAGACAGCTTAATGCACAATGTCAGAAAAATTGTCCTTAGGAAAGAAAACACAGATGTGTCAATGGATATAATAAATTTTCAGTTTTATGGACCAGATATAGTTCAGTTCTGTGGAGTGTCCTTCATTACTCAAACCTACCTTTTGAAATTGAGTCTCTGATGGAAGAATTCAGATTCAATAAAGAATTGTCAAAATTCTTTTGGTAAAAGACTTAAGACACTTAAGTCTATTCCCATGCTGCTAATGAAGTATTATTGATAGCACTCTTTATCTGTCAGATTAATTCACTGTTGCTAACAGCAAAGATATGCTCAACTGAAGATTATTAGTTATCAGTACAAAGTAAGCGAGCATTTATTGAAAAAATATTAGTAGAGAAAGAAGAGAAAAAACATAGAAATATAAATACTGCTCCATGCTAAAGACAGCATGAATCAAAATAATGTGATTAAAAGATATTTTGCAAGCTTTTAAGAAACATCTAATATAAAGTACCAAATATTTCCGAGTTAGAAAGACTTTAGGAGTAAGAATTTGACGTTCTTATCTTTTTACCTTAAGACTGCTGTCTGAAAAATTTTCTGTTTTTCCACCCTTAAGCTTCTCATTGATGAGCTCATATGTTTTGTAGAATAAACTTAAGAGATCCATAACAATTTGATAAAGCATTGTCACTAGACCCTGAAGAGACAGTTTGAATCTATCAAGAATCATGTATTCTGACTTATTTTCAAGATGCAATGTAAATGCAGTTTCTATCTGTGATTTCTACCCATATTCTGTAGGGGCACATGTGACTGCAGAACTGTGATAAGCCCAGTAGCTTGCGCTGTGCACTACTGTAGCCTCTGCGCTCCCATTATAGGCAGTAGACTTTCCTGTCAAAATTGGTCAGTTTAATGGAAATAGGGAAAGAAATCTCTTCACAGACAACAGAACAAGGGATCAAGTCTTAATATAAAGGCTTTTATTATCTTGCTGCCTTTAGCTAAAGACCTTCACCACTAGGCTAGAAGGCCTGCTTGCCTTAGTGATGTTCTCTGATCTAGTTAACAACTTTTTCTTTTTTCCCCCACAACAGAATAGTTAAAACATGTGGGGTAGCAACTGTACTTATCTTTTCATGAATTTTATGTTGGCCATTAGGAGGGAGATTGAAAGGCTAAAGGAACTTTGTTTTAATTTGCTCAGTCAAAGTAGTGTATTGATTCTGGGTCTTTGTTATCTTAAGAGAGTGCTTTAACTGGTAAGGTACTGTATAAAAGCAAAAGAGAGGGCATCACTATCACCACCTGTACGCAGGTTTTGAAAGAAAGGCTACAGGGAGCTATCTGAAGAGTAGAATTTGGACTGTAATGTTGGAATGGGAGGAGGAATCTCTTTGCAACAATAAGAAAAACATCCAAATACAGGATAAGGGTTTAAATTAAACCACATTCCTGTTTTCAGGATTATGCTGGGCCTGCAAGAAGTGCCTCTGCTCAAAGTGCGGCTGAACATTTCCTGTGCACGGTGTAGAAAGTGGGGGCAATGAAGTGAGTCAAGCACAAAGCTGCTCAGCACTGTAGCATCAAGTGTGTTTGTGTTTTCCTGGTTTTGTTAATCTAGCCTTACATTCCATTCTAGATATTACACAGGATAACTAGTAGCACCAGAGAAAGAATGTGTATCTGCTGAGTCACAGTTCCCTACCATAACCACAAGACCAACGTTCCTAGTGAGGAGCTACAACAGACATGAGTCACTGTGACTGTGGTACTGCAAAGTAACGTTTTACCTTCTCATTTAATAATTGTCACATTGTACTTATGCTAATTTTTACTTTTGAATAATTTTTTATATTCAGCTTATGTATTTTCCTTAATTTTGTTTGTTTCAGTGAAGCTGCTAGAAAAGTTCTATTTCAAGAAAAAGATATTTCTTATAAATTGTATATAGCACATCCAGAAATAAACAAAGCAATTTCTTACATTTCTTATGTTAACCTTTAAACTTCATCATTACGATATTTCAAAAATATTACCAATATTTCATAAAGCATATAGATGCGAGTAGCCTTTTGCAAGAATACTATTTTTAAAATGTTTTTAAAATAGATGTTGAATACTTACAGCATGCATACAGTTTGGCTAGATGAAGTGACTTCTGAAGTCTGCATCTCACAAGTTAGACAAGTTATCAGTGACCCAAAATGAATACATGTTTTGTTCATTTACTGATGCTGACAACTATGCTCTACAGTTTGTAATTTTTCTTCCCATTTTGAAGATGGCAGGTTTTCCAAACACAAAATTCTTGGAGAAATTTCCTAGGTGCTCATTTATTAGTACCACATAAACACCACTGAGAGTCCCCACTAAACTAAGAAAACAGACATGAATTTTTGATCAGTTAAATATTTGGACAGCTCAGCTGAACACCAAAAGTCTGAGTTTACCAAGTCAGTACACAGCGGTATCTGAAATAATGAAAGGGTAAAAGGCATTATCTTACGCCCCACAATGTGGTAACTGTTGGGAAATGGGTGTTTTTATAAGTAGAGATAGCTGACCACTAGGCACTTTTAGCACAGTAGAAACACAGCTGAGTTTAGTCCATACTGAAAATATATTCTGAGTTAATTGAGTTTGCTTGTAAGCAAACATCTTTAATTCTCTTGCTAACCAAAGCAGGAATTTTTAAGTGGCTCTTACATATTATCAGTAATCTTTAATGGAATGTCTTTACAGCTATGTAATCTACAAGAAGTGCCAGAGAAGCCTGTCCTTTTGCCCTTTTATTTTTCCTGATTGCTTTAGAATCATTGCTGACTAACGATACTAAAAACTGTGGTAGGTCAAACTGATACAAAGGTACACTGGTACCTCTTTAAAAACACTTTAGAGATTACCCTCAAATGCCTCGCAATTTCTTCTAGTAAAGACCATATTGAATCTCAGAAGGAAATGAAACATGGAAAATAAGTTTAGTGAAATTTAAAAATCTATCCAAGAGCTTGCTACTCAAATGATGTTTCAGGCTACAAATAAATGTCTGTTTTTCAAGAAGGAAATCCAAAAGACTACTTAAAGATAATTAGTTTCTATATAGTTAGAAGTCATCCTCAGTAGAAATCCATTTTTTTGTTTCAGAAATATTTTTCAGTCCCAGTCTGAGCAGGGCTCTGATGTACAATGCCATCTGTAGAAATAAAGTGTATTTTCTCTACTTCAAATAATTTTACTATCCAGAGGAAAAGAACACACATTTCAGAAGTGACCTAATACGCACAATAGAAACAAAAATGATTCCATACTGTAGGAGTGAGTATCCTGAAGTTATTCTGTACGTTCAGTATCCTTTCCTTTCTTTCCTTTTGTTTACTCTTCTCCAACGTTCATAGCATTTGACTATGAAAGAGGTTATTTTTATACTAAATTTTTATTTAGATAGCGTCATGCTTCTGCATTATATTAAAAATGAAAACAAAGCAGACTCCTGTAAATTGAACCCTAACATGTCCCAGAATACCACAAAGGCCAGCACTGCACAAAAATGACTGAGAAGTTTAAACCCCACACATTCCAAGTGCTCTCAGATCCCTTTTTTTTTCTCTAGCAGGGGCACAAGCAAGTAATACAGTTTACAGTTCATTATGTTATCTACTATACTCAGTGCAAGCAGTAGTTATGTGAACTGTGGTAAGGGAAAAGTAAGCAACCAGTAGCATGCTCCAAGATGAATTCAAGCTTTGCCAAAAATAATGTACATACTTTCAGCGTATTTTGGCTGTACACCAAACATGAAACAATTTGTACTGGACTGTTATTTGTTGAATTGATTGTGTTATCCATTTACAGATTTATGTTCTTTAAATATAAGTGTGTATTTTCTTTTCTTGTAATAAGAGAATATGTCCTATAGTATTAAAAAAACAGGATAAAAAATGTCATCCCTTGGCATTATGTTCTGAACCTAGCAGGTTCTTACAGTGAAAATTCTACACTGGAGAAAGTGATTTCTTTGCTGGGGGAGCCTAAGTCTGGATTCTGTTGATTACAGCACTCAATGGAAGCCTTTGCATGCAAGATGATTCACATGCATTTCTAAATTTCTAATACCAAAAAGCCACTGTTTCATTGACATACTGTGTATGTCATTAACACTACAGATACATATATAAAAGTTTAATTATTAACTGCATAATGTGTATGTGACATAAAGTGTACAGAATACAGTATATAGTTTACAGTGCACAGTATATAGTATATAGACCATATAGTAAGAATAAATAGTATATAGACCATATAATAAGAATAAATAGTATATAGGTTGGTTCATATCACTTGAAGGTAATAGTTCCTAAATGAAGCTTCTGTAAACAAACTTGATTCAAGGTCTTAGATAGACAAGGTGTGAATGATGCTTTGAGGGTCAACAGATGAGAGGAAAGGGGGGACTTCATGTTCATAAGAAATCCTTGATATTGGTATGGGTTTCAACCAGTTAATACCAGACTAAATTCCAACCATAAATGACATTTTCTGAGATCCATATCTTTTATATTAGTCAAAATCCAGAAGTATTTAACGCATGCTATAGCCCACATGTGGCGTGCAAGAAAGGAGAGCAAAAATATTATTAACATTAGGCATCAGGGAAGGAATGAAAGCAAAGGTTCTCCAAAAACAATTTAAAAAAAAAGTTTAAAAAATCAGAAATCGGGTAGAAAAAGTAGTTTTTCTCTTTTCCTGTATACACAATGCATTCTATCAAAGAGAATTAGAACCATAACAATTTAAAACTTCTTCACCCTTCATTGCCTGTTTCTGAGTAACTAGGCTGCTCTACTGCCATGTGAATTCTCTCACAGGTTGAAGAAATAGTAAACACATCTTGCAGCCACAAGTCAGCCTGGTGAGCTAAGTTAACCACAATAAAGCTTGCTGTTGCATATATTCAAAAAAACATTTTGAGTCTTCAGAGATGGTGCAGCACCTAATATAAGTAGCAAGATTTAAATGTGATTGGACAAATAAGTATAGTATCTACTGATTTACTTTTAAAAACAAGTAGGAGACACGTCTGCCCCTCCATTCCAGCCTTTATTTGTTTCTTACTTTGCTGTCCAAAATACCTCCAGGTGATTTTCCCCTGATTACCAGTCAGGAGTGGTCACAGATGCCTCTTTTTCCTTTTCTTTTATCAGCTCATGTACTCATCTTTTCTCTCAGTTTCTGACATAGCTCCTGCTAGCTGCCTCTTGGAATTAATGATCTAGCAGGTACCTTTGCTTTGGCCTTGTCTCCTGAGTGCTGCTCTAGAGTTGTGAAGAGAAATTTGCAATACCACTATCCCTGCCTTTGCTCCAATGTGAAATAATTTGCATAAGTGTTTTGGTTTTGGTACAGTTCCATGCATTTGATCAATCCATCCCTCCCCCAGTGCATTCTCTGCTATTGCTGTGAAAGGAATAACAGCTTCTAATGCCTGTGCAGTCCCAGATTATTTCTTTCTTTGGGCGCTTGAGGCAAACTACCCAGGCTGTGCAGTCTGATGAAAACTTGTATGGGTTGGTGATTTACATGTCCATTTATGGTTCAAGAGGCAAAGTTCTACTCCTGGTTGTGTCTCTTGCCTTTGTGTTGCCCTGAGAAAGTCTTCATTGCCATGGACTTGTGTTCTGCGAGCTGTAGGACTGGCACCTGCCAGTGAGGTCATTTGAGCTGTGTGGATGGACAGCTATGGAGAAGAGCTTGACATTAATAATGGAGTCAAGCAAAGCCTAACAAATGGATTTTGCCACAATCACAAGGTACTACTGTCAGAATGCAGACTAATAACTGGCAACGTGCAGCTGTGGAAATGTTCAGTTCATGCTAGGAATATTCTCACAGCCATGAGATATTTTTGTTGGAAGCATTATTTCGGTTTCTACTGGAAACTTTACCTTCAGAGATATTCAGGAAAGTGGGAATATAAATCCCACTGACTCACTATGACCTCTGCTGGTCAGAGTCCTGCAGTAGCAGGAAGCAAATGTGCAACTCCCAATGTCACCTTCTAAAGGCCTGTTAATCTGGTCATGTATTATCTTTGAGTAAAGGTCATTTAATACCACATAAATTTTTAATAAATTTCATACCTTAGCTGAATATTTCTGGTACTTGCTTTAGAATACAAGAAAATTCTTAATAAAATAGAAAGCAAACTCTAATCTGAAAAAAATCATTCTACCAATAACAAAGAAAATGGCTTTGACAACTACGATTGGTAATGAAATGGCCCAAATGAATGAAAGCTTATGGATTTTCAATGCTCCTACTCTTTCCTGCACTTAAGACTAATTGGAAAAAGATAAATAAGCAAAACAGTAAAAGAAATAACTAGAGTGAGGTCAGTAGCTTCCAACTCATTACGAGATTTATTAATTACGGAAAGATAAAATGTTATTTATGGGCTAGATTCACAGAAAGGATACAAAAAGATCACAGATGACCTAGCTGTGTATTTAAACTTCTTTTGGCTGAATTTTACTCCAAAATTTCAGTCTCAGGGCCTAACCCTGAGGGTGCCTAAAATCACTGACTATTTAAGCTTCCGTAAATGAAGATAGTTATGCAGTGGGAAATTAGGGCTTTGGGAAACTGAGAAATGGCCAAAATTTAATTGAGGAAGCCATATCTTAGGAGCTGGGAAAAGATATCAGTAAACATGTATTTAATCTCCAGGAAAGACCTTCTTTGGCTAACAAGCAGTTGAAAAAGAAGTTTGTGAGCATGTTTTGACTTCACTGTTAAGTCTCTGATGCGTAATCTCACTGAGTTTTTGAGCATTAGGCACAAATTCCCTTTTAACTGAGAAAAGCTCAGGCCCACCTAACTGCAGGGCTCTGGACTCTCTTCTAAACCAGCACCTAAATTATTGACAGGATAAGAGAGACATGTCTTCTAGGCTTTGCATGTATGAATGTGCAGTGCCTTGCAGAGTTATTAATTTGCATGTCAGAAGCAACAGTATAGTGTTGGGACTAGCTCAGAACCTGACTTAATTAGTCTGGATTTTTGGGTAAATTATGGGACTGAAATGAATATCCTCCTTCAGGTATGAGTCTACATCCGAGACAAAACGCTTTCAGGGTGAAAGCAGCCTGATGGAGGGGTCTCTGGTGTAGCCATTCTGCGTTCTGTAGTCCCCTATCCAGTGAATGTGCTATAACAGGCCTGTTATGGCATCTACAAGAGCATGGGATGTCATGACTCTGATATACATCTGAGCTAGCCTCATAGAGGTAGCAGAACACAAAACACCAGCAACTCAAGCTTTAGGACATGCAAGAAACCAGCAAACTAAGGCTCTGAAAAGAGTGTACAATGGCTGCTGGAATAAGAAGAAGCATATGCTGCTCTCTCTTTACTGTTATTGCTAGTCACAGTAGCTAGATATGATAGAGTATCTCCCCAACTTCATTCAACTATCTGCCTACAGTTTTTCACCCAATTCTGCATCATTAAGTAATATTGGATGTGTAACAGAGTCTGTAACAGCTGGGTCTTTTGACAGTAAAGGAAGAAATGCTTAAAATTTTCTGGATCCTGACTTAGCTCCACGACTGTGTTGCTCATGCACTGAGTGTGCACCATCAAACATTCCAAGCCACATGTAAATCTAAGCAATCAGTGTTTAGCAGTGAGATTCATTTCATCAATTTCAAGACAAAAAACCCAGTCACTTCCTAGTGACTGGTTAGTCACATTTAACTAGTGTAAAAGCTTCTTAGTTAAATTTCATTTTGTTTTATCCACCTGCCAAAAATTAATAAAAATATTGTGAACTTAGGATTTTGATAAATTACAATGAATGTATTTTATCAGTAAAAGAATTCAACATTTAGTATACAGAAATGAAAACATGAGCCTAGAGCTGTCTGATGCTTGGGTAATTGGGTTCAAATTTTGTAGTGGAGTTTTAAAGAATGTAAGTGATAATCTTTCTGTTTAAATTAATCTTGGAACATAGAGACATTAATGTCATACTTATGTTATCCACCAGTTTGGTTCTTGGTAGTAATTAATATGACTTTTCAGCTGCTACTAAAACTAGCTTAGTCATGTATACAATTACTGCACCTCAACTGCATGTCCACACAATTATGTTGGTTGATGTAACATGAATTACAGCTCTCATAAAAATAGTTACTATTTTATAACATGATATCAAAAATAATATCTTTTTATTGTTTGACAAAAAATGTTGCCAACACAATAATTTTACCCAAGGGGAGGTGACTGGCTGGTACTCAGAAAACTGACAGTGCACCATATCACTGCACACGCACCGGAGGGCAGCCTATGATGTATGTTATGATGTCATAATGTCAGGTAAGCATACAAGAGCTGTTTGGCTTGACTGTTTAGGAAATCTTGGCCTCTGTCTCACCACTCGTTATGACAGAGACGTTTACATCAGGCATAATTAAATGTTCACATGTGATGAATACCCTAAATCAACAAAACATTATAGCAATTGCCTGTGTCGAGCACACTGCAATATGCATTACTCTTCTTGTTCAAAATAATTCCCTGGCAAATAGAAGACAAAACATTTAACCTAGTGTAGATATTTAAAAATTCATATGGCCTTTGAGAATGAAAAATTCAAATATTCTCTGTTGGTTCAAGAACTGCAATGATCTTATAACTTTAACAGTTGTTTCATATTCCTAAGAAGGCCAACCATCATTAATTCATTTTATTATTTAATAAGATGATCAAATCACATTTGTAATCCAATCACTGCAGAGATATTGCACACTCTCTTGTTACTAGGATTCCATTGGTATAATTTTGTCTGTAACACTTGAGTGCTTTTCAGTAAGTGCCCATCCTCTCCTGTTAGGACCCCATCCATTAAAAGAAAAATATGCCTCCATTAATAGTTGCTTTCTGTTATACACACTTCCTAAAAAACCAGGAGTGACATGAAATCTTGGACTACATATTCGTCTCACTCCTTAATACATGTTATGATAAGGCTGTTCTATAAATCATTGCCTTGATTGTCTCTGTGATGCAAGGCCACCACGCTTTTATGAATAACATGTAAGTGAGCATAGGGAAAGGTGCTTTAGAAGTATATTATCAGTGCTCCTTTAGTTTCATTTTTGGAAATGTCTGTAATACAGATTCTATCTGAACTACTGACCTTCTCCCATAACAATCAGTGCAATGTTTCATGTCAGTGTTACAAGAAGTTTGAATTCCTTCTAAAAACAACAGCTCTGACTTTTCTTTTCAAACATATTTCAGAATTTGAACTTCATGTTCCTACTTGAAAACATAAGTAATGTGAACAAATATCTTCCTATCCTATAGGGACTTGGATTTATGATAAAAGAAAAACAGGCACTAGAAGCAATATGTGCTCCACACATAAAAAGGGAGCAGTCAGCTAAACCAGTGTAGTGATGGAAAACAGAGTGGTCTTTGATCGATTTGTAAGTAGATATTTCTTCATCATGAGAAAAGGAAACATTCTGAAGTTGAAAAAGATCTGTAAGATCTAGCACTAAAATTTTTTTCAGCCCAATACACACCAGGAATGCAGTATACTAATAAACTGTAAAAAGAGATGGAGGAATGAAGGAAAAAACCAAGTCTAAGCTTACTTCCAAAGATTATGGCCTAATTTTGTTTAAACTCTGACATACTTCTCATCCTGACAGTGCCCAAAAATTTCATATTATTTTACCAAGATTCCCCAAAACAGTATACAGATTATGACTCATTTAACTTAAATACCATGGGATTTTAATATTTTAAATTAAAAATGTCTGTATCTTTAGCCGTATGATTTATTTCCACAGAAGAATATTTAGATTCTCAGAATTAATTAGGTACCTAAATCCTATCTAGACAAATTTGCTTTTTAGCAATGTGCCTAAATATCTTACCTTCCTATTGGGAACATAGGTTTTAAAAGTTTTCTGTACATGTTCTCCTGAATCCGATCTATTTCCATTTTCTATTTAGAGACTGCTTCTTGATAAACTTTGCATAGCTAACACAGATGTTTAATATCTTCAGTAATTTGATGACATAATTTCTTGGACCTCTAGATCTCATTACAGTATGCGCTTTTTTGATAATGACTGTATATTGTACTAACCATAATTTTTAAATTTAACTTTGTGGGAAGAGAACAATTTATCTGAGTGAGAAGCAGTATCTGAAGTAACAAATTTAAAATACAGACTGAAGTTGCATGATTTATGAAACTTTCAGTGTTCCTATCTGTATTATTACTCCCTAGATTTTTCTTGTTGTTTATAAGAGACTAGCCAAAATTTCAGCAATGTAGAAAAAAACCAGCTAGGTCAAACTCTACTCTCAATTATACCAAAGTCATCCAAATCTCAGTTAATCAAATCGCAAATTAAAAAAAGGGAAAGCAGAATCTAAATTATTACTTCTAGATAAGGAACTTCCTGAAAATTATTCTCTTAAATTTTAGTGCTGAAAATATCAGCTCTTCTTATTCTGAGAAAGAATCACTATTTCTTAGAAACATTATCTGGCCTGGTTTAACATCACTACATCATTCCATCTAAAAACCACTCTGTAGTGGAGGGAACTCCAAAATGTTTTGTTACTGCTGCAAACCCAACCATTGTGTTAAGTGAGTAAGAACGGACAGTGTTGCAGTGATTCCTTTTCAGTACACCTGTCATTTTCTACTTTCCAACAAGGAGAATTTTCTTGGAGGAAATCAAGCAGCTTCTGCTATATTAGGTCATGTACATGGTGATGAACAAAGCAAATAGAATGTTTTATAGGGTGAGATTGCACCTCAAACCCGACTTTCACTACTGTAGATGCAAACTCTAACTTAGCAACCTGATAGACAATCAGTTAAGTCAACTGACAGATTTTGTTAATATTAATGCACATTTTATCAGACTCTGAATCTGGACAAAATGTATCTTAATGATTACTTTCCTGAAAGCAAAATGGGTATTTTTGATAGTGTGACTGTTAGGGTGCCAAATCTGTGAGCTTCACATTAATTATGTGATGCATATCCCACATAATTATCCACTGGCCTGTTTAGAAACCTCAGTCTGTTCAGAGAGTTGATTCATCATCTCTCTCTTATGTTACTTACAAAGGGTTGTCCACTTCATACTTGACATGACATCTATATGCATATAAAATAAAACGTTGGGATCAGTAAACAAATTTGCTGAATATATTTAATACACAAAGAAAAGGGACTTGACTGAATGCTGTTAGTATTGAAGACTGACAAGTTCTTTAATCACCTACTCTTGAAAATATCAACCTGAACAGGCTGGATATTTTTGCAGATATTGAAGTTTATCAGACACTCTAATTACTTCCTGTATCTACTTATTTTTTCTCTCAAAATATTTTAATGTCTGAGTGCATTGCCTTTTGGCTTTTTTTCAGAAGCTAGAAGTAGTCCAGAAGTTTATTTATAAAATTTAACAGTTTGTCTCCTTATGTCTCATGAAAGGACTGGATTTGGCAAAATGACCTGAAGAATTAGCTTTCTCTAGATAAACAACAAGATGTCTGTCACCTAAGAAAATCCTCCTGGGAAGACTGATTTTCTTTAAGCAAAAATTAGAATAACTCTGACTAGTATGGCATAATGACCCAGTCCATGGTATCTGTTAAAACAGGAGCAAGTACACGCTCCATTTTAGCTATCTTAGAGTATGTGATCTGATGCTAAAGAGAATTTTAAAACTGGAATAAAATCTTAATTAACATAAAGTGACAAATTATATGTAAACTAAGTATCTTCATGTGCAACTGAAATTGCACTCATAATTTTTGATAAAAGTATTTCCCTAAAAGACAAACATAGCAATATATTTTTACAAAAAAACCCTCCAGATCTTTCCTGTGTGTGCTTAAAATTACTGCTTGAATTTAACCATTAACTGTACTGATGAATCTTGAACATTCTGCTAAAATTACCTTGTTATTTAGGTAAATAGTACATGACAACAAAACATGTGAAGAGTATGAGAAAAAGCTAAATGATAGTTCCAAAGATTTTACACCACTCATAACTCTCATTTCACTAAAGCAAAGCTGCTAATATAAGACAACATCCCAATTTCCCTAAATTATGAATCTTCTATGACACATCTATCAGAAAACTTAGATATGAGGAACAATTTCTTGTGTGTTAGGCATTCCAAGATGACTGTGGTGCATTTAATCAGACAGAGAAGTATTCTTTCATATGAAAGACTATATGAGCTAGGTATAATTCTATACCTAATTCATCTCTGAAAAGAATACTTCATATAAAACTTATTTTTAAAGACTGTAGTGATTTTAAAGTTTCTAGGAACCTCCAGATTGAATTTTATATGTTGTGATATTTTTAACATAGTACAGTTATTTGTCATTTAGTACAGTAATTTTTAATGGTGTCAATATTGTAAAATAATGTTTATTTTATTTTAATGCATAATACTTATCATTTCTGGAAAAGAAAGACAAAATTGCTTAATCCATATATTAATAATCCCTAAATTCAGACAATTCTACTGTTCTAAAGTTTTCAAGAGTGAACTATAAAGTCTTGAAAGTAATGAATGGGTCTTTATTCTGCCTCATGAAAAGACTGGATTTGACAAGATGGTCTGAAAAATCATCTTTCTCTAGAAACAAGATGCCTGCTACATGCTGGGAAGAGAGATTCTCTTTAAGCAAAAATTAGAAGAGTTTGAGCATAATATTATGTCTCATCTTAAGGTAGCTGTTGAAACAGAAGCAAGTACAGAGTTCTTTTTTGGTTTTTGATACAGTACGAAAACATGAATGGGTATAAACACATACCTTCCAAAATTGGTGCCAAAGTGTGGGTTTTTTCATCCAAAAGCCCAATTCAATTCATATTTTAATTTCTACTAGTATCCAGTGGAGATTGAGAGTCTAATTCTAGATGTGTAATCACTGAAAATCCTTAAGTTTACAGTATTTTGGGGATGGCTTGGAGATGTTTTCATAGCTGTACATTTTGAAAGGCTAAGTGACACTGTTGCTGGCAGTTCTTGCCAGGTATTCAGTGGAAAGTTGGCATTTACTTTTTTCCCAAGGCTGTATATGGGCCTGTTTACATTACTGCTATCTCAGGAAAAAGGCTGGAGTGTCTTTCTGTACTGTAGTTCATGGTCCTTACTGAGATCAGTTGACATTACAAAAATTAAGGACTACAACTTTTTTTTGCTAATTTTATTTTGACATCAGATTGGGGATTTTTTTGCTGCTTATCAATTTTAATATTACTTACTACATGTTGCTTTTCTGCAAGAAATATAATAAATTTAGGCTTAGTGTTATTTAGCACAGTATGATGAGTATCTACTTGTAAATTATTATGGTCAAACTTCAAAATGTGCCTATTAATTATAGATATACAGCTGTCTACAGCAATAATCTATATACTCTATATTGGATACTACTATTCACATACATACAGACAGCTCATGGAGTTAGGGAAAGTGAAAGCTGACTCTTCAGAAAGTATAATCTTCTATTTGCCTATCTCTTTTTTAAGTTTTGGGTTTGTTTTCACCTGCCTTTATTTGCTCATTGTGGTTAACAAAACTGCTAAGGCACTTTCCACATGTATGGGAGTTTCCTTGGGTGCAAAATGCCACAAGTTTTTCAATTTTCAGAGGAGTGTACAGAAGGAGAGGTTACAAATACTGGGCTTCTAAAACAGAGTGAAGCCATTTTATAGCAAAAGAATATATATAGAAGTGATTTTTGAATACTGGATATAAAAGATCCAGTGCAAAGGGGATTATCTCTAAGTTAACACTGTATTTACTGGGTACTGAATGAAATGAGGAGAAAAAGACAGAAATAAGGAAGCTCTGGTGTGCTTCAGTAATTACTTTAGACAAAGATACTCCAAATTAACTACACAAAAATCCTAAAGTAGGAATTAAAGTGTTAAAGGATCAGATATTTCATAATAGTATTTAATTTACAAAACGGGTTAGCTTCCAGAGACCTCACTTACTTTTCTTGGAGCCAGAAAAAATCTCACCTCTCACCAGGAGGTCCCCTGTGTCTGACCAAGTTTGCACATCATTAGGATGAGGTTTCTGTCATTTTGCTCAATGTCCACTTTATAAAAATGTTGGAGTCAAGATCTATCAGTGGCACAAAGCCCGTGCAATTAGCTGTAGTTAGGGTTTTTTAGACACAAGGGAATTTCTTTTGACAGATAATAACATTGCTTGTATTTAATACATTTTTAACTTTGGAGTAGAGAAGTTGAATGAGAAAAAGAAACAACTATTGCCTCTTCAAACAGATTTTTCTTTAAAATATATTATATTTCTGGATTATATTAAAACGCTTCGTTTTCTAACAAGATATTTGTTATTTTATTGAAAAGACCAATAAAAGTCTAAACAAAGTAACTATTGTTGGACTACTTCTCATGGAAGAACTCATGCTATTTCTAGTTGAGAAAATTAAATCACAATTATATTTGGAAGTTATATCTTTCAAAATTGTGTTCTAATTTTTCTTCCATTTTCTTCATTTTACATGAGGGTTTGAAGTATAACTTTCACAAATAAAACTTGTGTTAGTACTTGGCATGTTTCAAAGGTTTTTTTATCTCATTTCCTGCCTTTAATTTCAAACCAACTTCTGCAATAAGAAGTCTTTGGCAGCATTTTGCAGTAGCCAATTTGCTTCTTCAAATACTAATGGAGAGATTTTGTGGATAAAACCCAAAGTAAATAGCTGATAATCTCAACTAATGAAAAGTATTGCTGTAAAATTTTTTGCAGAGAGATTTTGATGTCAGCATGTTTTGCTTGACCTAAAATGCTGTTTTGCCCTCATTCACTAAAGAGAACATCAGAGAACAGCCATGTGTGTTTTTCAGTCATTGTGCTAATCGATGAATATTTTCCATGGAAAATAATCAGTTTAGAGAACATAATACTAAGCTAAAAATGGAAAATAATTCCTTTTCCAAAGGTATCTGACTCTGAAGCAGAGCTGCTTGGATTAGCCAACATATCTCCATTATTTGTGGATTAGTAATAAAAACTGGACTGAAAATTAATTTTGTATTTATCTCTAGCAAATATTACTGAATCATTGAAACTTGTCACAGAATATCAAAACATGTCCACGCTCTCTAAAACAATGTAATACATGAAATGTGGTGGAACAAGGCTTGTGTCCAATACTGTAACAAATTGTAAGTAAGGCTGAAACTGTGTCTTGATGTTAGTGCAACAGCCAACAGTACCTTAAAAAAAAAAAAAAAAGGAAAAAAATTTAAATGTTTCTTTGAACTGTAAATGCAGTAACACATAAGACTCCATGTGCCTCATTTGTCCTTCACACTGTCCTCCATTAGGCAATGCAAATGCATGGTTTGCATTTTTCCATTAAAAAATGGCTTTTTCATTTTACTTCAGGAATCACTTGTGGGATCTGGGCATTAGAATTCAGAAAATTATTTTAGAGTAGATACTGCTGTCTTAAAACACTTCTGTTTAGCATGTCTAAATATCTGAATATTTAGTGATTTTAAACAAAATAAGAGCCTTTTCCTATAGTCTAGCCTATGTCCATGCACCTTCCAAAGCATCAGCTGTTTCTAAAATAAGATCTTCTCAAGGACATCTAAA
This sequence comes from Corvus kubaryi, assembly GCF_017639235.1. Lineage (NCBI taxonomy): Eukaryota > Metazoa > Chordata > Aves > Passeriformes > Corvidae > Corvus > Corvus kubaryi. The sequence goes on from NW_024582083.1 coordinate 4,565,363, forward strand.
TAATTTCCTGTCACATCCATATCTGACTCTTACCAGTACACCAGTATGGAATTTGGTTATCAGCTGGGAAATGCAGACATACTAAACTTCAGTCTGTGTTAGGAGGTATTCTGCATGTTGTTAGAATAGGACAATAATACCAGAAATGACATAAAAGTTAACGACAGAAATATGAAGTACTTCAAATTTTTACTCAGCATGACATTTTTAATGATTTTTTTCTTTCTGTCTGGGTAGTAAATGCAAAGCCAGTTTTTTTTAGTACTTCGGGCAATGTTACAGGATCTTCCCTTACAAAGTTTGGGAGCTCTTCTAGCCAAAATTCTATCCTAAACAGAGAAAAATCACACATCAAGTTTCTCTCCAGATATTTTGTATTTCCAGTGAATACTAGTAAAGTCCGGAAAAGGTCACTATAAGGGGTTTTCTCTGTGAGCTGCTCTGAGAAGCTGTTTGTTTTGTTGGAGTTCATCCCCTCCTGAAGGAAGGAGGGTGACCTGAAGAGGAAAGACATTAGATAGAAAGAAGGTCATCGAGAGATTGAACTTTGTGGAAGTGTGATTTCAGTGGATTTAAACTATGCTTGATGCCAGGCAAATGGTGTTAAGTGCCATTCTCTGCTCTCCCTGGAATCCTAGTTTAGAGCAGCTCCAGGAGATGCATATTATTCAAATTATTCTTCAGTATTTAAGAATAACTTTATTATAATAGATAATATATGTGACAGCACTATGGGTGCATAGCCTGGTTATTTATTACTATCTAACACTGAAATATCTATTTATGAATGAAGGCTTCATTATAGAACACACTGGACAGAGAATAAGGAAAAAAAAAATTTAAAAAATTGAAATGTAGAAGTTATAAACAGAACAAATTATCAACATGTGCAATTTCTAGAAAGCAATGTTTCTAATTTCCAGATTAATACTAAACTACTATCACAGTTGAGAGAGCATCAAAGAGAAATATGTCCAGATTGAGGGAGTGGTATATGGAGGGAGAGGGAAACAGCACAGAGATAATTGAAGGAAAATGTGCCCATCACTACATAGAGTTATTAACTTTGGAAGAGTGTGGTCTCTAAAAGGTGACTAGATTTGATATGGAGGCTATGGCTAATTGGTGAATGCCCTTATAGACAAGGACAAGAATAGTGTCAGTGGCAGCAGACATCTCTGTTTAGGTACCCAAACCATTCCCATAGTATTTTAACCAAAATTATTTGAAAATTAGTCATTTTTGAAAGCATGGTCATTATCTTTTTAATATTCATCAAGAGAGGCATCCATCAAAACACAGCATAGCTAATTCTAATTTTAGTTCTGGTCCTATAAGGAATGAGCTGATGGCTTTGAATCCAATATCTATGCTCATCTTGCTTTCTCATTCCTCTCACATTCCCTTACTAATTCACCATGTCTATCTTTAATCTTGATCTATTATATTTGCTTCTAAAAGCAGACAGATACAAATCTGATTATTTTAATTTAAAGTTGCTCTGAAATACTTATACAGTTGTCCACTAACTTTGATGCAAATATTACCTAGTGAAATCAATAACTGCTACATTTTACCTAATTATACGCATAAAGAAGGATCATAAAAATTGTCTCTTGGACTGACCAAGAACTATGATGCAGTCCTAAACCACATACTCCTTCCCTGGAAGCAAGGTGATAGATTACAGTTTTACTTGTTTATGTTTATATAGGCAGAAGGGGAACCCAAGACAGGGAATAAGCAGAAACATAGAGCTCTTGTGTAACAAATGGATGAGATTAAATACTCAGGACATAGCTTCAAATCCATACTTTGCCTAATTTGACAAAGGAATTTCATCTGACGTCACTTATCCTACAGAAAGTATTTTTACTGTAAAACTTTCTAGGTGTTCTGCACATGCAGTATGGCTAAAAGTAAAAATTGTTGATCAATACCTAGAACAATTTTATTCTAATCTGTTTTCATATTTGTGGTCAGAATATGCCTTCAAAATTGAGTCTACTAAGCTTAGGTTAGGAGTCTTCCTTTGGGACTGAACTTCAGCTAAGACAATAGCGGGCTGAAATGAGAACTGATGTGAACACAAATTCATAGACAGAAACTGAAATACAGAGAGAATGTACTGGGCTTTGGAGAAAGGTGGCAGTTTGTGCTATCAGTGTAGCCTAAATGGGTACTTAAGTGCCTAAAGTGGTCTGCATTATCACTAAAGTACTTTTGAGGAACCTGAGTGAAAATTCAACCATAGGTCTATCTCCAGGTATCTTCTAACTAAAGCATAGCAGTTTTATTTTGGTCATATTTTGACTTTATCTGTTCTTTTCTCAGGCACGGTATTTGTTCTAGTAAGCGCTGATAAAAAGAGGTCAGCTCTGTTTATGTAACTTCTATTTCTGTCTTATTCATGTTCCAACACTACCATTACACTTTGCAATTCTTGATCACAGGATTACGAATTCTTGGTTTCTGACATTTTTCTTGAGCTTTTCAACAGTAAGAAAAAACCCCAATGAGTAGAGTCTGGAGGAGTTCAGCAGCTTACAGCTGCTTATTATTTTAACAATAATAGCACTGCAGTTTTGTTCACATTAACCTGTCACTAGCACCATCGATCTCTTTCAGGCACCCCTCACGAAGTAAGTCAGGAAATGATAAATAAATAATTTTTTATGTACATATATGACCTTTTTCAGTCTCCATCTAAGTAATTAAAAAAAAAAAAAAGAAAGGGACTTGTGTCTGTTTGGTACAGCTACCCAACTCTTTAACCTAAACTGTTCTTTGCACTTGCTCATTTTTAGAACATGTCTAGTGCTAATTCAACTACAGCAATTATTTTAAAACAACCTGTACAGGTCAGGTTTATGTATGAATCCAATGATAGTAAATGTCTGGACATTTCTTCATCTTTATTGTATTCACTCTTCCAACATACCTTTGAAGTAGATATTATTATTAATCCCCTTTTTTAAAAGACAGAATCTACAGATTGCATACACAGACACATTGCATTTTTGAGATGCAACACTTGGCTTTTAAAATTCCATGCAAACACTGCAGCCATTAATTAGCAAGCCAAGTGTATACACTTAAATATAGTCTAGGAAGAATTAGAATGGAATTCAGAACAGTTAGGGTGTTGATCAGAGGCCATCTGAGCTATGGATAAGTAGTCTATGTGCTTAATCCCAGCCCAGTGCTTCAACAACAGCTTTAACAACTTCAATGACAAGTCTTTCCTGTTTTGCACATTATGTAGTTAGGTAGAGGCAAAAGTCTTATAAGTAACTTCTTTTCATTTCTTTCCAAAAAAACAGAGAGTAATTAAATAACCTCAGCTCCTCAAGTGGGAAAACATTTATTCTCATTTTAATATAGATATTTTTAATGCTGAATATGCCTTAAATTACCATATATTTCTCCAATTTATTAGTTATGTTTGTATCAAGTGTGAGAATGCCTGGTCTTATTTACTAGTAAGTGCCCTAAAATGACACAATAGATTTTCAACTGAGGTTTATGTGAAACTTCATCAAGGTGAAACTCAGTGAGACTGGGAAGGCATAAAGTCACAGATTTCACAACTTAACTGAAGGCAACACCGTCAGAAATTCTAACAAGTTAGAAACATCTCTCAATTCTAGAAATGTGCCCCACTTCTGCAACAGATGCTTGGTAACCCTGACTCAGTATGAACAGAAAGAATAAAGACAAAATGTTACTTTTCTTTCCAGACAATATGAAAGTCATAGAGCAAGACTGAAGGGAGAAGGTTGGCGAGAAGGATGTTGGCTGGAATTTCTAAAACAGAACCTTCCTTCATCTGTATTTTATGTCTAAAGCTTTGTATTCACCCTTGGCTTTGTTTCTGTCTGGATGTGAAACTGTTTTATAAAGCTATTTTCTCCCAAAAACAAATGAGATTTCATTAAGGCACAAACAGGGAAAGAAATATTAACCTGGCAACTTTCCTGATTAGTTGTGTGAAACATCCTGGCCATTTTTACATTTCTGTTGTACCTACTCTAAGTCTTGTATCTTTTTCTGCATATGTTTCTCATCCTCATCTTTCCTTCCTGTCAATGGAAAAAGGTTGCCATGTCAACAATTTTTTTTCCAGTATATTTTATATGGAACAGTTCACATAGTTATACATTCTTTTTCTACTTCCCTTTGGAAAATATCAGCAATCCATTCTTTTACACTGTCAAGTGTTATCTACAATTCTCATAATTATATGATTCTATATTTCTAAATTATGATTTGGTAGTTGGAACTAGAGATACTCCAAGGACAAGTTTCAACACAGACCTTGATAAGAATGCCAGTGGAAGCAACATTCACGTGGGAGGGATTATTATTTGTACTGATCCCACGTTTGGCACTGATTGAATAAAGCTTACAAAATAAACCCCAGCTGCCTGGTCACTAAAAGACTGATCAGTGATCTGTTTGAGTTTTGTCTCACTTTGCACAGGTTGAAACCAATGGTGATTTTATAGTTTATCACTGATCCTTTGTACTTCAGTGAAAAGTCTCCTAGCAGAAGCAGTGAAGCTAAACAGAAACACTGAAATTAATATTCTGACTGAGAAGACCTGTAGATTCCAAGTTCTATGAAAATAGGTTTCTTTGCCACGGCAGCTGTGTATTTTGTTTTAACTGGCATAAATACTTTCAGTATAAATGATTATTTTATGTTTTGTAGAAATATTCTAGTTCAAGCAGGAGGCAAACATTAAGGGCTATATGAAAATTCCCCCTTTATCATTTTTTTGCATATCATGAGGATATTAGGCAAAATAAAAGAATCAGGAAGCAGGATCAAGGCCAAACTGAACACTTCTCTTTAGCATGGCAAGGTATTAAGATAACTAAGCAACCCAGTAATTATGAATGTAGGTGCTCATACTGGGATAAGTAATCACTAGGACACATTTTTAAAAACTGAAGGTTTACAGACAGCAATTCATTAAAGAAAGGATGAAAAAGATAGAAAATATATAGAAGAGCAGCTGCTACTCTACTGCTATGCATAGACTGTTTCTGTTCAAGTAGTTGGTTGAAATACATTAACCTGTTGAATCTTGTGACATGAAACGCTGTGTTGATACAAGTACCCGAATTATTTTTCATGTCTTGAAAGCAAACTTTTCAAAGACAAAGGCCTGAATTAACTATTGGGAAAAAAAATCAGGTTCTTCTAGTATTAAAATATCAGGTTATTCTAATATTATTTTTACAAACAGGTTAATTAAATATTTTTCTCAACATTGATTGTTGATGGAAAATAGATTTTGACAACAGCAAAATTATTTCCTAAAGTATTTTTGCTTGATGGAAACTTTGAGCTGTTGAAAAACAAAACTTTTATTTTGTTAAAAATAAATACATTTCAGAGTATTCTTGTGGTTATAAGCTATTGTACAGATTGATGAAAGATGTAGTTGAATTTCCTCTTTTACCATTCTTCCTTATGTAGAAAGCACTGCTCTCAGACAATTAATTTTTGAGTAAATTACTTTACAAGAGCAAACTATGGTAAATCAAAGATAGTTTTACTAAAGAACCCAATGTTTAGAGGAAAGAAAGCAGCTACATTTTCTACCAAATATTGAACACAAATTCCATTACATGTTTGATTTAGCTATTTCCTCCAGAAAGCTGAAATTCTGATCTCAGTGAAGTGAATAACAGAGGGAACTTCTTTTCCAACAAGTATTGGTTAAGTAATAATTTATAGATTCTGTTAATGTATATTTGCATTTTATATTTATATGCTGAAGACCTCATATTACTTGCAGTGCTGTTAATAGTTCCTTCTGAAGACCCATATGGTAGATCACACCTATGAAGAATGTATCTGACATTGCTTGGATCACTCCTCAGTATTTGTGGTGTTTACTACAATGCAGAAATCCAGTGTTTTACCAACCTCAATGGAGTCTTATGGACAATTACGAAGTGTAAGATGGATCTATTTTTCCACAGATTTGGCTAGAAATTGTCGTCTGGATCTAAGAAATACTTTTCCAATGAAAATGTTCTTCCAAAAAGGTTTTATTTTTGCCAAAATGACATTTTCTTAGGAGAAAAATATTAACATGTTCCCAAACTGTTTTAGAGATGATTCATGCCAATAAGCTGCACTTGCACTGAGGACAAAGACAAACTTTTTACTTAAATTGAATGTCTTAAGCAGCTGAAGTAACAGGCTGAAGTTTAAGAGTATTATTTCAGAAATATTTAGAGAATGACACAATATTTCTTACCACTGTGAATCAATTTTGAGTGAAAGTCACTAATTTGATACAGGACTATTTCTCTCGTGGGTTGTTCTATCATATATAGACTGTGAGAGATATCATATATAGACTGTGAGAGTGAACTGTTGGGAGCCTGACAAAGTATATAAAAATGAAAAAAAATAGGATTATCCACCTAAATTCTTTAACTGAAAAGCAGTATAAGATAAAGAGCTGAAAAAGCTTTAACTTGGCCTCTAACTTAGCCAAGAACTCATTAGCTGAAATAAATTTTTTACCAACTTTCTTACTGGGTGAAGCAAAACTTAGAGTATTTTGATAATACATATCTAATTTTAACTTACCTCTGTGTGACTGCATTTTTGTCTCATATTTAAGATAAAAAGTTCAAATATCAGAGGTGAGAGGCATTTGAATTCCTTCTGTCCTGAGTGGTCATTCGGATAGGATAGAGAAGAAAAAAAATAAGGCAAATATAATAAAGAACTACTGATTGGTCTTCAGCACAGTGTCCAAGCAGAATCCATGACACTTCAGTCCTTGCAGAAGGACTCTACTAAAAGACCTCATCACACAACTGGAACTGCTGCAAAGCTAATATGTCAGATTTCCTATTCAATTAATACATATTCTTTCATTAATGCATCTCTTTGTTTTTTGAACCTCCACAAAATTTTGACATTCCAAATGATAAGTGAAAAAGTCACCTGCTTCCTGACAATTTAATCACTATTCCCTGATCCTGTACTGGAGCATATAGTGAATGTGCTCCCTTTTACTTGCTTTCTAACTTTTGATTATGTTTTTGGGATTGCTCCTGAGGTGTGACCTGATGTTTCCATACAATTCTCACTCTCATAGCTTCAATGTTTTGCCCTCAGAGTGGATAGCCCTTCTCTTTTTTTTTTTTTTTTTGAATGTGTACTGATTTGCCTTTAACTAGATTGACTGTCTCACCTTTTTTACTGGTCTTCACTCCATAATTTCAAAGTTTACCAAAAGTCTTCACAATATATTTAATTTTTAATTTCCCTTTTATGTGAGCAAATGAATTAATTTACAGCAACAAACTTTTTGTTTACTTGCTAATCTCCACTACATATAAATTTTAAGTTCAGTGGCCCAGAAGTTGATATGTGTGGAATCTCAGAACTGCTGTTCTGTCCGGAATGTTCAGTTTCCTTTTCCTCTCGCTTTTTTTGTTTAATCTTCAAAACTGGATCAATCCTACATAATTTGCTTATACTTGAGCTTGTCTTTACTAGGTGTTTTCAGCTGATCTTGTCTTCACATTCTCTAGCTTCTAGGTCCTTCTTTCATAGTCTTGTTTTCCTTTTTCCATGGGTCTTTTTCCCTACATCTCTGTAAATGTATCCTTGCAGCAATCTATTTGCTACCATCTCAGCACTCTTTTCTCCGTTCTTCCTCTACCTCATTTTCTTTTGCTCTATCACTTCTCTTACCTATTATGTCACTATTTATTAGTTCAATTATTTCTCCAATTTTTTAATCAATACCCAGCAGTAGAAACTGAATAGAAAGAGGATACTCTGCAAGAGATCTGAATAAGAAGGTGACTTAAAAGGTTCTACCAGCATCAATGAAAGCAATCTAGAACATGAAAATAAAACTTGTTGTAGTAATGTGGTGGGACTGACATCACGGTTTTAGTCAGAGGAAAGGAGTAAGCAAGATAACAACATGATAACTAATCTGTGAATTAGGGAATGAGAAGGTTAATGAAACAATTTGGCCTGGGCACTGATATTTCCATGTTCAAATAGATGCCAATGACCCTCAAATCCCCTTACACTGTGTGTCTAAGTGCTCTGTGTATTCTTAGCTCTGCTGTCGTGAGCCTGAGGGTATGAATGGGATTACCTCGCCAAACACAAATGAATAGTATTTATTTAGCATAGTCACTTAATCATTCTTGAACAAACTCCATGAATCTTTTAAACACATCAAATCCTCCAAGGCATTTCATTCTGGCACAGAGATATATTTAAAGGCATTCTGACAAATCTTTGACACTGGGGTGAAATTCTGGCATCACTCAAGGTAATGGCAGACCTCCCACAGGTTTCTAAAAATCCAGTTAATAATATACAATGTAAATATAAATGTATACACACACAGAGAATTCAGAAGCTGATTTTTTAATATAACTTTGAGTAAAAAGAATAATTTTCATTCTGTGATATTACAACTGCTTTCTAATCACCTATAACCACTGGGGCGTTAAAGAATGTCATATATGCATTCTAAATAACAAAAACTGTGTGATCTCTATGGAGATTGCCCACATATATTCTTTTGGCACATTGTTCCTGAAACAGGACACTTTTAGTTTTAGATGTATGCTTATGACATATTGTCCATTTCACCACGGTGACCCAACTTTATAGTATTTGTTATCAGTTTTCCTTGCCATGATGGGTTTTGCAATTATTTGGTGTGAAATCTAAACTGAAAACTAAGAAATTTCAAAATACTCCACTAAATTTCAAAATAGTGTATACACAATAGAGCTAAGATTGGATGAATAGTGAGAAAAAATTATTTCAATAAGCCAGATGTGATTCTGAAAACTCAGTGAGCAAGCCAGCACTTCAGCTGGTATAAATCAGTGAAAAACCATTGAAGCAATCTGAGCCACACTAGTCTATTAGACAAAGACTTGATCTCCATTCTCTTCTTCTGCTTTCTCCATCTCAGAATGAATTTCAAAGCCCAGTATTAAACATAATTTTTATGTATATTTTGTGTATAATGTATATCTTATTTTCATTACACTTGAATGAATTACTGGACTTAGCTACATCATACAGACTTTTAATGGTCAGAAAAGACTGCCTGATCGAGCAGCATAAGCTGGGGCATGGGAATTCTAAAACCAATGCAGTTTGCAGTCAGGTTATTTTCCCAAAGCAGAAAAATTTAAGCTTAGCTTGTAGTATAATTATTTTGATAAAATTTTAAAATAGATTTCCTATTTCTCTAATATAGCCTCAGTTGAAAATGAGAAAAACAGTATCAACTATTAACACAGAGACAAACTTTTAGATTACACACTTTCTTGCAGACCAAAATCACTATAAAACACCCCAGACATGTCCATTTTGAATAGTAGTTTGGAGGATAATCCTATTTAGAAAAAAGTTGGCCCATGTTTACAACAGAGTATGACAATAAAAGGACATTTTCTCCAATGTAAACAAATTATTTATATAGCTTGCACAAAAGGTTAATTTTACATTCCTATGATCTTACTCATACAAACATTATTGAAAATATCGCTTTATCCAATTTAGTAGATATTCTGAGAAACTGCTTGCGATAAGAAATTACCCACGGCATCTAGAATGTTATCTAATAATAAAAAATACATTATAAAACATAAAAATGACAGGAGTGTTTATGAAACACATATATGGAAAAAAATAAAGATATTAAATATAAAATTTCATAGGTCACACACCTATTTAAAATATTTTAATAAAATCTGGATCCTTCACACTATCATTAGGGCAAAGTAATATAAATTTTTCCATGCAGTTTTCCATCCTGTAGCAGCTTACTACGTGTGCACATGACATAAATAGTCAGGATGGTAATTTCTTATGCATAGTGCATTCCAGTTTTCCTCTACTAAAAAGTTAATTTCTGAAAATTAGAAGAATATGTATTCTAATGAGAAACACCTTAGAAATACAAAATTAAAAGTTCTAATTATATTGCTTATAGCTCCTGCAGTTTATTTCAAAACATCTGTCATGATTTAAACTCTACTTGAATCCAACTTGTGAAAAACCCAAGAACAATAGAAAGCTAAGCTTATTATTGCTGTCACTGAAATACATAGGAAATTTTCTTATTTAGCTTTAGTGGGTAACTCATAATTAATTAAACTTATTTGTTGAGACATGCATTTAGATTTATATTAAAATTATAAAACAAAAAGTAAGATCCTCAGTTAAAAGCTTGAGGATTCCAAATTATTAAATTATTTGAACTTGCAGTTTCTAAGAGTTGAGGTTTCAAAAGCTGAAAGTTAAGGAGACAAGAACCTACCAGAGGCATCTGGACAATGCCCTTAACACGATGTTTTAAATTCTGGTCAGCCCTGAAATTGTCAGGCTGTTGAACAAGATGATCATTGTAGGTCCCTTCCAAAAGAAATATTCTATTGTATTTCTATTTCTATATTTCTATTTCTATTCTGTTCTATTTAATTAAATAACCCCAAAGTAGTCTCACAAAGTAGCAATGATCACATCAGAGAGGAATAACTCCATTTATGTTTTAGGCACTGTCCCTCTAAAATACAATGTTGTCTGAAAACCCCCAAATACTGGTACGTAGGTGGTTGCAGTGTGCCCATTGAAGACAACAGATGAAGTGGTTTCAGGTCAAAGAGGTAAACACAATACAAAATGCGACAATTTGCTATGACAAACAGACTGTCAGCAGGTTTTTTCCTTTCTTTGTCCCATGTCAAGTGACACTATGGCTGTGTCAGAAAGAAAATAAGTGTTAAAGCTCATGTCACTACACCTTAAATCACTTTAGTCCACTTTTGCAACTCCTTAAGGAACTACTGTTTTACTGTGCCTATTCAAGCTAATAGACTGAAAGGGTTCCCAATAAGACTTAAACTCCCCAAATTATCACATACATAAGGCTTATCACTGTTACGACCCACCCCAGAAAGCAAGGGTAACCCACGTTCTTGTTAATAGATGCCTTGGGGCAGATTAGAATGAAACAACACTGAATGATGGGTGTTTGTAAATATGCACACATAGGGGTTTTTAGAACAATTTGTTTGTGACTCCAGGAATAAATACAAATTGCAAAAAAATCCATTTTAGCTAGCATGAAATTGACTCTTAGGTCACTTCCTGTTTTGGGTGTTATTTTTTAGATTTGTATCAAACCCCAGTAACCTCTTTTTGAGAACGTTTAGAATATGAATATTTATTAAAAGGGACAAACTGCTAACAAATATGAAACAGATATTGGATAAATACTCTACTGAAATTAAATGCCTTTTTCATTATTGACCATCTTTCTTAGTTTAATTCTCATATTTGTTTGCTCTATGTTTGTTGTCACATTTGCTTTTTTACGCAAAGATACAGAAAGAACATTTCCTGATTTTTGTTTTATAATGACACCATAGAGTGAACTACAGTACATAACTGCTTTTATGAAATTGTGTCGCAGTTTTCAGAACAAAAAAATACAGTTGCAAACTGCTTATGCTAGGGCATGAATCACTTACCTTCAGTTAAAAAGTATGTGTGGAAGTAATAAAAATTAAATTTCTTCATTTACTATGAAACAATAATAATAAAATTTAATTATTAATATATTCTATTTATTATGAAAAGCTGTATTTATTACGAAAAGTTGCATTTTTCTATGCAACAGCATAAAATTTTACTAGTTTATGAAAGCACTTGGATTTATGGCAGCTGTTCAGGTGGCCCTTATATTCAAATGCTGAAATTTTCTCAGTGGAATTCTTAAAGTTACCAATATGGTTAAAGTTTATTACAGTACAAATACTTTGCTGGGTCATTGCTTATATGACAACTTTCTTGTGAGCCACTCCTTTGCCTCACATGGAGATCCAAAATTACCTAATCCAGAAGTACAACTTCATTCAACAAATGATGAATCAGATAGCTTGGCCACCGGAGGGAATGAATTTCTATTACTGCAAGGTTGCATTGTATGGTGGTCATAAAGAAAATAGATATATCTGGTTTTGACAGTTCAAATAGAATGGCCAAAGGACAAAATGACACAGCTTGTGCCAATGAGTAAGGTAAATACAGTGCTGCTTCAGATAACTCAGAATGGCAATTTAAGATTGTTATGATCTTTCTCAGTTGCCCAGAAACTATCATACTGTATTAAATCTAAGTTTATTGTCTCTAAATAAAAATTAGAATGTCTGTCCTAGACGCAGACTCAAATCTCAGTATTTTCATAAAGTATTCTCCAGAGAAAGTAAACTAGTTGCAATTTATCCTTCTAAAAGTTGACAAGATGTCAAAGGAAAGAAAGTATTTATCAATAAAAAATAGTTATTTTGACAAATTAGTCCACTGACCAAAAAAAAAAAAAAAAAAAGGAGGTTTTATAGTTTATATCAGATTTAAGAAAACTTGGAAAATCATTAAAGATACAGTTAAAAGAGCTGTGACTTCAGCCAATTATCAGGAGAAGCCTCTCTTTCACCATAAATAAAATATTTATTGCTTCATAGTTTTAAATTCCTATTAACAGAAAAAAATCTGGTTTTCAAACAAGCTAAGGTTTGATGTTTCTAGGCATCCACCTGATTCCTGTATCGTTAACCATCAAAATATATAAATTATCAGTATAAATAAATACATGTACACAGCTTTGCATGTACCTTTCCTACCCTGACACCCACTGGCTCTACCAGCTTTCTATTACATATACATCACATAGCTTTTTCTATTACATATCCTGCTCTGGAGAGAAGGTTTCTTACTCTAAATTAATTAAGTTGCTTTCATCAGAGTGAGTCCCGCATAAGGAATGGATAATTCTCACTTCTACTGAGTTCACAAAGCATTGCTATAGCTTGTTTAAACTGGGAGGGGTACGCCATATTCATGATAATATATTTCTGTGTTTCTGTATGCCCTTTACATTTACACCAGCTTCTATTCCTACCTGTTCTGTTTTCCACATCTGTAGTCTCACAAACTAAAGAAAAGATGGGAGAATATTATTATGATTTATTAGTTCTAAATGAGCAGAACTGTGAAGTGACTGAGCTACCAATCAAAATTAGATCTATTCCAATATAACATTTGTTAGTCTATTTTGCTTCCTTCTGACTTACATGTTCCTATGCAATTGAGTAATTCTGCTACCATATCAAAACCTTAGAAATGTGTTTATTTTAATGTCTCAAACTATTGACTAGGTAGTCAAGCTGTGCAGCCAGAAAAAAAAAAAAATCCTATGTACAGGAAATGCAAAGTTTGTAAGAAATTACATGAAAATCAGTTTTTACTTTGGATGTCTAATTTCTTTGAAACTTAGGAACTATTTTCCTCTTTTAACATAGCTAAAACTATTTGCTACGTTTTCAATCTGCCTCAAAATGTCAGTTATAATATATTTTACAGTACATTTTGTAGGACAGAACATGCAATGGCAATTATCTACATTTGGAAGGCTCTCATTTTTTTGCTGTAATCTTTTTTGCAGCACAGGATGACTGGATAAAAATTTTGAATAATTATGGAATATTGTTTTCTTCCAGTGTTATGGTTCTTTGTTCCTGGCTGATGCTAAGATTCTTTTTCTGTTTCTGCAATCTGTAGTTGTAGCAAGAATTGTATTCCCCATTTTTTTCATTTGGAGTAACATTTGGCAGGCTTTCTCTAGCACTGAACCATATGCATGTGGGTCATCTTGGATTGAAGGAAATAATTTCTTATGGGAAGGTTGTAAAATTGGGATATTGTCTTCCAGAAATATGTGAAAATTTAATTTTTTGGCTTTTATTTGGCTTTCTCTTGTTCCTATGAGCCTGTCCAATACTGCACTATATTTTACAAATTCTGATTTAAATTCTTTCCCTTCAACAGAAAGCCATAGCTTGCCCTTCATCCAGCTGTTGCTTCACTTGGTTACACGTTATCCAGAGAATGTTACTGTGCTCTCATTTTCCAAGACAGAAGAAAACTTGTTGTTTTGCTATACTCAAAAATTTGAGATGTTTTCCATAGATTTATAGAAGAGATGTGGAACAAGATGTGATTACTTTAGCAGTAACATATGTCTAAATCGGGGAGGTTATTTCTGAAGATAAAAAGTACGGAGGAAAGGTTTCCAGTTCTTGAAAGGCACTCAGCAGGAAATACAGTGCTGGGATTATGCTGTGTTTGCATTATATGAAATTAAAGGAGTCTGTGAAATACTGACTTTTTTTTTAATCAGTGGATACTAGTTGTTTCTGATAAAACTTTGCTTGTGTTAGGGTTTCCTAGAAGATATTTGACGGGTTTAGTACAACTTACTCATTTTGTCTCTATCTTATATCTGTATCCGTGGCTTGCAAACCTCCACGTTGCCAGCAGTTCACACTGTATATTTAGAATAGCCAAAGAAACAATTTTCATGGCATCAGTGATGTTAAGACTTCCTCAAATCTTAGCTCATCAACAAATCTGTCTGGAAAATTCCAGTTCACCAAAATTGAATAGGGTTCATAAAAATTAGCATGATTCAGTGAACCACAAACAGCTCCTCTTATAGTCTACTGGAAATGCCATATATCTGGCTTAGTGAATCACAGAACAGCTGAGGTTGGAAGGGGCCTCTGGAAGTCACTTGGTCCAAACCTCCTGCTCAAGGAGGACCACCTAGACCAGGTTTCCCAGAGCAGCTTTTGAATGTCTCCAAGAATGGAGATTCCACAACCTCTATGGTCAATCTGTGCCAATACGCAGGCACCCTCTGCTTTCCAATATGCAGACCAAATCTGTGTTCCAGTCTGTGCCTGTTGCCCCTTGTCCTGTGACTGGACACTCTTGAAAAGATACTAGCTCCCTTCAGGTGTGTTTATGCATTGCTGAGATTCCCCCTGAGCCTTCTCTTCTCCAGGCTGAAGAATCTCAGCTCTCTCTTAGAGATCTTCCACTGGACTGTCTCCAGTATGTCCATGTCTCTCTTGTATGAGGAAGCCCAGAACTGGGCATGATACTCCAGTTGTGGCCTCCCCAGGGTGGAGTAGAGGGAACCTTCCTTAATCTGTTGCCAACTGTTCTCCTTATGCAGCCAGATGATCAGCTCTCAGCATGTTCTGGTGCACTGGATTGTTTCTCCCCAGGTTCAGGACTTTGCACTTCTCTATGTTAACCTGCATAAGGTTCCTATCAGCCCATTTCTCCAGCCTTTTGAGATCACCCTGGTGCTAGCATTGATGGTGTTTTAGCCATCATCTGCAAACTTGCTGAGGGTACACTGTCAGATCATTCAGATCATAAATGAAGAAGGTGAGTAGTATAGGACTGTATTGACCCCAGTGAGACACTGCTAGTTACCGGCTCCAACTGCACTTCCTACCACTGATCACAACCCTCTGAGCTAAGCCCTTAAGCCAGTTTTGAATCCTCACTGTCTGCTCATCCAGTCCATACTTCATCAACTTCCCTCTGGGCATCTGATCAACCTGATCTAGTGGAAGATGTCCCTGACCACAACATGGAGGTTCGAAGGGACCTTAAAGATTACCTAGTTTCAAACCATTTCAAACAATTCTATGTTTCTATGATTTTATAGGACACAGTGTCAAAAGCCTTAACAGAAGTCAAGGTAGACAATATCCACTGCTCTCCCCTCACTTACCAAACCAGTTGTTACATCATAGATGGATATCAAACTCTAGAACCCTAATTCCTAATTCCTACCCTTTTTGAAGAGGTGTTTAAAAGACATGTGGACATGGTGCTTAGGAACATGGTTTCGTGGTGGACTTGGCAATGCTGGGTTAATAATCGGACTGTATGATCCTAAGGGTCTTTTCCAACCTAAATGATTCTATCATTCTTTCACTTAAAACATGTAAGAATATATGCAACAAACTTAATAGAAAAACATTCATTGTTGAATCACTAAGTTGAAAAGAAACCATGTATGCATTATTTGAATTTGGCGTACTAAGGCATCATATAAAAAAATATTTCCTGAGAAACAGCCCTTTGATGGTTTATAAATAACAGATTTTTAAAACAAAGTTACTTAAACTGGATTATATACTTTAAGATAGAGTTTTAAATATATCAGTAACCCAAAATAATCTATCTAACACCTTAGAAGTCAGAATTCTAACTTTTGTTGTTGAGAAATTACAGAGGATATAATAAAACCATGAGATGAAAAATTGAACCAATGTCATAGCAACTCCAGTAGGTAAGTTTATATTTTCTCTTTAGTACTGAGGCAGGCTGAAAAGTCTTAAAGAGAGTAGACAACCTGTTAAGAGTTCTGCAAGATTCACACGCTTGAACAGCAAAGTGGGAATATTTTATTAAAAATGACACTAAATCAGATGTATTCAATCTGAACAGAGAAGCAGTATTTATGGTGGGAAGAAATCCAGCAGAAGAGCTTAAAGCCAGCCTCAATCAGAATGCTTGAGCTATCAGGGAACAGGGAGCTGTGTCTATGTGTGTGTGTGTGTTCACCTCCCCCAACCCCTGGGTCATGCTACCTAAATTCATTGTGGGAATGTTAAGCACATTGCTCTGAAGTAATGGATTGAACTAAACTTATATTTCAACCAAAGTTGAACAGAAGGACAACAGAATTATTTTGAACTCTTTTACAGCTCTGAAAATGGAAACTTAGCTGAACTTGATCTTGTTGTATGGTTATAGCAGTTATTACTCCACTGATGCAAGCCAACTCATTTGACAGTCAGCTTGCATGGCTGACTTCTGTGTGAGATACCTGTGCTATCTCTCGGCTGATTAGCTGGAGTGTGACTAGAAGTGGAGCTATTGCAGCTCAACATAGATCTGTGCCTGAGCCAGCTTACTTTTGACCCAGTTTTGAGGCTTACATGGGATTCAGACTATCACATATTGACTAATTAATCTAGACATTGGAGGAAACTTAGAGAAACTCTAAGCAAGGATCTACTGGAAGACTAAAATTTATTTTGAAAAGCAGTGTAGGTCATGGTTGTTGATGCCAATCCAGCTCTATTAAACTTGGTGTCAGAGCCAATGATTCATAACTGTTTATCAAAAAATCTTAATCTATGAACACAGATTTCCCCAACAAGTTTAATCTGAAATACAAAACACAAAATACAATCTAATTTATAACTCTGAATTTTTGCCAACTACCACCTGTAGTTAGATTATGATATCTACTCTTTTAATATACACACAAACTCAGTAATGAAAAATTACCTAAGCTTTGCTACCAAAAGTTTAGAATCTCTTTCAGTCAAAACTTCTTAAATAGCTAGCAAAGAAATGAGATTAATTCATGACTAACAAATATGTGGCAAGTCAGTTTCTTAGGTATTATAGGGGCAATAAACAACAAAACCCACAATTTCAGTATTAGGAGTGACTAAAAGAGGAAATTCTCACTTTTGCTCACTGAAAACCATTTTTGGTAAGTTCTAGGAAGGTATACATAAGTAGGAATCCCAAATAGAATAAAAGAAAAATTACTTATAATACTATTAAAAGAAAGGTGGTTAGTAACTAGTTAGTTACTAAAAGTTATTAGTATAATAAGTTAGTTATTAAAATTATTAGTATAATAAGTTAGTTATTAAAAAGAAAGGTAGTTAGTAGCTCTCACTGAGAGTAATAAATCCAGCATCTCTCACTAGACTGTAGTGAGAGACATGATAAAAGAGCACAAAAACGTGCAAAGATGAGAAGTCATCAGTAGCTTCAGGTAATTCAGGGAACCTTTCATTGCAGAGTAGGTGAGAGATGCTGAGCATTACCAGTAAATTTGGGTGCATGTGACCATCTCCGTCTTTCCCTACTTGCTACCAGGGCCCTGAGGGTATCACTGAGACCTTCTTCCCCTTCTGCCCCCCTCCAGGTCCATCAGTGGCATTACTGGCACTGCAGCAGGGCGAGCCCCCTGCTCCCCACAGCCCTGCCCTGCCTGACCACTGCTCTCCCAAGCTGGGTCCACTTCCCAGGGAGCTGTCCGATGCCCAGGGCTGGAACTTCTTGCAGCTCGCCCTAGCTGCCCTGCTCCTATGTTTTCCAAAAGGATAAAACTAGGGTAAGAAGTGTTTTGATATTATTGGCAGCTCCAGTGAATGTCCAAAGGTATTGCAGGAGTACAGCTTCACTTATTTTCACTTTCAAGACATTACATTAAGAATCCATTATAATTGCTGTTGTATTTTGTGTCAAGTAAAAAAAAGGGGAAAAAAAGCAGCAAAACTCTCCTTGCTAGCTACCATGTTTAAAAGTCTACAAAAAGACATCTGTTTTAGTTGTACCATGACTGCTATTGCTTTTCTTTTAGCCACTTGTATTGTACCTGGACATTTAAAAATAACTACTATTTTGACCTTTAAAATGATTATATTTAGGGTGGTATTTCCTACATAGACATACTCTAATCACACAGACAATCACAGAAGTGAAACCTTAGCCAAACTTGTACAATGTATCAAGAATGTGTGGTTTATTAAAGATTCTTTCTAAACATCAATAATGAGAGTCGGAAGGACAAAAAGTAAATTCTTTCTAAGCATTTTCATTTTGGAAGTGTCATAGAATCATAGAATGGTTTGGGTTGGAAGGGGACCTTTAGGATCACCTAGTTCCAAACCCCCCGCTGTGGTCAGGGCACTTACAATTAGACCAGGTTGCTCAGAGCCCCACCCAATCTGGCCTTGAACACCAAGTATTTTGTTATTCAGCTTTCAGTCTCATGGTTTCTGGTCAAATGTTCATGTCTATCACAGCTGCGATAACCCTGCATGAGTTGGAAATTTCTGAATAACCCAGGATTTTTCCAGAATTTGAATCTGGCTGTGATTGTTTTGGTTTCTAGACATAAATTGAATCATCTCCAATGACTGGATTCATGCCCAGTGAAAATCTCTTCAGTTGGTACCAAAGAAATGCATGCATCTAAAATCAGAAAATCTTTTTGAAAATAATTGCTTATGCCTAAAAGCAGAATAAACAAAGCAGAAAAAAGTAATCAAAAACTTACTGAACAGCTTTAATACATACCATCTAAATTTCTAGGACAATAAGACGTACATTAATCCATAGCATTGTGAAGGGCATTAACACATTTAAAGAGTGGGGAGTGGAAAGAAATGCTTCACAACTATGGAAGACTGTGAAAACCTAATACTGACTTATTTTCTCTCAAAAAGATGCTTTTCAATATTTCATGAATATTGTGTATATTAGTGCAGTGTTTCTTAGACAAATGTATATAAAAGCAGTATTAGTCACTGTTTGAAAGAAACTAGGCAGATTGTTTATCAATTTTAACTTGTCATGTGATGAACACAGTGAAATGCAATGACTACAATGCAAAATAATTTGAACCTTAAAGACCTACTGAAGAGATAAAGAAACATTTACTACCAGCTTTCATTTGGTAATGAATGATTAAAAGCATTTGGGACAAACAACAGAACCCTTCAGAAGGCTCTATCCACAGAAATCTGCAGGAAAGCTTCCTAGTTGTTCAGTCTGGTCATTTTAGATTAGGACCACAATTTATTTAGCTGTTGGATTGTCAGCTGTGGTTGATTTCAATCACATATAACAATACGTCAAAGGCTGTATCTGTAAAAGGATTTTGACATCTAAAATCTATGTCCAAAAATGTAGTCCACAATACCAGAGTGACTGAACATCTAGACATTTTTATCCCACTTAATCCCATCTGGGACCCAGTAAGAAGGTGGAATTTCTGGGGATGCCTGATCTGTCTCCAGTGAAACTGAAGACATGAATTCCTTATAGTGTAAATTGGCCACAGAAGAAAATTTTAGCTAACAAGGAAATGGTCAGAACAGTTTCCTTGGCAACAAAAAACTAGCACCAAAACATCTTACCACCTCAGTGCCCACAATAACTGGATTTCAAAATAACTTTTCTTTCATTACTTTCATTACTTTTCTTTACAGGTAGAATGGATCTTTTATTATTGGTTTTGTACACTTCAGTGTGAGAAGAAGAGAAATTACAGAACTGCTTTGATGCACATTTTGAGTTACTTTTTACTCAATCTCAGAATGCACAGAGAGACAAGCCACTCACTTTCCTGTGTTTGTATAATCCTTGTAGGAAGAGATTGTTTCTCACAAATTCTGGGAATCTTATGATTGCCTGACAATCACATATACTTACTAAATTCATTGTTAACGGAGCATGACTGTTGCATGTACAAGACCTCTGGGGAAGAAGTTGTGGGCAGGATAATAATTTACACATTTGATTTCTATTAAATTGTTTTATTGGAAGAGTGTTATGAAGCCCCATGCACACTTTAATAAATGGCCTGACTGTAATCAGCACAGTATTGTTCCTCTCTAGGCTGTCCAGCAGCCCACGATTATGTTAAATGATTAAGGTTAGCAGGCTGATGAATCTTATGCTGTATATCCAAGTATTTTACTTGGATGGCAATGTATTAAAAAGTATTCCTGACAACTGGTCTTATAAAAGTTGTAAGATTGTCTGATTTTAAGTTTTATATGACACCAAGTACATTTTTCCAGCCCATAAAATCCACTTTATTATGCTGCATCAATTTTGCGTCTGAGACTTTGCACTATGTTACTTTATAAATAATTTCTGTGTGAAATTTAGTTCCTTTCTATAAAATGGAATTGAGTTGGGGAGCACTGAAACCATCAGATGCATAAGTTCAATGTTAATGGCATTCTTTGACCTCTATAAGATCTTTCACTGCTGACAATAAGTCAGTTTTACTGTAATACATTCGTCTTATTGTAAATATCTCCAGTGGCATGGGACCACGGCTATTTAGCAGGAAGGGAGGCACACTGTTATGTCAGAAAGAGAGCAGACTATGGGAATTAAGTTGATGGGGGAGGATGTCTAGGTTTTCTGTTTGCCTCAATGTGTGAGCTCTCAGTGCGACATATGCTACATTTCTTTACTGAAAAACTTAGGAGGTTGCAGTAACTCATAAAGTTTTTCAGATTACTTTGACAAGTTCTACAAGCAGTAACAAAAGTCCCATACACTTTTCAAGGTAAAAAAAAAAAAAAATCCTATCCCATTAAAAGGTCTTCTTTAAGTTGTTTGCAGACTGGGAGAAAAGATCTGAATTGTAAGGAATGTGGTTGCTTAAAGATGTGAAGGAAAGAGTAAAGAGAGATATATTTCAGTGAGCAGAGTAGGGATTTGAGACTAGCTAGGAAAACTAACTATAACGAGGAAGTAAGAAAGTGGGAACATGAATAGTGAGCTGAAGTCCATACAAGAGACTAAGAGGCATTGAGGATAGACTGTATTGATTGTTAAAAGAAATTAGAGGAAGATCAGGATGGAAAGATTGATAACAAGGACTGAAAAAAAAGCAACCTAGATTATTAAACTGAAATAGAAAGAGGAAAAAAGATTGTAATGGGAAAGAAACTGAGGGAATAGAAAAGCTATTGGAAAGCAACAATATGGAAGAAGATGGAAGGAAATTACATGGAAAGATGATCAAGAGCCAAATAGATCATTTGTTGACTAAAAAGCGGGCATATGTAGTCAGCATTTCTGAATCTCATCTGTTCCTCAAACGACTACCAGAATTTATCAGACTCACAGGCCACAGAATGAAACTTCTTAAATATAAGCATTCATCTTGGAATCTGTCAGTACCTTAGCATGATTTTCTGTTCTATCTCCAATGATGGGACTGTTATGCTATGAAGTTACAGGTTCCTAACCAATAGTACTAGATGATGGCATTCCTATTCTTGCCTTGTTTCCAAAGAAAACTGAGGTTATACAGTTGCATTTTCTCTCTAACGTCTTTTACACCAACTGGTCAATGTCCACTGCTTTTTTTCAGAGATGAAGTGGTCTCCTTTTGCTACACATTTTGTAAACTGCAATGACTGGTCAAGAATACAAACCTCATCATATCTGCTGTGTTAAAAAAGAAAATGGAGAGAGTCTAGTTGATGGTATTTTGCTTGGTACCTAGCTCCTGCTAGTCCACATACATGGAGCTTTGTGCACTTGAGTGTGTTTGTTGCTTTTCTAACCGTGCAGGATGTAAGGAGAAGGTAGAGATACTGGAATTTCATTGGACTAACTGAGCAGAATTGGAGGCACTGAAAGGAAGAACCAGAGAAGGTAGATAAACTGAAGGCCTTGAAGACAGGAACGGGAGTCATTTAGACAGGATACTAAAGGCAGTGACAAGTAATAGGAAGAAGAATCCTTAAAGAACATCAAAATTCAGTATTGTTTTCTCTCCAATCCATGAATTCTGAAGCCAAACTTCATTGAATTCCTGGAAGTTAAACTTCATTGATTCCTGCATCACTGGAAGTTAAACCACTGGGTTTTTTTTCTAATTCCCAAGATTCTTTAGCTCCCAAGGTCCATATTTACATGTAAAATTGTATAGTGAAGGAATATAGTTAGAAATCCTTAGAAGTAGCCTCCAAACCTCAGTTTGTCCCTGTGTACATTTGACACTAGATGCCTAGTGGCATTTCTAAATATTTTATTTCTAAAATATGTTTGTGCATACTGACTACCAAAAGACTTTTGAAATGTAGCTTCCAGTTTTGAAAACATTGTTCAGATTAATTTAAAAATTCTGTATTCTGCAGCTATGTGAAGAAATAATAAGCTCATTAAAAGGTTCTCTACACGATAACAACTTGAATTTCTGGTGTTATGCATAAATGTATTCCTCCTCTGCACAATGACTGAAACATTTTAATATTGTAATTGAAATACTCTGTAGGCTTCCATTATAGAGCCTGTTAGTTAGGCTTTCAGTAAGATGTCGGGAACAAAGTTCTTTCTTGGCAGCGGACTAATATTTTTTTACCTAGTCTCTTTAGAAGACAGCTAGTGAAATAATTTGCCTCCTTTCACTTGGATTACAAAGGCCTAAAATACAATGTAGCAGCAGAGGAGAGTGACTAACAAAAGACAGATGTACCTAAGTCAGAGAAGTGAATGTAGTCAAATTGTTGACTGGTTTTTTCTTAATTTTTCCCAAAATATTGATCTCATACTTAAAATACTGATTTTTTACTTCTTAAAATTTGTTTATTCCTTGTCTCCTTCTGAGACTAGGATTACAGGGAATGGGCTCCTTGGTAGCTCTACTGTTATAGTTTATCTCACAATTCTAGTAACATTTGGTTCTTGGCTAACTGAAAATATGTATCCCTACAGTTAAGAAAAGCATTATGAAAAAATTTTATAAAAAAATCAGCTCTGTGCTCTCCTGTTGTCTTGGAGGTCTGTATGGTATGAACCCCAGGAGCACAGGGTGTTATGTATAAAATTTATTTATTTCAGACCACCACAGAGTGGAATAAATATTTTTCAACAAAGTATATCTCTTAGTGTTATCACTTCATAGACTCCTATGTAAACTACAATTGATTAGTTCAAGTATTACTTTACACTCTCTGTGCAGTGGTCACATTAAACATCTTTCCTCACAAATTATAGAACTCACATCTGGTGCCTCAACCTTGAGGCATGTAATTGTGTGTACTTCTCTGTGAGATTCCATGTACTTCTATGTCTATCATTAGTTTTTAGGCAGAAACCTTTTCTTCTACCAGCTTTCAAACTTCAATGCATATTTTTTACATATTATGATATATACACATTTTAATTCCTGCCTTGTGCCAAGATCAGAGACAGACAGTTAATTATTTGTCTGTTGTTGACAACAATTTAAAGACTTTGTAATAAAATTCAGCACCAATAACACTTCAGTCCTTTGCAGGGCATCCATGAAAAATTTTGGATAATAAACTTACATGAAATACATTATTTCTTTCAATTTAGTAATGTTACCAAATATAGCAGTTTGTATACATTCTATAGGTAACCAACAGTTGTGTTTCAATTTTTGAATAGGCCTATAGCAGATATATTCTATGATCTTTGAAGCAAACCATTCCCTTTTCACACATGGGTGCTAATCATAATAGAACAGCATCAAGGGTATTGTGGCAGTCTACTCTCAGATGTAAAGTGATGTTTATACAATAAGTTTTTTTAAGATTTTTTATAAGAACAGCAGTTATTCTTTGGCTTTTCAATATAAGTAACTCATAGTAATCCTTGTATTTGGTGCTACAAAGCTCTGAACAAATGCTGTCTATATGCTGTCACCTGAAAAGGTAATTCATGGGGAAAGGGCTTGCTGAGGGAACTACCAGGCCTTATTGACCCTGCCTGACTTCCCCTATAGTATCCTCCTACACTGCCCACAAGCCCACACAAAATATGATTTTTTTTTTTTTGAGAGTAAATGGATACATGTATTTAGAAAACCTCATAAAAATCAGTCCTGTAACTGAATCTATTGTTGTGAGTATAGCTGATAATTTCACAAGAAAGTTGCAAACACAGTGCTGACAGGATCTAGCCAAATTTAGTTCAGATCCTCATCTGCTGTGATGCAGCAGTCATAGCTGACTGCAGATAACACGCAAGAAAATCATCAACATGTATAAGAACTTTCAAACAACAAGCATATAATTGTCTTTAAACATATTGTTTTCCTGATAACACATTTGATGAGCAAAGATAATTTTGCTTCTGTATTTTTAGTACTGAAAAAACCCCAGTAAGTTCCTGTAGCTACATATGCGAGCTAAAGCACATGTATCCTTTTTAAATACACAAACCAAAGAGGTGGTACGGGTGACTTTTAAAATATTCTGAAAGCATTCATTGTTACATTCTAGTATACAATCCACTTTTTTCCCACACAAATGATCTAAAAATAAATTAATAAAATGTATTTTAATTATTTGTAGATGATGCAGTCCAAGAACCTGCATTGTCATGGAGGTCTTTGAATAATCCAAAGTGAAATCATCACTCATTTACCCAGAAGAAAAAACGGGACTCCACCAGATATGAGTAGAAATACAATCTTACCAAACATACAATAGAGTTGTATAAAACATTAGTAGAAATGAGAAAAATAACCACTATTTTTGAATTTTGAATAATTCTTAAGGTACTTACACCACCTGCAGTCTCCAAAAAATTACCAAAAGACATTCAGTCTTTTTCTCTATGTTTAACAGTTTTTCCTTCATATTTTCATTTATATTTATTGCTCTCTTCCTTTAAATAAGCTTATCATTGCTATATATTTAATCTTGAAGTATTTCCTTCCATTTAACTTCTCTATACTATAAAAAAAACATTGTATTCAAGATAAAAGAAGACAATAGATACTGTATAATATTCTTGTACATATGGCCAGCAGTTTCCTACTTTTTCGTCTAAAATTTTTACATTAGCTGTTTAAATTCAATTACTTCAATGCTCATCCTGGAAAATAAAAGTTTATTTGACTGAGATTTATTTCTTATGTTTACCTTGATTTCTATTAAAATATTGATGTATTTTGTTGGAAACTTCTGTATGAGTCTTGGCTTCAGTTTCTAATATGATCAAAAATATATCCCAAAGTTAAGTGCTTTTTATAGAAAAGCTATTGAATCTTACTACTTTTTTTGTCATTGAAAACACAGTTTATTTATAGTCCTTTTCTATGAGATCTGAGATCTCAGTTTTCTGGGATCATTATTTGAAGAAGGCAAATGTCTTTTTCCAAACAGATCATTCTTTGTGGAAAGGGAATATCCACATATCATATGTAGATTGAATATAAATTACATGCATTGAGAATGTTCTGTTCCTACTTTCAAAAAGCCTGATTTTTCAGTAGATATAATATCCTTATTAATTTCAGTTGCTAGAGAAACAGAGATAGTGTCTAAAGCAGTCAGACTCCAAGCCGGATTTATGTAAAAGTTAATTCCAGACTGATGACACAGTGGGGGGTATATGTGTATGTCTATGTAGGCATACAAAAAAGAAACCTGTGGTAAGAAAATTATGAGCCTCATCTAAGGTAATAGGCCTTAGTACTGTACTGCAAACAGAATAAGACAAAACTTCCAATTTATTGCAAGAAAAGCACATTGTTGAAGCATGGAAACAATGCAGTAGACTGTTCTACTCTGAAAGTCACATAAAAATTAGTAGTAGATGGTAAGAATGTAATGGAAGCACCCTTTTGTTTAAAATGATCAGTGCTAGAGGTACCAAGGGTAATGCAGGAGTTTGCTCTGACATTAAAATACAAATCTGGAGATCTTCTATTTCTTTTGCATAAACCCTAGGATCATTCAGACATTCTAGTAAAGAGATATGAAACAACATTTTAAACAAGTGAAAGTGGTAATAGCTGCAAAGCTGCCTATCACAACTATCACCATGGATTTTGCGTGTTATTAAAAAAACCAGGGTAATTTCTTAGGGTATTTTTAAACTATAAGCATTAAATTTTGAAATACTATTTCCAGTGCAGCTCACTGGGAAATAACCATTTAAAGCATTCATATGAAATAGTGGCCAAGAGTTTGGCAAATAAAGATTTCCTGTCACACTATTTCAGGACATCTAAAGTTTCATGCATCAAACAAAGTGATATTTCATAAACTGTCTATCTGAGCATGTCTGGAGAATGCAAGAAGTTGGATTTCCCACATCTATTTGCAGAGCTAATATTCTTTGAGTTTGGACTTCTTCCAGAGCCTACTTTTTATTTTGCCAAAAGTAACTATGGTAATGTCCTATTCAAAATCATTTCGGTCATCCTGGTTTGAGCAAAACATGTGGCTGGGAAAGTGTGACTGTTTAATTCCAGAAGTTGAAGGTCCATAAGAGAAGATAATAAATGTTGTATTTTCTAAGTTAAATATTCTTTTCATTAATTTAACTAATCTACTGTATAATTTTGGATTATTTGACTCAGTCTGTAAGTAGGCTTACCACAGGCTAGAGATGAGAGTTTGTCCTTGCAGTCAGCAAATAGCTGCTCAAAACACATCAATTACTTCTGCTGCAAATTTACAGAAATTCAGTTTGCTTAGAAGCAAATGAAAGCAGTCTGAAAATTTTTTGCATGCCTGATAAACAGGAATATAAACCCAACTATTAGGTCATTTGGGCCAACTTGGGCCCAAACTGTCTCCATCTGTTTTGTGCATTGATTACACTCCTTATATTACTTGAATTCATCTTACAGCAACACAGTAATTATAATATTTACATTAATATGAAAATTAGTCCTAATCCATAATCTATCTTTCCATATGATTTGGTGTTGAATTCGAATCACTTAACTCACAAGCCAGTTTAATTCCACATATAGTTCCATCTATGTTTCTCAGGACCATATTAAATTATTTTCTGCACTACTAGATTTGTGAGGTTTAGATGACGGTCACAAGCTAATGTTTATTACCTTCTCTGTGACAAGTACTCTATGACTTTTGAATAATAAAATTTCTGGCTAGAAATGCAACTAACTAAATTAAATAATGAGCTGAAAATAACCTAAAATACCCCAACCCTGGTTTTTTGATTTTGATTTTCTTTTAAGTCTAGTGTGATATTCATTAATAGCACTGCACAGATACAAGAAAGGGCAGTCTTAGGTCACAGAGCCAGGATGGACAGTAAGCTTTTTCACCGGCTGGGGGGGCATGTCCTTCCTACTTGTACATACATGAACCATCTTTCCCTGTCGAAACACTAACTAAACCTTTATTATTTTTTTACAGCAGATTGATAGACACTGCTACTAGTTTTTGGCAAAAAGCCAATCCATGTATTGCACCATAGCCTTTTTTCTTTTTTGTGAGGTAACTCTATCACAATGCAGAGAACTAAAATGATGACAGAATCTTTTCTTTGGGTTCTGGAAAGCTCTTTTACAGTAAAACTATCCCCACATTAAGAGTTCCCAGTTCATAGTAGCTGCCCCGTTAGTCCAGTTAGGAGGTCAGCTGGTAGTGTCAGAACTACATTGTGTAACCTGAGCAGCCTGTAGGGCACGAGGTGCGTCTGCCATTCACACAGCTCAGAAAACACTGGCTACTTATCCACAGCCGGGTCTGCCTCAATGACGAATTCTAATCAGAAGTCAAGAAAACGGTAAATACTTCTGATAGTCATAAAGTTTTCTCTTCAGAGTGAATTGCTATTAGTGCAAGAGTCTTTCATACCAAAGGCTAAAGCTAACACATCTTCCTAAAACACACTATTTGCTTACACACCAAAAATAACTAGGAAGAGATTGTGCAACATTGCCACCTGGTGTCATTTTTTCTAACATTTCTATTTCAAAATTAATTTTGACCTCTATTTTTTGCATGGTATTCTTCTTCACAACTAAACATCATTCTAATAATAACAAACATGTACACATTTAAAGGCAAAATACTCAGATTTCATTACATAGGAAAATAAAGCTAGAACAATCTGAAGTTATTTTTTATTAATCTCATCAGTGAGGTTTCCAGGGCAGATTGCCAATAGCCTAGTGTTCCAAACACAGAATCACTTTCATACTTAGAGTCATATCAGTAAAAAAAAAAACAAAAAAACCAAAACCTGACCCATATTTTTACAAAATATTATTAGACATGGCATAAAACTTTGCACCTCATTTACCAGACTTCAATAAAATAGAAGAATAAATAGTTATATCGAAGAAATCAAAATTAAATAGACTACTCTGTGTGAAAAATAAGCCGAACTTTGGCAGGACATGAAACACTGCAGCTATAATACTACACACAACAGTTAAGGTCATTCTAACTGCTTGGAGGAGGATTATGTGTGGCAGTAGGAATTACTTGGAATTCCATTTACTGACTAGAAAAGATTACTGCGAGGTGTTTGGTGACATTGGATCCATCAGAAACAGTAGGTAAGGAATGGACATTTCATAAGCATTTGAAATCAAGTATATCTTATGTAGTTATTTGAAGAATTTCCAGGAGTAGAAAGAATCAATCTCCTCAGGTATTTAATGTGATCACTTTTCTGGAAGTAAACTCTTTCCAAGTAAAACTGCTAAATATTCTGAACTCCCCTTCCCCTAAAATTCTGTGAAATCTATAGATCACTTGCCTGATAAATGACAAATTCTCGTTCTTCATGAAAACAAGTAACTCTAGTCACCAGTCACAACAGGCAACAACAATGTGATTTTACATATAATGTCTGTGTGTATATATATTTATGCACTGCACACACATATATAAAGTCATTTATTACACAATATTTGTTTGAAAGTAAAATAAGTTTTCCATTTGATTAGATTTCATTTTTTCCTCCTTTTAAAAATAGTACTTTTCTTTTTACTTAAAAATGGAAGCTATTGTGAAAAGTCTTTTGGCACCCAGGTGGCAGTACTGTCATAGAGGAGGCAGAGCCTATATCACTAATACCTTGTTTAGACTCAGCTTCTGAGTGGGCACCATGCCAGTCGGACAGATGGGCATCAATAATGGCAGCAATGTGCCCTTGCATGTGCCTGTGCATCTACTGTGTTTGCCTAGGGAAAGGCTTTCATCCAAGATTGTCCAAACAGCTGCTCATCCTGAGTTTCTATCCTTATTGTTAAGAAGAGATGTCAACAGTAATCCATTTTTAAGCTAGATTAATTGTTTTTAAAAAAAGAAAAGTAAAGCAGCTTTTTTGCTGGTAGAGTGTGAGCAGAGGAAACTCGGTATCTTTACACAAGCACATCAACTTCATAAAGCCCTCATCTCCAGCTTTTGAGTGAAAGAAAAATTGAGATGCCATGGTTATTCAGGACAAAAAAAGGAAATAAAGCTTTGTCATCAAAAACCACCCCAAATATGGATGAGACCAAGATTAGCATGATACTCCAGATGGATACAAGTACATATCTGCCTCTGTAATCAAGTGGTAGCTACTTGGACAACCACTGCTCCATAAACCAGTTCTTAGAGGGTTCATGCTCCCCTCCTAGTCTCACATTCTGATGGTATCTGTTATATCTTTCTCCTTAATATGTCAAAAGGTGACAGGGGAGGAGTGAAAAGAGGAGGCAACAATAAGTGAAAAGCCATCATATGCCTCACAGTGCCAAACTTAATCCCACTTCCACTGCAGTGAGGGGAGGAAAACGAATAAATTGACACAAAAGTTTATGGTAGTGCAAAATCTGCTTTCTGTGTCCTTTCTTTTCAGCACTAAATCAATATGTGCTGTCCTACAGTGGGAGACTAAAAAGCCAACGCTTTTCCCACTGACTTTATTTAACTGAAATCCCATATGACCAAAATCCTACAGACTAGATGCAAGTCTATGAACTTTCCTAATCTCATGGGTCTCAGACTATCGGTTCATAGAGTTAGACAGTTGACAAATTACATCTCTGAAGTTACTGACATTGTATGACCACTTTATTGGCAAAAAAACTGCAAGGCCTGCTGGTTCAGCAGCTCTAAAAGACTTGGCTAAATGTATGGATATATGTAGCATCCAGCAATTGTTACATCATCTTTCTTAAGTCTTTTGGATGACAAAAAGATGTAGGCTCCTGTGGCTGATTCAGCACACCCAGACTGCAGGGTTGACATGCAAATATTCAGTCCAGAAAACTGCCAGGGTCCCCCTTGGATAAGAGAGTATAAAAACTTGTATGAAAACTCTGCCCAGTTATGTGGATCTCAATTATGATTATGTGTATTGAGTCAGATTTATTAGATGCGAGAACGGGTGACAACAACACTGAATTAAGAACTAGAGATTCTAGAAAAAAAATAGAATGTAGGTGTTTCTTCATCCTTCAATAGTATTTTTATCCTAATTTGTGTATATTGCCCTCCCAGTTGATTTTATTCCTTGTGCTGTGTGTTATATTTGCAACCTACATATGGTATCTAACAAAAAGACACTACTTGGTTATTTTGAAAGGTGGATTGAAAAAAGAGTAGTATGTTTCAGTCAGATGACATCTTCCTAGGCCAGGATCCATTTAAAGTGTTTCCTTCCAATGGTAATCTCTCAGGGGGCTAGTATATAATCTATATTAAAAAGCAAAATGAAACAAAGCAGAAAAGTCATAGTATTTTCATTTTGAAAACATCAACTCTGTTGGGAAATGAAGATTTTATTTTTATCTTTTACAGCAACTGAATTTCTTTGCACACTCCTGACAGTATGTTAGCCACCAGTTGGAAGACATGGGTTCCATTCTGACTCAGTGCAACAGAAAGGTTATTTTAGTTTAATTGACCACCAACAGTTCTTACAATGAGTACTTCAACAAACAAAAAATCCTCTTCTAGAACTGCTTTGCCAAATCAGATCATGCTTCTAAGCAGGAAATTTTTGGGCAAAGAAAAGAGGGCAATATCTCCAAGTTTCCTTTATATCAATGTTAAATTTTTTGTTTTGTTAAATACTTCAAACTTGATGTATAATTTAATAACATCATAAAGTCTGATGTAAATAAACAGTGCCTCCTCAGCAAGTTCACTGACAAAACAAAGCTGGGAGGAGTGGCCGATAGCCCAGAGGGCTCTGCAGCCCTTCAGAGGGACCTTGGCAGATTGGAGAGATGGGCAGAGAGGAACCAGCTGAAATTCAACAAAGGCAAATGCAGGGTCCTGCACCTGGGGAGGAATAACCCCAGGCACCAGTACAGGCTGGGGGCTGAGCTGCCAGAAAGCAGCTCTGTGGAGAAGGACCTGGAGGTCCTGGTAGACACCAAGCTGTCCATGAGCCAGCAGTGTGACCTTGTGGCCAAGAGGCCAATGGTGACCTGGGGTGCGTTAGGAAGAACATTCCAGCAGGTCAAGGGAGGTGATCCTGCCCCTCTACTCAGCCCTGGTGAGGCCACATCTGGAGTGTTGTGTCCAGTTCTGGGTTCCTCAGGACAAGAGAGACATGGAGAACCTGGAGCCAGTCCAGCAGAAGGCAACAAAGACGATTAAGGAATTGCAGCACTTCTTTTACGAGAAAAGGCTGAGGGGAGCTGGGCGTGTTCAGCCTTGAGAAGAGATGACTGGGAGGGGACCTCAGTGTCTATCATATCTGGAGAGAGGGTGTCAGGAGGATGGATCCAGGCTCTGCTCAGTGGTGCTGAGCAATAGGCAACAGGCAGAAACTGTTGCATAGGAAATTCCACCTGAACATGAGGAAGGTGTGCAGGTGACCAAGCACCAGAACAGACTGCCCAGAGAGGTTATGTAGTCTCCCTCACTGGAGATATTCAAGAATCATCTGGAAACAATCCTGTGCTCTGGGATCACCCTGCTTGAGCACGGAGGTTGGACCAGATGACCCAACAGGTGGACCCTTCTTTAAACATTCTGTGATTCTGCAACCTCTGGGAAACGA
Source organism: Corvus kubaryi (assembly GCF_017639235.1). Taxonomy (NCBI): domain Eukaryota; kingdom Metazoa; phylum Chordata; class Aves; order Passeriformes; family Corvidae; genus Corvus; species Corvus kubaryi. The sequence goes on from NW_024582083.1 coordinate 4,597,629, forward strand.
ACGGACTTCTGGAAAATATCCATCAACAAGTACATTAAAGATATGATCCCTTCCTATTGAATTAATTCACATGGCCTTCACTGAATTTCTATAAAATCACATCACATTCCAGTTTGGACTGGAAAAAAAAAGTGTTCTTGACATAGCACTATTGCTTTAAAAAATCTTTAATATGTGTAGCAATGACCCAAGCAGTTAGCTGGAACACATTTCAGAAAATGATTGTACTCCTTCCTGCATGATGTAAAAACTGTCTTTTGACACCCATCATCTTAATGTTCCTTGAAAATTCATTAAAGCGCTTACAAATAAACTTTCTACATCAAAACCTGGGGTATCCATGCAGTGTTTTGTTCTATTGTGAAAGCCACAACAATTACAGATTAGCCTGGTAGTTACTTGGCTCCTATTTCCCTAATTTTCTAAAGGCAACATTTTCTTTTGGAACTCATTATTATGTGTTTCCTTGACAATCTTTCTCATCTAGCCTTCAAGTCACAAATGACTATGAACTTGGCAGCATTAAAACATTTTTCATCAAAAACACCCATAAAACATTTTGTTAATTCTCTCTGTATTGGTAGCAACACAGCAAGTGAGGAAGAAAAGTCAGCACGAAGAATTTATAACTCTTCTCCTGCTGCCTGAAGAAATGAAGTGCATAGGTATCTGTATATACTGATGCCATGAAGATTTTTGCCTTTTCTTTTATACCCCTGTTATACCTTTTACAACTTCTGTATTCCTAGTGCTTTTTGCCTACATTCTTGGACTTGTTTGTCAAGCTCAGAGACTAAACATTTTAGAAGCTTCGTAGCTAGGGATCAGTGTGCCCCAGACCCCAAGGTCCTCTCCAGAACATAGTCTGTAAACCAAGATAAAACCATCCAGGGGAATGTTCCTTGGGGAGGGGGGCTCACTTGAGCCTCTCATTGGGGAATCTTTGATAGATATACTAATTAGTAAAACCTATAATGATATACCCAATGTTGGGGGGGGGGAGGGGGGGACAACGGGGACACACAGACACAGAGACAGGGACTCAGAGATAGCCTCAGCGGGGTGCATCTCAAGGCATATGACCTGGACGTGCACACCTAAGGATCCTTAAAAATAAATACCAAGGTAAAATCCCTTTTCCCCTTCTAACCGTGTCTGACTCTTTGATTTTAAGACCAGGAAAAGGCATCAATACAACTGTAAATATTCCTATAAATGTACATTCTACAAAATATGTTGTGCTGTTATTAGGGTAGCAAAGTACTGGGACATTGCTCCCCAAACCTCTGCTTCTTCTTTTCCCCTAGAATGGCAGAGACTTTTCACTCTACTGAAATTGCTTCTGCATTTAAACGGTGTTACTTCTAGCAAAATCACGTTTGGTCCTCTAAACTATATTTAGCTTGACTAAAACCCAACTGAATAAAGTCATTCTGACTACTTCAATCAGCCTTTGAAGTCTCTTTAATGCCAAGTGAAACTTGTGACTCTGTGTACAGCACTGTATCTTGTATTTGTGTTCATGAACAAGCACACTAACATACACTTATCCAGTCTTCTGTATGGACTATTCTACACTCCTACAACAGTTGCATTTTAGTTCTCATATAAAAGCACAAGAGAAAGATATTTTCTGTGTTTTCCAAGGGAAGAAATGAAGTGCAATTTGATTTACTTGCTCAGTGGAAAGCAATCAGAGCCTAGATTTCTTCAATCACTTTTGCCACAAGACCATCCTCTCTGAATTCTGATTGCTACTATAAGTTAAAACAACTTACAGACATACAAAGGGGATTTTGTAATTGAGCATCACTCTGACACACCAGTGTGGGAATTTTGGTGAGGGTGAACTTTCCTTCTGTTCTGGGTCTGTTCTAAGACTGAGAACTAAAGAGAGTGGGGGAAGAGAAAGGGGAAGGGAGAGGTGGTAGAGAGATTACAAGCTTCTCTTAACTACAGACAGGTTTGTAATATGTACTAGCCTAGGCTTCCTGTGTTGAGAAGGCAGATAATACCAGGCTTTTGGTTTGCACCTGAAAAGCACACATAAACATGCTACCCCTTCACCTAGTGATGTGAAGTTGAAATCACTGCAATGCTGGGCATTCAGGATACAGAAATCAGGAGCAGAGATGCAAGAGGTGAATTTTTTAAACTACAGAATCCTGAACTTTTTTTTAACTTCATTTTTCATTCCCAATTTCCCTAAGAAGATATTAAGGAAACATAACACGACATATTTTCTCAATTTAATAATTGCAATAATATGCATTTATCAACAAATACTTGTAATGGGACCCTTATTTAGAAATTAGTCATGTTATATTAAGTGTCTTGACAAAACCATTATCTAGACTCCACCTAGATAATGGTGTGATAGTAGAAGATATTACTCTTAATGTCAAATTTAAAACTGATGCTTATTAATATGAATTTAAAGAAATATAAACAACACACCAGTAAATTTATTCCAGTATTCCTTTGGTTTTCATAGTAAGAAAGAATGTTAACAGTTTATTTGAACCACTCTGTAAGGTCTACTAAGACACATATTAAGTGCTGTACATATTCAAATAACAGCATTTATTTTTCTTGGGTCTCTTTCCAGTTGTGTGGAAATGCTACTAAATATTATATTCTGAATGACAGAGGAAACAAGTGCAATATAGCATTCTCTTTTATTTCCTTGCTTTTAATTAATGTTTTGTTAGCTCCTTTAGAGAAATACTACTAAGTGGTTTTGTATAGTGTTCAAAAAACATTTATTTATGTTTCTCAGACCTTAAAGCACTTTTCTTTATGCTTATGCTACTTAGAGAATAGAGTTAGTCATCTATTAAAATATCTACCTAAATTTGTAAAGCAATGTAGGCTCTACAAAATGTTTAAACCACATTACTTCCCCAGTGAAATAATGCAAAATTCTTCTAAAACACCAACAGGAAATTATAAGTTAACAAGACAATGGTGTATTGTGGTACAGCAGGCCTCACAACTAAAAATACTTCCATCAGTATTAGGGGTGGGATTTGATTTTTTTGGATCAGTTTTAGAGTTCCTACTTGTGACTAATCTCTGTTACACCACAGCTGTATAAAACAAAATAAAATTCTAACTGTTCCTGAAATCATGACCAAATGAATCCTTCACTATGTATATGACAAATTAAATTATGCCTTTTTGTTTAATCCACATGAACAACTACTTTTACTAGTATTCAAGCCTGGATATGCCCTTCATCCTGCGTCTCTTGCTAAACACAAACATCTTTGTGAGGTTGTAGGTTTGGGGTTCTGGGTTCAGTCGGGACCGGGCGGACGTAGACGGATGGAGATCTCTATAGGCAGGTCTTGGGACACAGTCGGTTTATTGTAAAGGGCGCGGGTATTGGGGCACTGCTCAGAGCTGCTAGACTCAGCTCTGAGCAGGCCCAAGAGAGTAAGCAGGTGAGAGAGAGAGAGAGGGTGTAAGAGCAAGAGTGGAAGTAAGAGTAGAAGTGGAAGAGAGGAATAGAGAAGTGTCTGAAGTCCTGGTTACAATACAATAAATCATCTTCTGTACTGAATATTCTAATTGTCACTAACCAATCTAATACAAGATACAAATCCTATAGCATTTACATACAGCCTATAAGAGTTCTTATATTACCATAGAGTGTTACATCTTAACTTCTAAAAACTACTCTTTGGACCCCTTCTGCTGAGCTAGTAGGGTCTGCTCTGACCCTTGGACCTGTTTGCAAGCAGAGGGTATTGTTTCATCAAGAGGGGATTACTTCAGTGGCCATACCATTGTTTTCTAGTTGTTCAGTAACTAAGACCTGGTATTTCAAAAGTGGCTTTCATTTCGATGTTGCCTGTAGTTTTCATATTCCCAAAATCTTTTGTCAGGCAATCATATTTCCAAGGTTTTCCTGTTTCATCCTCCCCAACATGAGGTTTAAATGTCTCATCTTTTATAACGATGTTCAAATCTAGCTATTTTTGTCTGTACTGATGACCAAGATGACCTTCCTTTGATAACTGAAAATATGTCCCCATGCTCTTATGACAGTAGGTTACATGCAGAAATTTATCCTAGAGCAAAGTTTTTAACAATCACGTATGTGCTTCATAAACTAAAAATTCAGAAACCCCCTCAAAATCTGGGGCTTTCTTATGTGCTTGATTTTTTTTAAACATACTGTATTCCTTATTCCTTGATTTTAATTTAATTTTCAGCATATTTTCTGTCAGATTGATGTATGTGTCTGTGCATATGTATGGTTGCCTACACATATATGATATGAAATATATAAGGTACAACATTATCTCGTTTAACAGAACTAATAAAGACATGTAGGGATATGTTGCATCAATTATGAGTAGAACATCTGACAGAACCAATACCACACCAGATGACCACCCCCCTCCAAGTTTCTGTATTTTATGTAAAGGAGACTTCTGGACATTATAAAAGTAATTCATTGGTCCACAGCATTCAGTGTTTGGGTTTTTTAACATCATTCTGATATCAATAAAGAAGTGTGCTGAGCAGAGTTAGAGTTAAATATGTACATGAAAGGAACAAATGACTGTGAATGGGGACTAGATCTGCGTGATTTGGATACTGGTACACTTAGCAGTGTTCAAAGATCTTCACCTTAACATAGGATGAGTATATAGCAGGACAGAAAAGTATAGAAAATTGACAGATAATTTTGGCGTATGAAATCTACATTTCATCACTATTTATCCTTTGTGTAGCATGTGGCTTCACCTTCATATAAATTCATATGCAACAAACTAAATATTTTACTGAATGCATCCTTTGCCCAAAGCAAATGCAATCAATATTCAGAAGGAAAATTTACACAGTCCTCCCCTTTAAATTATAAAAGGCATCCTTCTGCCTTTTGCTACACTGAAAAATATTTTCTGCTACAAGCTATTTAATGCTGATGCCTGGCAGGACTTACCTATATCTCAAGATATATGGTGAATGCTGGCATACAAATTGCTCTTCAGTTGCTATGAATTTATCTTTTGTGTAGTATTGATTTCCCAGGGGGAAAAAAATGACAAATTACTCTTAGACATGCTGGGTATTATACAGCAGGGAGGTAGCATATTCCTTTTATTTTTGTTGTCACTGCCCCAGTTTCATTAAACAAATTGCTCAAATAGATTCATTCACTTTAGATTTCATATATGAGACCCAGATGGTTTTTATCCCTAAGACTTGACTCTGAGGACTATGAAATAATGACAGTAATAGCTAATACCTTTTATCATTATCAGGATTATAATCATATCCTCTCCTTGTTTTGGAGAGCTGGCTTTTCACAAGAGAAAAGAGAACTATGGAACACAAAAATGCTTCTCAGCTTCTGGAAGAAGATCTGTGTATTCTTTTTCCTCTGTACTCCCCCAAGACATACACATATTCCCGCTTCCCTCAAAAATTAGGGCATGTGTATTCAAAAGATGTAGGGTTATCTGGCCAGGTACCTGATACACCAATCAGGGGGAAAAGGACTCTGAATGCAGTGCAAAGTATTCCTGACTGGCACAGGAGGCACAGCCAGAGATGCTCCCCTCGCAGAACAACATGAAATGCCTGAATACATGTGTTCAGATTGTCAATGATCTGCCCAGTGTGTCCAAACTTAAAAATGACCTGAAGCAAAACCATATGTTTTATAGGTTTTCCAGGACTGCAATTCTTTTTAGTCAGATAATTTCTAACTTTTCACTTACTGAAAAATATTCTTTCTTCATTCACCTATTTTAAAAAAACAAAAATTATAATAACATTTCTGTTGAGGTTCAAATGGTCTTTCAACATAAACAGCAATTTCTTGTTAATCTCCATTACATGGCCATGTAAATCCACTGAAGGCAGCTAGAAGAAAAAGGAATATGTATAGTTTTAAAAAGGAATGTGTAGTTTTAGAGTAATTTAGATTATGATACAAATACTTCACATTTTTAACTCACAGAATTAATTGCAAGCATTTATTTAGCATACATTATTTGTAAGTGATTATCATGAAGATGTGAATAGTGAATTGGATAATGTGGATTTTAAAGATAAATTCTTTGTCTGCATTACCTGGATGCTATAAGGCTCCATGGATCTGCCTTACTGCAAAGACTGCTTAAAGCTCTAAAAGTAAAGTTCGCAAAAAAAAGAAAACAGGAAATTTCTTTCTTGTACCCTTTTTATTCTTTGTCAGAAAAGTGGGCTCTTTCTGACTCACATAATCTTGTCATGGCTTCTAAGATGATGCACACAATCACTTTATAGTAAGTGCTTTAAATTATATCTGAAGTGCTACTGCACTATCCCTCAGCCTCTGAGTTTAAATGAGGGTTTCACCTCGCTTGCATGTTTGTTTACTTTTTCAAGTAAACAGATTCATTTGTTTGTCCTCTTTTAGCCTTCACAGTGCAGAAAAGTCAGACCTTAAAAGTTTCTCTCTCTGGTTACGAATATTGATGACGGAGTCTATATTTGGCTCTTCTATTTTCAAGAAATTCTTTCTAATGCTGAATTTTACATCAGTAGTCTATAGTTTATTGCACATAATGCCCAAGCAGATGGCCAGTGATTTTCTAATAATAACAACAATTTCATACCTAGTTGAGATACCTTGTGTTTTATTAGGCTCAGCCAACTGTATTATATCTGCCAAGAAATTGCAAAGAAGTCTCAGAGGCTTTTCAGCTCCAGTGGTTCATAAAACCAATTTGAAAAATTAGTTCTGAGGACTTAAGACTACCTTAACTACTTTTTTATAGACCAATCCTTCTCTTCTTGTTATATGCATGCAATTGTATTTATACTGCATTGTGAGAAATCACCGCTAGAAATTTGAGTGAAATTTAAATCTCTGTATTAGGTGTGCTTTTCAGGAAATGTATGAGAGCTAACATAGTTCTAGATTTCTCCAGAATAATTCAAGAACAGTCTGGATGCAATTTTGTGCAATGTTCTCTAGGATGACCCTGCTGGGGCAGGAAAGTTGGACCAGATGGCTCATTGATCCCTTCCAATCTTACCCATCCTGTGATTCTGAGATTCTGTAGGTTCTCCTTTTGGTAATTTTGCCTGAGAATATGGCAGCATAGGCATTTACTTGGGATGTCCAATGTTTCAGGTGATATAGCATTTGCAGCATATAAAGAAATGCCAGACAAATTTTCTGTGCATGTGCAGACAAGGCAACTGGCTAATATCATGGGGATTTAGCATCTTGGATTTCTTCAACCTGATAAGTGCAATGGGAATAAGCTGTGTGTATGCTTTAAGTCCTGTGGGCTTGTTCTGAGGTACTGAAAACACCCAGATCACTTGGACAGGACATGTACCAAACATGCAAATCATAAATGTTTTGAAGAATCTCTGCTGAGTGAAAGGTTTGCACATAACTTCTGATCCACTCACAGAACTCAGATTCACTGCACTGAAGCACAGGCATGTACAGCACAGCCATCATCTATTCTAGTGTTCCAGTGAAAGAAACAGGTACTTTTGGAGTGTGATGCACCTAACAAAATATAGTTGCCAACTTAACGTGAAAGGACTTCAGATTCTGTTGACTGTGATGATGAACAGTCATTGGCTATGACAACAGCTTCACATGACAGGCTAAGTAGTGGACATACAAATGTTGGGGGAGATTATCTTCTTCATTTGTGCAACACACAACATGGTCTAATGCAATTAAGATAATACAGAAAAATAAAACTTGCAAATCAGAATTATGTAACATATGTGCTTCAAATGTGAAGTACATTGGTGTCTATTTTGCCAAGATAAAGTAAATTTGAAAATCTAGAATAATTTTAGAATTATCAGTATTTGTTAATTTACACTTATGTATCTAGGGATAATTGCATGCTATTCTACACAATGTAGTTCATTTACCTGATTTTATGTGAGATACAACATGCACATGCTGAATTTAGAAGATTCTATGTGCTATAAGTATTCTTTATACATGCAGCCTGTCCCAGTTCAATCTCCACCTTTACATTCAGTTCTGATATTTTTACTCCAAAAGCACTCTAAATGGTCTCTTTGTAGGAAACTGTACTCAATACTCACAGATAATCTACATGCATTTAAGTATTCTTTTTAAAAAATTCTACATTTTTTAGACTTACCTATTACTTTTGTATACAAATAAGATTTTTACAACTCAAAAGGCAGCATTTTTAATCCCAGTTTACCAAACAAATAAATCAGAATAAATTAAGCTAAAAAAAAAAGTAAAAATGGGCAAAGTTACAGTGACTTAGAATTCTGTCTGGAATGTTAATCAATTATTGCCTTTCACTGTACTTGCTTGAACTGATAAATTTTGGAGTACAATATTTGTAATTATCAGGCTATTATATAAGTGTACATTTATTTTTATACATGGAATCAAAATTTCATTAATAAAAGATTTAAATATGCAGTTTTTTCTATAAGAAGAGTTTAACAGAAAAATATTGACTGATTAGGGAAGTGGAGGTGTGAGATACATAAAAAAAGTAATTTTTTTCTTAATTAATCTCCATTGTTGGTTGATTATCCAGAATAAATTTTTAAAAATATTTCTACTATTAAACTCTGAATTTCCCCAATGTTATTTTGTTGAGAATTCACACTTAATTAAATAAAACAATCAAAAAAATTAGTGCCTATAGCAGATCAGCATGAATATGTCAATTTGCAAAGATTGTATAATTTTGAAAGGATCTAAATTTATTTACTAAAAAGTGTATTAAGATTAGGTCCTGCTGTGTTCTACAGCCAGTCCACTTGAGCTTTGACCTTCCACTTAGCTCTCATTATCAATAATCTACAATTTTTAACAAATTTCTTTGCACTAGCACCATTTTATGTCAATGCACTTTCAGATAATTCTTGTATAATCAGTCAGATGTGGGGAACAGCTCAGAGATTTAAAGACATACAAAATGGCATTTCTAATCTTGGACCAGTATTTGTTTTCATTAAGCAGAAACCACATCACTTTCCAAGTTGCTGAAAGGAAAGAAATTGCTTTGGCATCTGTTACATCTGTTTTGGATTTTAAATGTTTACATAACATTAGAAGAAAATAATACTTTGAAAATAGTTTTAATTTCTTATAAATTATTTTTATTATTTTATAACATTCCACTTCAGCCACTTCTATTGGGCTTTATCTAGCTTTCAACATTCCGACTTTTTTGGTTACTGTAAATCACTTTTTTTCCCCTCTCAACAAGTAGTTATTCTATTAATGATATTTTAAACGTCTCCTGGAATAATAGATCCCCAAACTTGGCATTTACTCAAAATGTTGAGAAACATTAGGGCAATAGAAGAAATGTGGGTTTGATAACCTATCATCACATATAATCATATGTATGTTTGTCCTACAGAAAATACAGTATACTGAAATGCAAACTAACCTCAGAAATGCACACTCATTACTTGTTTAAACTCTTTACTTGTTTATTCAGTACTAATTTTGTTGCACAATATCATTCCTTGACGCACAACACAGCTTTTAAAAATATTAAAAAGTACAAAGAAATTATTAACTGTTAGAAAACATGAATAAACAACAAAATAGTTAAACAATATAAATAATCCTGTGCTAATAATCAGCCACTTTTGCACATCGGATAGATTTTAGTCATTCAGCCTTATTACCTCAGTACAAAATACCAGCTGCGATGTTGTAAAGGGGATTTTAGCATCTGATATTTCTTTAATCACATTCTGGAAATATTTTACTTGCCTTATTTTGCCTGCGTACACTTGCATTTTTTCAGATTTTGTACAGATGAATGTAGAGAAGTTTTGACAGATATGGGCTTTTCTTTTACTAATTTAAAGTTTATTTAAAGATTTACTTCATGGCATTTAAAAGTATCTAACACGCTGTTAACTTTTAAGCATTAATGGTTCTGACTTCAAAGGTCTAATCAGTACCTAAAATGCTAAACTACTTTAAGTCAGACTGAGACAGTAATTGAAAAAAAAATCCTATTCAAAATTAAACTGTAAAATATTTGTATCTGTTTTTTAAAAAACAGACACCAAAAAAATCACAGTCATTGCTCCCAAATGTAATGTATGCACATGCATTCACACCTATTTCTCTAGCACATGTCTCTAGCACATGACAGGGATGTAACTAGTATTAAGTTTCTACACATAACAGCAACTTGCTGCCAATCCATTGAGTACCTCTATCTAATGTAAGGGAACTTACTGCTGTTCAGTGTACACCTCTCCATATTAAAAATTGTATGATAGCCTGTTACCACAAATACATCAGTGCCTTTCTGTTTACATTATTATATTCAGGTCACTAGACTTTTATTATTCATTACAGTTTTGAATGAAAACTACAGCTTCATTTTGAGACAAATTTAAAGATAGAACTACTCAGGAGAAGCTACCATGCAGTGAGGCCAACCTGATGTAAACCATGCTGAGGGTCAAAAGATGCCTCTTTGAGCTTTCGTTTCAGCTGTATCTTCTGAATGTGAGTGACACTAAACCAAACATACCACTGTGTTAGAAAATAGTACAGCACTTTCTTCCTCCTTTTAAAATGATGCATGATTTTGGTAAAGAAAAATAAATGGGACTTGATTCTATTTCCTAGAATATCTGAGGTACTACTGCTGCACCGTTTGATTAGGCTTATGGGTTTGGGGATTCCTGTGCCATCTGGAGGGGCAGCAGAAGGCCTCTAGGGTACCCTAGTACATCTAGGGGCACTAAATGCTTATGTGAAGGCAATTGAAACACACCTTTAAAAGCATTTTTTCAGAATATTAATGGGAGTTAGAAGGTGTTTTACTCCTTCTATTAACAGAGGCTTGGTTTTTCCTCTTAGATGATGCCTAGTGGTCAGGTGAAGCTGGCTGTAACCCAGCCCTCTAGTTCCAGACTCTTCCTATCAGTAGTATCCTGAGACACAGTAGAGCAATGCTTAACTGCATGCTACAGAAACACTAATATACTAGTGAAAAAAATGAGCTGGAACTACTCACTCTTCATCCAACTTTCCCTCACAGACAAACCTGTAGCAAAGAAAAATGTAATTGACCGTCAGCAGAAAGCAACTTCCATTCTGTATTGTAAAATCTGACTGGGGCTCCATGACCTACACTCTGCCATGGTCTCCTGGGATTTCTGGGAGACTGCTGATCATGGAACATATTTCCTTTGCTTCCAGCACACTCTGCTCTCCAGCCTGTACTCTTGCTTTTGCAGTGAACTTTTATCCCCATCTCGGGCAAAAACAAGCAGAAAGGTTGAGATTTCTACTGTCCTGCCAGTGTGATTGATAGGCAGGGAAGATGCCGCTGTTAGCTTGAATACAGAAAAGTGTGTGGTGGAGTATAGAACAATAAATGGTAGGTTATACATAATCTGAACAATAGATCGCTTTTACACACCACTTTCCATCAGTACACTATGCAACATTTTACAAAAAGGGTTACGTTTATATTCACTTTATAGATGGAGCAAAAATTACAAAAGATTTCCCAAGATCACAACACGGTTTAAACAAGAGCCAGAAGAGTAGTTAAACCTTGACTGCCAAACCTATGTCCTGGAGACCAAAGAGCTACTCCTGCAATTTCTGGACAAGTCAACTTTGATGAGATGTTAAGAGTTATTTTATTTGTTCTTCAGGTTAATTGAACAGTTTGAGTTTGGTGGGTTTGAGGTTTGTTGGTTTGTTTGTTTGTTTTAAATAATGGAATTTTAATATTTCCCTGTACTCACTGTAAAAATGAAAATCAATCATCTTTTCCAAACCAAATATATATTAGCATAATGAAATATTCTGGGCCCCAATTTCTTTGAATTGTCAGTTACCTGGATACTGCAGTAGGTAAAGAACAATTAGAAAAGTCTCTGCAGTTACAAAGTACAGTGTTAATTTTATATGGTCAAGTTGAATAATGTGAAAAAAAAAATGGCTGCATTTTCATAAGTTTGATCATGCATCCATTGTCAAAGGCTGGACACAAAGCTGAATCAAATGACAGGTAAAGTTCTTCTGCCTTGCATAAAACAATTACGAGAGAGATAATATTTTAACATTAAGATGAGTATTGCAGTTTTCTATTTAACAAGCTGTGTATATTCAACAAGAGTTGTCACAAAGAGGTTGCCAAAAATCAATAACCTTCAAGAAATAGAAGTACTGTGCAAATATTTTGTGTAGTTTGGAGATCAAATAGCATGTCAATGAGTGAAATAGGGAATACTCTGCAGTGAAAACTCACATGATCACTAGCCAGCACTTTTCACAGCAGGAATAGACTAATCAGAACAGCAAAATTGTTTTAAAAAGAAAGCAACATTCAAAAGTCAAAGCAAAAAAGAGGGGAAATATTCAAACATAATACTGAGATGATAGCTCCAGAAGAGGAGAGTATAGGCTATTCATTCTGTCATACATAGTATGTTGATGGTGGTGGTATAGCATGCCTAAGGAGCTGGACAGAAGTGACATAGATTCAAGTCCAAAAAAGAATAGGTTTGGCCCATATTTCAGAACTTGTGACAGCAACTGTATTTGAAACAAATATGAAGCAAAAGTGTCAAGTAAAGCTCAAGATTCAGCCAAGAAATATAGAAATCAATCAGGCTACATACATACAATTGAATATCATTGAGATTTAACACCTGATTGGATTGTAACTTTTTGACCGGGGAAAAAAATTCAGACCTTGGAAATGCATTTGGAAACACCAACTTGCAGTTGTGAATAAAGGCATTGTGGGAAGTTTTAATTTTTGTTTCTTTTATTTACTATTTGATAAATTATAATATTAAAAAGAAGTATAGAAAATGTGAGATGCATGCTGAAGGGCCTAGTCCTCTTCTTGACTGAGATTTCAAACAAAAGGTAGATGTTCAAAACTGTACTGAAAAAGTGTCAAATAGGATATTGATCCTCCTTACATTATGAGCTGCACCTGATTTAAAAATCCACATATCAGAAAGTGTCATGGGACATATCCCAATACTTCTTTTATGTTTGATATACCATCTTTCAATTTGTGTTCCATAAATCAAGTTCTTCTCTTAGACACACAATGGAACTTGTATTAGATACAACATTTAATTGTATTAAAATACCTTAAAACAGAAAGTAAAAGAAGGTCAAACATAACAAAGTGCTATATAGTTTGAGAAATACTGTGCCAGACTTTCTCACTAGGATGACTGATTTTTTCCAGTTCTTATTCAATTCCAGACACATTCTAAACTAGATGCATGATTGTGCTTTATATTGTTCAAGTAAATATTCATTGCTTACATGATTTTACAAGAGAATTAATTCTGATGGATGCATGAATTGTGAGCAGATTTAATTTTCTATACAGCGTCTGGTGTGCCTTTCAAATACTTGATCCTTAAAATCCTTTTTTCAATATGCTAATCAAAGCAAGATCTGAACTTTGCTGAATGTAGGCATGAGTTTGCCAGCACTTTTGAATGGCACCTTCAGCTGTATTGCTCACACATAAATAATTAAATGCTATTTTACTGATACTGTAGGTCTAAGTGTATTCTTCTCACTGAGCACTTCAAGTCTTCAAATTTCTTAAGGAAAAATTGCTAGACAACACTGTTTTTATAATAAGATATTGAATGGACAACTAAAACAGAAGTGGTACAAACCAGAGCACTATAGCACAGAAATACTGTTTTGGAAAAATTTCAAAGTCTTAGTCTTATTCTGATGAGTCAAAGGAATTCAAGCAATGCTCATGTACAACAGTATTTGCTGGACAGAGCTAGGAATAGATGTTCGATAATAATAGCAACATTGATTTTCCATCTAATTTGCAAAAATGACAAGAAATTCACTTCAAATTGTTAAGTTTTGTACTCTACTGAATGAAGGAGTATTTGACTAAATTTTGCGACAATCTTTACACCTGCACTTGTAGTAAGCAGGCCTGCCAAATCTACATTTATTCTGAAGGTTTTCAAGTTATGGTTTCAGTAAGACTGATCCCTATTAACAAGTAATTTATCACAATCACTCAAAATTTGGAAGGTGAGAGTACAGAGGTGAAGGTTATTTGACCTTACTTAACCAAAACAGAAATGTAACCTGAATACCTCATCTGATCTTTTAAATCAATAGAGAAGGAGCATATCACTTTATCAACAGACTCCTCATGAATAGTAAAAAAATTCTGTTTGCTTTCCCTTTTGCTTTATCCCTTCAGACCACAAAATTTTAATCACAAAACTTTATTATTTTGGAAGAAACAACTTTGAGTGATTTTTTAAAGTGTCCAAGAACCAAAAACATAAAAGCAATACACTGCTATGACTGTTAACCTTTACAATTGTATAAATAAAACATAATTAAGTTGTTTGCAAATGGGCTTATTTTAAGGCATTTTTAGAATGGAAATAGCAACATTTTCATTACATGTCTATTAAACCCCAAATTACATGCCTACATGTGCAAAGTATGCAAGAATTGCCCAATTGACACCGTTTGTCCTTCTGAGTACTTTACCAGGCTAAAGTGGTCGGTATCTGGTTAGTGTTTTACAGTATCTTTCATATCAGCATTACCTTTTATCTTTATAGGTTTATGACAAAACAAAGTTAAATACACATTTTGACTGCATTTAGTTGAAGTATCTCATGCAATCCATGAGTTCCTGTGCTTCAGAAAGAGAGACAGCTCCTAGGCTCCCCTGATGCTCAAGAAAAATGCACATTTTGAAAGGCTACTACACTATTCACCCTTAAAAGCCAAACAGCAAATCCAGGTGGGGCAACAGTATGACTTGGCTTCCCTCTTACTGCTTTCATGCCTTGAAAGATGGACTAGCTAGTGTCACAGGGGAATTCACAGAACTGGGGCTGTAATTCTGATAAATTACAGATTAGGGGAAATCTGTCTGCAGACCCTATAATCTCCCACTTCTTCTAATATGCTTGATGGATTAATCCTACTACAGATCTGCTTACACAAAAACAGATTAGTAGTTCTCTTACCAATAAATCAGTGAGTTTCTTGTTAGAATTTGCCTTACTTCTGTTTTAAACTCAGCCTCCTTCTAGAAAAAATTATATCAGGGTAGTTTGCATTTCAGGTACAGGTATTTGTATTAGGCTACAGATAGAAACTAAAGCCAGATACCCAGAGGAGAATGTAAGATCGGGGTAAACATCATTCTCTCAATTGCCCTTCTAGCCTCCAACATCTTCTAACCTTTGCTATATCACACTGTATTTGTCTGCTTTTCAGGTGCAAAAGTCTTATCTTTGTCAGTTTTTTCCATAACCTTGAGTATGTGTTTTATTCATTCCATCTTCTTTATTACTTTTCTCCTACCTTTTTTAATACTACTACCTTGTTAGCAGGAACCATGGTTGGAGAGCAAGGGGGTGAGGGAGCCAGCACTGCACACAAGACTCAGTAACTTAAATTGAGCATTCTTTAACATATTCTTTAGCATAGTCACAGGCTTGAGTTTGTCATTTCTAAGCAAAAATTTAGAGAAAATGATTACCTGCCTTCTTCACCACACTCCTGTATTTTTTTGCAGGCATTAGCACTGTTTTTACTGAAGGAAGTTCCCAACCTTTCTAAGATGAAGCAGAACTCATCTAAAATGCATATGCAATATCTGAAGTTCAACAGAGTACCCCATGGCTCAAAAAGAAAAACTGGTGTGCTTCTGCTCTGCACTAGTCTCTGATTCAGATCTGGACTCATCTATGTCTTTTTCTAAGAGCCTGTACAAGAAGTCTGCTCCCTCTGCAAAAACTGTGTGTGCTGTCTTCTCTCTGGGTTGGTCCTGACTTTCACACGACATCAACAGCAAAACACCTCTGTTAAAAGGATTAACAGAGATGACAGAGAGCAGTTTGTTAAACCTCTGATGTTCATTGACAAATTTACACGCACATTACAGTTTCCCACATGAAAAAATGTCAGTCTTAACTGAATCTAATTTAAAAGGTTTGGAACTAATTGGAATTCTTTTGGTTTGCTAAAGAAAAATTAAAACAGAAGAGGCATTGAGATTAATAGCACTTTCATACTCAGAGGCAATGCCTTTAGGTTAAGGGATTCAAGAAAAGTTTATGCCATGCCCCTCCAACTGAAAAATTAACTTAGTGTTTTATATTCCTCATAGTTACCTTTGCTATATTTAAAAGAAAAATCATACTCCTATGCTAACGTCTTTCAGTATAGCAGTAGGAAAATGTTTACAGTCCTAAAAGAGTAAATTGAGATAAAACACTTGATTTCTTTCAGACTTGATAGCTGTTCAGGTGTTGCCAACATTAAAAGCATAGTCTAGGGCAGTCATGTAATAATCTGTGATTTACAGTCATTGCTTAATAGTGGTTGAAACACTCTGGATTTCTTTCATAGGATTCCATGAGCTCTAAGCTAATGGCTTTCACAAATTGCTTTGATTAGACATTTGAGGCCTGATTTGCTAAGGAATGCTCCACTACTGCCTGTATATTATGAATGTTTTCCTGGCTATTCACTTTCTTATGTCCTCAATAGGGGACCTAGTTGTTTCCCTCATAAATGAAGTTCCCAGCAGCAGAGGTCATAATTTCAAAAGCAAAAACATTTCCAGAACTTGATAATCTTCAATTAGAAACAGTCAAGTGGACAATTTGTCCCTAATTTTAGATTTCTAATTTGCTATGGATTGCATGTAAACTTACACTTCTTAGCATTATTTTCTTTTAGAGTGAGAAATTATTACATTTCTTTTTATGAACTTTGGAAATAGATTTTATTCTTCCTAGTTTATTTACTATTTCCTAGCTCTCACTGGTGTCCTTTTGGATTGCACTATTCAGCCAAACATGTTACAGGTGTAATGGAGGTGTAAATTGCATAAGGCAGTACTACAAGAACATTTGTAGATTCAGGTGAGGGATGTGGAGACAGAACAACAGAGCACACAACAGATCAACTTTTTTTCTATCCCTGGCATTATGGACTAGTTTGGACTAGTTTGTTTCTAACAGTTTGCTCAGTAAGGCAAACAGAATGCTCATACTCTGCTCTTATAACAACCTTCAAAGACCGTGGGGTTTGTAGTGTAGGTAATCACAGTGACACGATAGCAGAAAAGGAACCAAGAAGACTGAAGACTTACATAGACTGTTCATACACTTGACTAAAAAGCATCTGTTCAAAACAACGATCAAGTGGATTTGAAATGCAAAAAACAGAGCAGAATATGTGAAGAAAAATAGCTTCTGGAACTTTATCTGGCTACTAGAAACTTATATGAATATAGGGTAAATTGTTACTGGATAATAGCTGCTATTCAGCTCTCTCCCATCTGATCATCTATATTCTGCCCTGATATCACAAACTATACTATTTAATGCTAAGCCTCCCCACGTCTCCTCCTTATTCCAGCAAGAACAGTGCTCAACTGGATACCATAACCTACATTTTTCCTTTTAGTGCATTATTAAAGTGAGGAAAAATATTAGTATATTGAGTAAGTTTTGTAGATTATTCTGCATATCTTCTGGTACAGTTTTCAGCAGAGTAGATGTGAAAATAAAAGAACATGCAGCAGCTGTGGTGCAGGCCTAGCAGTGACTTTGTCTTTTATACAGAAAGACATAACCTAACGGGGAAGAATGACTATATTTGCCATATTCTCCTGTGCCACAAACGGGCAGGAATATCTTCACGTCTTGTTTCTAGAACTAGATTGTTATGCAGTTTTCATCTTGGTGTTGAAAATGAGAATTACACCTTTTGACCAGCATAGCTCTGGCCTTGTGTTGAGTGAAGAAGCACAATTTTATACGAAACTTTACATATCCTGGAGCTCATTACTCATGCTGCATGCATTATGCCCTCTGTTTCTCATAGCATGCCTTCATTAAAATTACACTATTTTAATTATTTCATGCTCATTATACAGCTTATTCAGTCTCTTATTTCAATTTTCATCTAGTGCAGCCTTGTTCAAACTATATTTGTATAGAAAATAACCAATTTTCAAATGTGATAAAGGAAACATCTTCTTTCACTACAGAGTCTAAACTTTCATTTTATGTATACATGAAATCCTACTATGTAAAGGGGAGGGCTAACAAACATCCACAGAAATAGTAACTCTCAGTAGGTGGAAGAAGAATCAGATGTTCACAGAAGATTACTCCAGCAGCTAAAAAAAAATTTAATGTGTCATCTAAATGTCTGCTTTTCTGAAAAAAATGCCAGCCTTTCTGAAAAAAAACCCCAGGTATTAGTTTTAAAAATATAGAGATTTAAACTTCTTGTCTCAAGCATAATTAAATGGCTCTAAAAATGTTTAAAAGACTACAACCTCTGGAAAATACTGGTTTATTAAAATAATAGAAAATACATTTCTTGAAATATCAGTCTTCCTGAAGTATGACATACCAAAACAGAGACAGTAAAAGTATCATTCACTGTAGGTGCTTCTATAGTGTTGTGTTCAGAAATGGATGAGGACTGTACTGATGAAGGTGCCCAAGACTGGAATGCTTCATTTGTGATCAAGCTAGCAGAGTCTCTAGAAACCTCTGGATTGCCCGTGTCACACATCTACACTGATATACTTGAGATTTGCCTAATCCCACTAGAAAATGTCTGAGACATTATTTACATTTTTCCACAGTTGTCTCTTGCTAGACAAATGCTGTCTGCAGAAACAGTTCAGAAAGGATTAAAGGTAAAGGAAGAGTGTGGACATGAACAGGACTAATAACATCTGAACTTTGTTGGGTCATGTGATAAAAGCCATCTGAACACTCAGAAGGCGCCCAGGGAGACAAAGGCCCATCACAGGAGTCATCAGCCCATTAACAGCCCATCCCCATTAGTCCCGGGGAGCAGAGGGGCACAATGGCACAATGGAACTCAGATTAAGGACTCCCAAGGAGCAGACAATTTCTCTGGGCCCTTCCAAGAGGTTTGTTTTTTTTCGAGGAACAGCCACAGGACCATTGTCCTGGGACACAGTATAGGATGCAGGGGGAGAGTCTTTTGGGATTGCACAAGAGTTTTACAGGATGTTCAGTGAAAGAAGATGGAGAAAAGGGAGAAGTTTAGGGAGGGAAAAGAAAGGTAAGAGGATAAAAAAAAGCTGGTCATGTGTGAACAGATCAGTGCAGTCTCTTCTGTCTTACTAAATTTTTTTCTAAATCTTTCCTGGGTGGGAAAATCCATGTTCTGTCTGCATTGGAAACTGGGAAATCTTGGCTAGCTGTGTGTGTGCAAAGTCTGTACCCACAACTATGAAAGTCCATAGAGAAACATAGTCTGCTTTCCCCAAAAGGGGTTTGGCCGAAGTTGGAAGTAAAGCTCTGAACCACTTCTAACGATGGAATTCAAACAAATACTGTGTATTTGTGTACTGAATGTTATTTGGATTTTTTTTTTTTTTAAGGAAAACTAACATTTGTCTGTAATTAAAATCTGTATCATAACTTATGTGAAGCTCCACTGAAGTTGCACAACGACCCTAAATATTAATCTTAAAATCCCTGGCTTTGCAACATTGACATTTCCACTGCAATGTTTTTCAAACCCTCAGATTAACTCCTGCCCTTTTCCATCCCCAGTAATTATTTAATTCTATTGTCCCCCAGATGGATTCCACATCAGGACTTTTTACTCTACCTTACATGCTTTTTTACCCTCTAGGAGCCAAGTACACAAAGAATGTAATGATTGAGACAGTTGGAAAAGATGTCATGAAACAGTTCATCTGTCATTGTACAAGCACTGTTCATATACTCAAAGCAAGGCTCTGAGCAGACATTTTCTCTTGAAAGAATACATCAAAACTGATCAAATACAAACTCACATTAAGAATAAAACATTATACCTGAGATGTCATCTAATGGTATTGCCCTACTTTCACTCTTTCTCCCTCAAGAATTCAGGTTTTGACCTAGTGTCAGAGAACAAATCCTTCCATGTCAACTAATTCTTATGCGCCTGTGAAACAGAGCAATAGTGGGTATTTGTTTTTTGCAACCATAGTGATGAAATGTGTTTATTGGCTAAGGTCATAAGAATTTGAAGCAACTATTTGCCTTCACTTAATTTCCGAAAATGTGAATGGTCCTCTAACACCAAATAACAGGGATTTGGGGAATAGCAGTGCAAAACAAGTTTTGCAACATTTTTGTCAGATACCAGTCTACAAATCTGACATTTTGATTAATTGAAAAAAAATTATGAAATACAGAAAGACAACATAAAACTTACTATTTTACATGGTTCTTTATTTAATGCTCCATTAGTGATGAGTTTTCATTGAACTGCCTCCAATTCTTATTCTTGAAGACGTATTTTAGTTCTGCTAGGAGCTAAGTTTCTACATCTAAAATTTTCAGATCTGTCTTATAACAAGTTAACAGAAATTACCAGATAAAGATTTCTTGCTGTTAATGTTGTGAGCCATTAAATTTTAAAACATAAATGCTTCAGGGAGTTTAGGAATTAGAGTATTTGTTCCTGTTTGACAATACAAAACTCATGATCCATCAAAGCCAGTAAGACTCTACTAGATATTTGGTCAGTCTCATAATGAATGGCAGATGCTGTAGATAAAATCACCATAGAAAAAACGGTATCAGTCAAGAAAGACTGTCAAAGATTCTCAGCATCTTTGCATAGAAGTATATAGAAGAATATGTTATAAGGATGGTAAAAAAGTAACATGATAGAAATCTGTACTGAAAAAAAAATTAAATCAAACTAATCCATGCCTGGTGGCAAAGCTACTAAAACACACACTTCATTCACTGGCAAAAAAATTTTCACTTTAGTGTAAATGAAAAGCAAACAAACAAACAAACATCATCTTCCCAGTCTAGCATAATTTAAAATGTTTGGGGGTACAGAAACTGCAATCGTTATCAACTACAACCTTCATTTGATTTTAGTGATTCCTTAAATTTAAATTTAATAATTTACATATTGGTGATCTGTATGATCTTCTTTCCTCAAAAATGCTAAGTGTTACTTGCAAGGTTCTGGAAACATTTTCTATAGTACATTGGATAATCTAGCTTTCAAGTCAATATGCCACAAAGCAGAACTCTAAATGGATACATTTATATTCTAGTTTATTCCTTCCATACTTTTTTTATAAAATGTCTGACAGACAAGAAAGCACATGAAATAACTCTGTATAGTTTAGAAGAAATTAAAAATAAATTTAATGTAGTCTTCTCATTGGACTAAATCCCCTTGACTGAAACAATGGAATAGCTCTTGACTCAGAAAAATGTGACTGAAAATAGAACATACTTCCTGCATTATTAAAAGAATTATCTCTTCCAAAAAAGCAAATGGAAAAAAATAATCCCTCTGTTCTCTCAGCTGCTACACAGAATCCAGCAAAATTTTTATGATAACACTTTGTAACTGAATTGGTAGATAATAGTGTTTAAATGTGTTGGTTATCCTTGATTTGACATGGTTTTAGTGCCAGCGGTAAAGATCTGGGGAAGGAACTCCAGGTGACAGAAACTTTAAAGGCAAACTTGAAATATAAGGTACTACATGTATCTATGAATTCCAGAAACTGTTTCTTCAGGGGTCAAAACCAAAACATTAATTAATTATACTATCTGGATGATATTTCTCACATTTTAAAGCAATGTCAAATTTTAAACAAGGAAAGAACTGGAAGTATGATCAACTAATTTTTCAATTTAACACATGACAAGTGATAAGCTATGTAGCATGAAAAGTATATGACAGACAAAACATTTCTAGGACAGCTAGAAACAATATATTGAAGTGTAAAAGTAACAATAACTACTGTCAGCGGAGAAAAAAACTCCTTTTTACAGGCACCAGATCCTATTCCCAATTACTTTAAACATTCTGCCTCATGTTCTTGTTTCACACTTTTTTGTGGACAAGAGTTTTCTCTTTGTTGAGAAACAAAAGGAGTACATGGCTGTGTAAATATTCTCCTCTACTTTATTTTTCAATGACAAGGCCAAGCATATTCATAGCTAGATTATTGCTAATGGCTTGTCCCTGTCAGTATGAATTCCCAGTAGAATTTCTCAATAAAATAATGCTCCTTTATCTGTCTGGAATAATGACACTTCAACTATTTTAAATAGACAAGTCTCTTCTGGCTCAATAAGCTAAATTGGCATCACAGAAGGCCAATGACATCAGACAAGACAGCAAATATTATTTTTGAATGTTATAATAATGTCCTTTTGTCTAACTTCTGGTTTGACTACAGAAACAGTGTCACAAATCCCACATCACCAAAATCAAAGAAAACCAAATTTTCAGAGAAATGAAGCAACTGACCTTGACAGCCAGCTGAAAGCTTCAAATGAAACCGTCCTTATCAGTTATTCTTTTCAATAGTATCCCTTTAGAACACCAGTAAAGTACATATATGATCTGATCTAGTACTTTAGCCTTCACATTTCTAAACAATTTTCGTTTGCTATATAACTCTGGTGCAGTCATGGAAGTGCCCCATGACTCAGCAACTGAACTGGGCTTGACTATCAGTTTTCTGTTCAACATTTGATTTTTCTTGTACTCAAACAAATGTGTGACCTGTTAGATTTGGCTGCAAGACACAAACACAAGATCATGACATTTAAACCCAATGTGTTACAAATTTTCAAAAGGACTCCTGAAAAGGCAATAGGGACAAAAGATTTTATCTATTTTTAAGCAATTTCTTTATCATTTTCTAGGATGATTCAGTTTTCTTTTAGTGAAATGAAGCCTTAACAGTTTTGTACTCTGTGCATGGTCATTTTTGCTAAGAATAAAATGGGAAGCATGGAATTGTGTAACTTGCTGATTTGTTTAATTTATCCCTGAAAACAACAGCTTTCATTCCTAAGTATTTTTCCTCATGCTGATTTTTGTTCTGTTTACTTTAACTGTAACTATTTTGAGACACGACATTTGTAGTTTTGTTTTTCACTATGGAGATTTAAAGAAGTTTCATCATTTTATTACAAATCTCCCTATAACCAGCAATAAGAAAAATGATAACATCTCTCTTTTAAAAATTAAATGGTATTTTGAACCCTCACAGTTATTATTATATTGCTAAACTATGATTTTAAAATTTAAAAATCATCAGCTATAAAAAGCATATCAAAAGATGCTTTTAAGAGGAGTTCATAATTTTGAAAGTCTAAACTTTGGTTTAACATTCTCAAAGATGGCAATTATGAGTCAAGAGTGTGCTATATTAATTAACCGATTACAAATCCAAAAGCTTGGTTACATGGTTTGTGACTGTTTATTGTCATAAAATTACATTTCAACTTATGGTATTTCTTAGCTAGAAAGTATTTAAATGTTAATTTTAAAGACCTGAGAATTTTGTTGGTGGAAATTCCAAAGCGATAAAGAGAAATGTCACTTACCATAGCCTTCATTTATTTTGTCTTCTAAAAACTTACTGTGGATTTACTACCTTGGCATAACATTATGAAAGCTCTGTATCAGAAAGCATAAACTTCAGTGAAGGTTTTGATTTGAATGATTTTTAACTATTATACTCCCTTTATGCATGTGAAGCACTTTTTGGTTATACTTAGATTAATTAATGCAATTCCCTGCATGTGATACATGTTTTTTTTTAAACAGGTTTCAAAAAATCTAAATTGCCCAAATAACAGCTTAGGCCACTCCAAGCTGATTAGCAGCAGCATTTAAAACAGCTCTTCCAAAATGGCCCTATAAATCTATAAAGTGTTTTAGTAAGTCTAATCTACCAACATGTCGGAGATATACAAGAGCTTGTATTTAGCTTGTCTTCAGCTCATGGCTCTCAAACTTCAAAGTGACTTTCTTCTGGCTAATAAGTGACCAGAATACGCATGTAATCCCTCCAAGAGTTTACCTAATTGGGACAGTCTTTGTGACATTTCGTCGATGCTACATAGAGCTATACTGTAAGGCAAATTAAGCATCAAATTTTTCTGACATTTCCTGAGTTTATAGGACCACTGTGTTAAATAAATAACATGAATTACACTAAAATCAACAGCCTGTCTTTGCATAAGGCTCCCAACACCAGTTAAATGGTATTTTAAATGATAAAGAGCTTACACTTCAGGAAGAAAGCAAGCTTGTAACAGTCAATTCCTATGAAGCATTTTTTAATCAAGTTACAATAAAGCAATACATTAGGTACAAAGAGTTAACCATAGAGTAAACTCAAGTCACCTGAATATCCAGTGAGTGCTCAGAGGCATCTAGGCAAAATATTTGCAATACTATTACAGTTTCCCAGAGCTGACAGGGTAGATTAGTGAGATGCACACTGTGGCAGTGCTTGCTGTAATCATAACTGCAGAAACCAACTGCAGGTATTTATCTTAGGTTCTTTATAAGGTATCTGTGTGAATCCACCTCCCAGTGAAAATACTAGGATCCTAGTATACTGTACTTATGCATAAACTGACACTGGGACAACTGTTGACACTACAGAAGTTGCTTTTAATTCAGACAGCACAGTTAGACTATTTAATTTTTTTTTTAAATCAGAATGTATTTGCTAAAGAATATTTCCATGTTTTCATGCCTCTTTAGAAAAGAAAGAATGAAAAACCCTAGCAACACAACCATGTTCTTGTGGAGCCTTCATTTGTACAGCAATAGATTGACAACAAATGCACACTTTCAAAGATGGAGGATATTTTCTTTCAAAGATATAGAAGTTGTTCCCATTGAGCACAGTGCATTTTTACCATAATGATTATCATGTATCTGTTAAACGGGTGTCTATTATTACCAAGATGCAATCTAGTGTTACCTGAGATGCCTTTTATGGTAGCTGAATATGAAAACATAGGTAATTGAATTTTCAGTATGGAAGACACACGTACAAGGTTTAATGGGAATGCATGGAGGTTAAATTCTGAACACTGAACTAGAATTTGAGCTCCTCATGTAACACATAGTATGAATTAAGAACATAGGAAAAAATCATAGAAAGATGATAAATATTTGGGAATGAAAGGTAGCAAAGAGTAAGGCTTAGTTTACCTAGCCTGACTAGTAATAACTACTTCCCTTCAGATGTGGTTTTTGCCAAAAACATCCTGAATCTTGTTTTCTAATGGTGGTCAACTGTTGTCAACTGTTTAGGAAGGTCTTTTTTTTCAAAGTAGGAAGTGAGGGTCTCCCCAAACCATACAGCTAGAAAACTTGTCTGGATGGGAACAACAGGTTCAAGACTGAATTCTGTATAATGCCAAGCAGTTCCCTAGCTGAGAAGCCTAGCTACACTTTTACTGAAGGCAAAAGGGTTCCTAGGGTCTCCTGCTGCTGATGTCAAAAATTAGAAGTAATTAAATGGTCATCAGGATATTGGATGAATGTATGACTAATCATAAATCCCAGTTCATCCAGGATACTGAAAACAAAATCCATCATCTAGTTAATATTTTATGTATAATAATTATTTTTACTTATATTTCTATTTCTTCTGACAAAAGTATCTGCATCCCGGGTTCAAAGAGCAGATTTTTTGGAAAACCTCCTTTGTACTAAGTCCATGAAGTTATCATGCTCCTATAAGTTAGTGTTTTACAGTCAACAGGAATAAATTTAATCATGAAAAAGTTTAACAATTATTTACGTTATGCTTTTCCTCAGGCATGTAGACTCTGGCTCTAATAAAATAGAATATGTTTTTAGTCTTTTATTCTACTGGGATGATGTTTTTTTAATGTCTTTTGAATGGTTTCCTGCATTCTGAGACTTTTTTCATACTTCTTATACTTGCTTTCTAATTGAATAATTAGAAATCCCTTTTGTAGTGAGTTATCAACCATCAACTTAACATTATGATACTGTATATATAGATAAGAATATCAATATATGTATTTGCCTATTTCTATGTTTTACTTATTAAAATATTACCTTATTGTAGTGACAACTCAACCTAGAAAATAATACATAGAATTTGTCTTTATAGTCTATTTCTTAATTTGCTACTAATTTGCTGCTAATGATCAGGGTATAGACCATTGCAAAATGCTGTAAAGGTATTAATTATTGACTATTCATAGTTAAAAGATGTACATATTGTTAGCCCCACTTTTCCATTAGAGAAATATAGATAAGATGTGCTGTCAGTGTTTCAGTGAGAGTTGTGTACTGTTTGTTTTCTGACCTATGCTAAACACTGTGTATCAAGGTGAAACAGAGTAGGAGCAGGAACCTAGTAATTTACTTTTCCAATTTGTTGGAAGATATTTTCTTATGCTATAAGGACAGACAAATAAACTTATGCTCAATGTGTCACCTATAACTAGAATAATAGAACACATCTGGGGAGTCAAAAAGTCATAAACATACAGGCAAAAGCACACATTATAGATGGGAATCTATACACGTCTTCCTATTACATACCCCTGGCTGCTTCGTTTTGCTTGGTTTCTTTTCTTTTTGTTTTGTTTGCTTTCTTTTCTCTTTGGCTCTCTGTTTTTCTGGGGGACAGCTGATATGTGGTACACTAATAAACTATTTAATCTCCAGCAAAAATTTTTGAGCTTGAGATATGTTATCTCAAGAATTGGTAAGTCGGCATTACCCAGAAAGAACACAAAAATTGCTTTATTGAAAATGAAGCTGTAAGTATTGCGACAATTGTCTTTGAGAGACCATTAAAAAATTATCCAAAGCCGGACACAGAGCTATTAGTAAAAGTTAAATTTCTCTTTAAAATGCATAGTTCCCAAACCTTATTGTTTCATTGGGCAGCACTGCCTACCAATACTGATTTACATAAAAATTTAACATGGTTAGTATACCAGAAAAATATATTTTTTTCCCCTGAAGAAACCTCCAAAGGACTACAGTAAAAAGTATTACAGATTTCAAATAAACGTATTATGTTTTTAAAAGACTGTGTCTGAATCATGTTCTACATGCACAAATCAATGTTGCTGATGGAATTAGACAAAGCAGACAAAGCAGTAGAAAACAGTATTTTATTCTTAAACAGTTGAGAAGATTATCTGACTTGAGCATATCTTTGGGCAAAAATTCTGATTTTATACAGATGGCTTGCACAAATAAATTGTAAGAATCCTTCAATATCCCATTACAGGTCACAAAATGTCTGGACCTTATCTGATTGCTTTACCAGCTAAAGCTTAGATTTTTAGAAACTGTCCAAGCTCCATGAGTCCTTTAGTAGGTTAAAGGGCTGGATGTAAAGTGATCTTTCAAGTAAATAAATAAAAACAAAACTAATTGTAAATTAAAACAAAAATAATTGTAATTACAGGAATAATACAAAGTATTTATTATAGTTTACCGAATTGGGTTATAAAAACAGGTGTTGACATTTTAGCTTAAATCATAAACTTACAGGAAAATCTGTATCTTTCACTTCTAAAATACTCTGCAAATTAAAATAAAAAGTTTTCTTCCATGACAAAATCTCTATCGGAATGTCACATAGTTGTCTGGCATCAGTCTGTATCTCTTCTCAAATAGTGCCTAGACCTGATACAACTTTGTATACAGAAAAAAGATATATGGGCAGAATTAAACAGGAGAGCTAGTAGAGGACCTTAGAATATGTTCTCTTTACCTTGTACTTTTGTGTTAAAGTTTGCAACTAGCATGTTGTAGTACTTTTGAAAGAGTATTTCTAATTGCGGGTATGTTAGTGGAAGCTTCACTTGGTAGTAAGCAACTTGATTTACATTTTGAGATCTGTAATATTCATTACTGCTCTAAAAATTATTAAAAATCATACATTAAACCCCTAGAGTGTTGGTATCTAAAGACTTCCTTCAGAACTAATGTTTCGTTTCTCACAAGACTTAAACATTATTATGTTAATGCACTGACTAAGCCAACGTGCTCATGTCTCCCTCTAGTGCCTTTATCTGTCCTGTGTATTTTTAACTGTATTTTAGAGGTTCCAGTCAGTGCAGAAACTGAACTTTGGTAAAGAAAACCACCAAAGGATTCAAGGAAGGAGAAATAGGTTTGAACTGAGCTATTTTCTATGTGCCTGTAAATCCTATAAATAGGTAGTAGTTTTATGATTTAGGTTGCGGTGGTTTTGTTTGTTCATTTGTTTGGTTTTTTGGGTTTTTTTTAATGGGGGGTTGGATAAAGTAAGAGAGGAACAAAGCAAATATAAACCTAATTCTCAAATGGGCTGTTTTGTCTTGACTATTCTTTTGGTCTCTCTGGGCTTTATTTCAGTTTTACTAACTTCTTTCTTCAGTAGGAAAAATCCTATTAAGCTCTTTTATATAAATCTTTTCAGTGTGCAAAAATATGTCAACATAAAAATTAGAGTTGACTTGATAAATTTACATTTGGATTTAACTGAATCACAAAAATTTGATTTCGGTGGACTTTCCAAACAAGCAACCTCCTGCAAAGTGACACATGCAGGATGTGAGAAATTTACAAGGAAACAGCTTTTTCCCTATTTCCTTTTATTACTATTAAGAGAGGAAAATAAGGAGCCATGCTTGCAGTACATCATATCAGTCATATTTAATGTCTGCTGTTCTCAGATATTACAGGTTCTAGTTATTGTTGTTTAAAGTTAAGAGGATGAGACATGGACAAATAAATTCCTTTGACTTAGACTTTAAAAAAATCCTTCAATATTTACCATCATCCAGTAAAATGCATTTTCAAACGTAACTGAATGCAGGTTCACAACTATTTTATGCCCAAAGATTGAAACAGAAAGGGTTCATGATTCACAGAGGCAGCATGGAATCACTACCATCTTCTGCATTGAAAATGCTAGTATGCAACTCAGTTCTAAGCTTTTTTGTGTCTGTCAGAATAAATAAAAATAGATATTACTTCTGACTGTAATAATGTTAATTTTCTTACATTGTTTATCTCAGCTAAGAAAAGACACCTCTTTTGTACCAGTTTTGAATTCTGCAGGACATTCTTAGTTTTCATGCACAGAAAAACACTCTATTTAGCAGAACTATTCAGCATATTTTATATAATAGAGAAACTAAGTTAAAAACTGGTTCTTATGAGTCAGATGCGAAGCAATACTTTTTAACCATATTTTTTTAGATATCTAAATGTGAAAAAGGCAGGATGTTCCTCTGGCAGTTAATGCTTATCCCATTTTCCCCTTGTTAGTTTGAATAACCATACACTCTATACTCAGACTCTTTACTTTATATCTCATGAAATAAAATTACCAGGCAGTATATTAGAACCTTAGGTATTAGTCTGCCATGTAAACAAAGGGACTATCTAGGAATTCAAAATCCCATCAAGCTTCCCACTTAGTGACTTTCATGAAGGTATTTTATTTGGAAAATACATCTGCTGTAGTCTTCTGATTACTTGTTCTTTCATCAGTGGCTTGTCTTTTGAATGAATTTTGGTCAATCACAACAATTTGCTTTTTTATGTTCACTTTCAATGAAGTATACAAGCATAAACAATCTCTTAGGTAGAAAGAAATTAAATGAATATGCACAGAATCAATCATGATAATACACAAGCATTATCAAGTAAGGAAACCAAGACAGATCCAATAGTGTGTCAATAATATTCAATGTTTTTAGAGCTTCATGATTTTTAACCAAATGGAATTAAGCAATAGAAAAATACCATAAGTTGCACTTCAACACAGTATGGTAAACAAGAATTGAAATTTCCATACATTTCATTATATTTCCATATATAGAGAGTTAGTATCTTGATTTTGAAAAACAGCTTCCCTATTTTTTAAATGAAGGTATATATCTGTCTTGGGGTGATTCCCCAAGACAATTTCAAATGGAAATGCATATATATATATGTGAATACAAGCAACAAAAATAACCTTATTGGAGACATTATTCAAAGCCTCTGTTTGCTAGGAAATGGGCAAGCAAACCTGAAGATTTATTACTCTATTGTCTAAATGAGGGTGCTTGTGCACAATTAATAATCTCTGTGCCATTCAGTCTCCAAACAGTTTCAGGACCTATGTTTTCATGCCTGGAATGCCAAAAGTATGGGAACATAGTCTAGAATTTGTTACGTTGAATAAGTGAACATAAAAATCTATTTCCGCCTAAAATTAGTCTATCACGATAAGAAAGCAACAATCCTATAAAAATTCTTTTTTATGATGTTTCAGAATAGCATACTTTGCTGAGAAAATGTATGTAATAGCAAAATATTTTTTGTTTTATCATACTTTTTAAAATGGAAATATAAATAGCTTTTATATTACTACCATCTCTTTTTTTTCAGCCATTCTTTTGCCCTTCTCTCCCCTTTTAGGTTAATTTAAGTCTTTCTTTCTGTCACCAATTTGAATCACTCTTAGAAACAATCCATAGGTACCCTCTGATTGAAAATTTTGCCTCAGATCACATAACCATTCAGTATGTGTATACAAATGTGTCTCAGACATGAAAGATGAGGAGAGGGCTGTTACATTATTCATTTCATTTCTCGACCACAAAGATGATGCTTTGAAGAAAACTCTGTGGATGGTGAGAATGTGCAAACTACTCTGCATAGTTACATGGCCTCATGAGTATAACAAAACAGTGTTAGGCAAGTTCAAGTGGACTGTTAGTTTAAGTGCTTTTTATAATGTAAGATCTATTTTTATTCACAATATAAAAAGGCTTTGTAGAAGAAAGCCTCAAGAAGCAAGGGTGCTTTTACATCAAAATATTTCCATCAGTAGTATGCATACTGTCAGAGAGAAATAGTGAGATGCAAGCCTCCATGCTGGGAGCCTTGTGTGTCTCTGGGCTCTCTGAAGGGCTGGAACAGAAACTGTTGTCTCTTCTGAGAGCCTCTCCCCACCAGAAGAATGCAAATAAAAATCAGAACTAGTATCCCTTCTGTGGGAGTAGCTGCTCAGATGTCCAGTTATGCTTTCATGACCTCCAAAAATCAAACTCACAAGAATATTGGCAACCAGATACTTCTCACTATTTAATATGGGCCTCCCTTCATTCAGTTAATTCAGTTCTCTTCCATCTGAGCTTCAAACAAAGGTTTGGGAAACAAGAGCAAAAGCCAAAACCAAACTAAATCCAAAGAGATAATAATCTTTCTTTCTTCACGTTAAATCTGATGGATGGGACAAAGTTCCTTTCTCAGCCCTCACAAGGTCAATAAAAGATTCTACTGACTAGAACTAATCAAGCTTTACTAAAAATTAGCAGCTAATTATATCTTGGTTTTTCTTCTAGTTCAGAGTGGTTTTGCATTTTATTAAAAGAAATCAGAAGGTATGAGTCCAATTGTGTTTAATCACTGAAAGAAGAAAGAGACTGATTATCACCTTGTGTCAATATTTATTTGGGTGATTAAAACCCCCAAAATACGGTATTATGGCACTTGCTGCTCAGTTTACCAGCTCTCACACATGCAATGGGTAATCAGCTCTCAATTAGTAGTACTTCATTGGCATTTTTAAAAATTTATCTGGAAGTATCTGCATATTTGCATGTGTACATACTGCATAGAAAGTGATCTTGTCCTCATTAACTCTGATATTGATTTGGGGTGATACTAGTCATATAAACCAGAGTTTGCTGTAAAAGGAAAAGAATTGCATTTTCCTCCCATGGAAATCAACCAGCTTGCTTTCTGTTGCAAAGTAGTACATGTAGGTCTGGATCTGAAAAAAGATAAACAAACCTGCTTAAATCTATACTTGGAGTTCTAAAGCATGTACATTACTTCCTATAGGAATAATTATATTTATCTTGAAGAGAAAATCTTACTGTCGACCTTCTATTTTATATTGCAATGTATTTAGAAAGGCCCAACTGTGCCTATAAAACCATGTAACTCACACAGACCTCAGCTGTAGTTGCAGCGTATTTATTAGTAGAATTGAAAGTTTTCTACCTCTGCCAATGTACATTTTGCTAAATCTTTATAGGTCACCTTTAGTGTAAGCTTTTAATAAAGTCCAGCAGCTGAAAATGAACTGTTTTCTTTTAATGTGTTCATTTTTCTATATCAATCATAGTTTTCACATCCAGCACGTGACAGGCACCAAGGCAGGTATGTTTCTGAAGGCATTCACATTTGCCTAATGATTTTCAGCATGCAACAAAGCAAATAAAAGGACTATCTAATTTCACTTCATTTGGAAATATGGTCTTTGAATACAGAGAGTAATCTGGGGTATTTTTAAACCTGGTGCTCAGCTTGCGTTGGCAGCAAAAAGCTGTCAGAAAAATGAAGATTGTGTTTATACAATGTACTCTTTTGCTACTTTAGTTCTGCTATGTTTTTTTTCTTGTACTATTGGAGTAACAATATATTGCTATGACTTTTTATTGACTGTGCTTATAGAGATAAGGAGAATTTTAAGATAAGGAGATATGGAAATTGGAGAATGCTTAAGGAGATATAAGGAAGCATTAGTTCTCATATTCAATTTAATTACATAGAAAGTAATGTTTTGTTCAGAACCAGAATTGACATGACATGGTAGATCATAAGATACCATACTCAATATATTCAGCTCATAGGCATGGAAAAGTAATTTCAAGAGAAATGTTTTTCATGTTTGAGCTGTGTTTTTTGTTTTCCAAAGAATACATTGATTGGAATTTTGAATCACTGGACTAACAGTTCAAAGATAGGTTCTGCTGCTATTTGTAAGTGACCATACTTTAAAGACAATTTTTTGCCTTCACAAGCAGCATATTACTTTTCATGAATAAGCTTATTAGCAATATGTCCACCAGATTGAATATTGATTATTTTTTCCCTCTCTCTCTCCATAGACATTCTTGAGGGTGAGGTTTTGATACTTGCTAGACAAAGTAAATGGCCATGTAAACAATAGCAAGTAATCTGCTCCATACAGACCAGTGGAGTAGTCCCACAGTCCCACACAACAGGAAGGGAAAACACAAGAGAAATTGTAGTTCTGAGTTATAATTCATTTCCTGGTGTACTCATAGACTGTATAGATTCTCATCATCCCCTTGCACAGGGTGGATCAGAGAAATACAATTTAGACAAAAATATTAGATCTTTAAATGTGATTAAATGAGTACAGTGGGAGTCAGCACTTAACTGAAACAAATACAGCCTTATGCTTACAAGTTTGAAGTCCATTCTTTGAACTCAACAGAAGAAAATCCTACAAATATATGCCTTAAATTTTTTAAATAATCAAATTAAAAACACCCCGTGGAAGCATTTGACAGACTTATGACAGACTCATGTGTCTCCAGAACCTCTGGTTTCTAATCAAAGCTATACAAATTGCTCTCCATTAGCCTTTAACATAAAAATTCCTGGGGTTTGTAGGTCTGTATTTTCAGAGAAGCCCATTTGTGGGCCTCATGGAAGGAGAAAAGTGAAGTTCTGAAGAACTTTCAGGAGCACAAAATTTGAAATAAATATGAGAGTATTTGGGTTTCTGGGTCATGTATTTCTTAAGCATGACTCCAGAAACTCTAAAATTTTTGTCACCCAGGAGGTGTCTGGGTTTTTTACTAATGATTTAAATAGTTTCCTTTAGGACTAGATGTTTATCAAATTTTGTAACCTCAGAGAAATGGAATTACCTTTCTCTTTACAAGAAAGGTATAGTCTTTATATTAATTGGCAGAGAGTAGTTATGAAATTGCTAACACTGCTGACATGTTTGTAATAAAAGATTATGTTTTCAGTTCAAAGTAGATAATTGCTATATTGAAAGTGTTTTACACGGATGAGACATATTAGTTGGTATTAAGTTTATTCCAAACTATTATTTTTACTTTTTTGAAAGGAAAATGTTTAGTGAGTAGTTTCAAAGGCTTCAACTTTGGCATTACCTAAGAAAGAAAAACTGTTAAAAGCATCTTTATATCTGGATCAGATTTGGCTGTGGTTGAATGACAAAAGACAAAGACAAAATTATTGCAAAATACCTACTTAAATAAAATAATATTATAATAGTTATGGTATCAATATTACTTTCATTTTACCTACTACTCTGCTGGAAGGTATTATGACCTAATAATTGGTGAATGAGACTTTACTACAAAGTTTTGAGAAAATAGGAAGTACAGGTGTTAATTAAAGAGACCCACATGTAGGTTTCTTTACAATTATTAAGTGAAAGTCAAGTTAAAATAGTTTGGTTTGTAAGAGAGTAGTACATAAGATACCATAACCACAGCAGAATTCTATTGAAAATTCAGCATTATTTGGATATAATAAAAATTAACTTTTTGGTGTTTTTTATGTCATCATTGTATCCTCACGTAGAAAGGATCCCAGAAGAAAGTTGTACACTATCATAGTAAAATAGGACACATGAGAAGGCAAGAATAGGCCAGAGAAGAAAACCTGTCAAGCAAGGAAAGGTGTAAAATCATGTTGGATGTGGTGCATTTTTAACTCTACAACTTCCAGGAAACTGCAGTGGGATTCCAGACTGTAGAGGCCAGACTGGCGATCTTTCCAAAGGACATAGGCTATCCTATTTCTGTACTGAGATTCAAAAAAACCTCTTACTGTTAAATGCAAGCTATCATATTCTAATGCAGGATCAGGCAAAAATACGAGAGAAGACTTGTATTATATTTTTACATGGGAATGTTGTCAGGTACATAAAGGAGCATGGACAACTCAGCTCCATCTTTGGAGTACCTCCATGTGTGTTGCATCCATTCTGCACATCAGTTGATGCTGTAGTTCCTTACCAAATACTGTCACATGAAGTAGATGACAAACTAAGCTTCGATTAAAAATTTTTGTCATCATAAAAAAGTGACATGCAATCTTGTGGCATATTTTTCTATATTCCCCTCACATCTATAGATGTCTAAATTTAAGGATTAACTGGCTTTAAAGGCCAAGTTACTTTTTGACTAGTACCTTGACTTAATAGGAACTGCTGCTGAGTAAAATCCAGTTGTTTGTAAACTAGCACTAGCAGTTCCCTTTCAGTACTGAATGTCTGTACAATGCACATACTATTTATACTCCAAAAAGAGAAGTTTCAAAACAAAAGAATGCTGACAGAGAGAAGATTAATGATTTTTTTCCTGGAAACAGAATTCCACGTTTTTCAAACATAGTTTGAATTATTACTGTACTTTTTTTTCATATTTATATAAATTTCTATAGAGAAAAAAGAAATTCCAATGAAAAGGAATTAGACATACTGAACGAATATGTCAAAAAAAAAGAAGTCAGATATCAAATTTATATATATATATGTATGTGATCCAGATCAGTCCACAAAAGGTATTTTCAAAGATATTAGTCTTCAGCTTCCTATAAGAAGTCAGTTAAAATGGTACTTTTGAAATAAGAATTTAACAAAAAAAAAAAAAAAAAAAAAGCCCGTATTTTTCATTTTCATTTTAAAAGAGATTTACGAAATTTGTAGGAACCATTTGAAAGAGAAACAGAAAAAGTAACTCCAAAAAAAAAGTTTAAGTGTCTAAAGAAAAAATTATTCTCATATGACAAAATAATAGGTTCTGGTTTCAGTTAGAATCACTAGAGGAATAGTGAATTTCCTGAGATATAAATGATATGGCACTCATTCAAACTTGTTATGTTCAGTAACAAGCCAGGTTTTTCCTTACATATGGTTTTGGAGAAAAGATTTACATGTTCTCATTATCTCTCAACACTCATGAGAAAGCAGAGAGCAAGCAGACTCTCCCCACAGTTTACATGGGGAAAAGGTTTCCCTTTATCATAATGATCTCTTGAATCTTTTTAATCCTCTGTTAAAAAGAGCAAGACAGCTGCATTTGAAGCCCTTCTTCCAACTGTGTATTACTCAGGGCTTGATTTTTCATGGAATTTGGGAATTGGTGTAATTAGACTGCAGGGAATTGGGTCATGCTTATCAACTAACTCTGCTAATATAGCTGTTGTGTCTAAATGCTCCTTTTGGGCATCTGTGTAAACATTTTCTCTTGGTAATTCACTGCTCTCCACTTCTCACAATAAT
This sequence comes from Corvus kubaryi, assembly GCF_017639235.1. NCBI lineage: Eukaryota > Metazoa > Chordata > Aves > Passeriformes > Corvidae > Corvus > Corvus kubaryi. The sequence continues at coordinate 4,633,607 of NW_024582083.1, forward strand.
GGATTGGAAGCTCCTTCCACTATCTATAGCCCATGTTTATCAACCTTTAAGTTAGATATATGAGAATACAATTTCTTTATTAATAAACTGAGTAAATAATAGTATGACAAGAGATGGATAAGGTGATCTCAGAAAGCAGATTATGAATTTACATTAGTGCAGACTGGACATCAACATTTGAAAGATTAAGAATTCTACACTACTAATTACTTTTATAATTGTAACTTGATTCACTTGTCAGTGAAATATAATTCAACCTTTGTATTACAGTCTTTAATTCTGATCATTTATAGTGCAGTTAGACAAGGTTCGATTGTGGAAGGAGCTAAGGCTTCATTTAGTAAAGTTAATAGAACTCAGTACTTTACACAATCTGGCCAGAGAAAGCGAATTTTGTAGTTGTTGTCAATGAGGGCAGCACAAGAAGGGCCAGAAGTTGTTAGAAGAGTGAAGTATATTTAAAAACAAATAGGCTGCTTTGCAAATAATTATAAATAAACAGTTCTATTAGAAGAAGCAACATGGAGTCATGTGCCATAAGGCTAATAAGAAAACATTCTTTTTTGATCTACTACTGAAACAAGATAAGTTATTTCACTTCTCTTTTTCTTCTGCCTGATATTATGTTCTTTAGAGCTCTGTCGCTCAGTATATTTTGTATAGTGCTTAATAGGTCAGCTCCTTAATCCTAATTATAACCACCAGTTTTGAATTCTGTTTTTCTCAAGAAAGAGATATAAGCACACAGAAATAACCAAAATTAAGTCACAATAAAAACCTGTTGCTGCCAAAGACCGAAGTGCCTGATTCCCTGAGTACTGCAATGCTTCGGCTGTGCTCACAGCATTTATATGGCAGGATCTTGTTCAAATCCAGAGCTGATGTGCTGATATACTAGAGATTAACTCCTAATTTCCATATAAATCTGGTATCATTCAGAAAACAAGTGATGTGCAAATCCAGAGCCCAGATCTAGCAGGACTTTTAAGGTCACACCTAGCACACACTGACAGGAGTAACCTACTTCCAAGCTCATTTGTGACTGCTTTATGTCTGTAGAGAGAAAGAAGGAACACAATCACAGCCCTTATATGGAGTAAGGAAATCAGACGCTGAACTTCAATTGTCCAACTCTTGATGCTCAGATCTCCGCCTCCCACCTGACCCCTACTTTGGACCTGTCTCTGTAATACCACCAAGCTGTTCTTCATAGGGCATATATGCATTCAGGTTTTAGTTCAGACCTATAGTACACTGGTCATGTGAACCTCCTCATCAGCCCTATTTATTGTGCCTTGGATCAGACAACAGAATTGCCTTCCTTTCAGAGGATGCCCAACTGGAAAATACAGTCCAATTGTCATCAAATGTGCTTTGTGGCAGTTTCTTATAGGAAGCAACTACCACTTGCAAGAGAATCACTCCTTATTCCCTTCCTGTTCCTTTCATTTTGTTCTGTAAATTTTAATTTGGCCTAGAGAAAAATCAAAGCACACAGAAAATGTCACAGCAAAATTGTTAATAGTTATTTAAATATTCAGAAAACATTACCCCATAAAATACCAACCAATCAGAGTGCATCATTTGTATCTATTAAGCATACTACCAATCATTGCTGATGGCATCAGAAACAAGAACAGCTAGCAGAGAGTTAGAGCAAATCTTCACAAAAATTATGTAGCACTAAAGAAACAGCAAGGTGTAAAATTGTCTTCATCATCATCTTCATCCTTCATCATCACTGCCTGCTGCACACTTTCTCTACTGAGTAAGCTTCCCCCATTAGAAGTGATGTGTTCCTTCAGCTACAGATCTCACTAAGGAATCTTTATACCTGCAAGTCCATGTAAGTCTTGTTAACATCTGTGCAACAGTGGGTTCTCTCCTCCTGGGAGCCCTACCTTTCACATTGCTTTCTGCTGCTTTCTTTCCACCTACTAATATACATGAGTGCACTGGTTTTAGAAAAAAAAATAACAAGACAAATAAAAGATGAGACACCAGTGAATTCTTCTCATCCTGCTAAAGCAAAATCCCAAAATGCAACTCCATCAATGAATGCAGTTTTATATATTGATTAAAGAAAAAAAGTCTTTTCCTGCTATTTTCTCATTGTGAAGAACGCCTTTCCCACTCACAAAGTTCTTATAGTGCATGGGATTTTCTTCAACTCTTGAATCCTTCTAGACATGCTTTGAATAGCTCTTTCTCTTCATGAACTAGAGGACAGAATGGTGACATGGAAGAGGAAGATAAGGCTCCTCTGGAATAGCTCAGATTCTGTCTGCCTGGCCCATAAAAGTCTAGGAACTTTTGTATTTCCTTTCCCATGGTCATAAACTCTGGAGAGAATGTGGAACTTGTGTCAAAGGGGAAGACTACTTATTTAATGACTTATGTTGCTTATCCTTATCCTTATTTAAGAACTTGTCTGAATCAGACGATTGCTATCAGAAACATCCTCCTCTGCTAAGAACCGTGGGGGTGTTTTTGTCTGGTGAGCCTTGTTTGAGACGGGGAAAATCCTAATTTAAGACTTCCTGGACTCTTATTCTTCTTTGTCTCCTCTATACTATCCTGGCTCTTGGACAGTTATGGCAAGGGCTTACATTTTAGTGCTCAAAAGGACCACCTTCAAACTGAGCTGTGTAATGATATTTTAACTATGTTGACAAAGAGTTGTAAGTTACAGCAAAATCGAAAGGACAAGAAGAAACTCACTGCTGGACAGAAAAGACAACATAAAAGCCAACTAGAAAGTAAGGTAGTGCAATGGAGGAGTAGAGAGTTAACACTTGCTCTGACTGATGCTTCTGCCTCTGTCTCTGAAACCACAATTAGCAAGACAGTCCTTTCTCTGGGTTCATTGATTGCCACTAAACCACAATAAAATAAGAAGAAAAAGCAGTTCAACTTACCAAAGTTGGTTGTACAAACATTCTCTTCCCCTCTTTTCCTGGGAAAGAAGCTATTATGGATGGCAATGTATGGGTCACTATTCCCTTAGGGACACTGAATACTTGCAAGAGAGACTGGTTTTATACTGGCAGTATACTGGCAGTATTTAGCATTTGTCTGCATTTGGACACATTCCAGTCATTGTTCAGTTTTGAATAAGTGTTAGGGCATTGGGTATGTAACAGATTATTTTTATAATATGTTTTTTGAATATGAGCGTATTTTGGGGGGGGTTAATATATATATTTTAATTTTTTACTGACCATAAAATTAATGTACATAAATGAAAATTAAATTCAGCATATAAACCAAAATTACTACAATAAAGTTTACTAAATCCCAGCATAGGGTCAATATTTTCATGTGACTTTGTTAGATAGTTATTATTAGTTATACAAAAGTAGCTCAAATAATCACTCATCTGAAACAAGTTTAAATGACATAATTCATTCGCTATTCTGAAGAAAGGTAATAAGAAATGCTTGCTTCTTGCCCAGAATTCTTGTCAAAGTGTGATTTGTGATCTTTTCAAGACCCAGAGTTTCAACGCAACTTGATCAATAGTGATTAAAAACTATGCATCAAAACAGGCATTTTTCTTGCATGAACCTTTCTATCCTTTTCTAGACCCAGGATTGCTCTTATTTCAGTTGCCAACCCCAGTGCTAATTTCTGTTTCAAATCTTTTGGGCTTTGCTACTCTGAGGAGTATATATGTACCAAATAAAAGCATTTACCCAAATAATCTGTATAAATTACTGGAATTTTATACAAAAGGAAAGCTATACATTGGGATAATCAGAAATATCTCAGTTCAGCATTTTGTGTTTTATTCTTTACACAAACTAGTAAATTCTAGATAAAATATTCAAAAGCTGGAACAAAATTTAAGTCCAGTCAGGGCTGAATTGATACACACAAATAACTCAATGGCTAATGTAATCATCTCAAAAACAGGTATTGTAAACACAAGCATTTAAATGTTTACACTGATAATGCAGAAACATTGTAACACATATAAATCTGTATGAGTAAATCCAAGACACAATTATCAGTAAGTGAATGTAGAAAAATAAGAGATCTCTTTCCCTTGGGATCAAACACTGTGGATTGCATGATTATAAAAGGTTATTACTATAGGACAGAGTGTCAGCTTTTTGATTGCTTACCCAGGCAAACCAGTGACAATTGGCTAAAGCATATGATCTCTTAGATCTTCAAGTTCAAGAAAACATACTTTTTGTTCCCTCCAGGAATAATGTTCCTGTTATTAGTATTATTCTCTACAAACCATTATTTCTTTATGGCAATACATAAAGTCTTCACTCAGGTAAAGTCGATTTACAGTAAAGAGTAGCAAAAAACGAAGAACAGATTATAAGATTACTATATATAACCAAATCTAAAGACAAACTTGGATTTTTTTTCCAAAGAAAAAGAATTTTAGTACTGGCACTGTAGAAATGTATACATGTTAACAAGTATCTATACACATCAGAGAAGGCCTAGAAAATACACTGGCTAGAGTTCTTTAATTTTAATTGTAGTGGTATTTCGATAAAGGTTGCTTTTTTTGTGGTTATTGGGGTTTTTTGACTGATCACTCACCCCATGATAACACAAAAGTTTACTGCAAATTCATCACAGAATGTAAAATACAAACCCTCTGCGTTTGGAGAACAGCATGTTTGGACTCAGCTAAACCCAGACATTTTGTATCCTTGGTTGAAATATTGCTAAACTTTTACCAACTGGGAATCTTACAATGACAATAAAAAGAGAAAAATTGCAAGAAACTTTCATTTTGTGTTACTCTCTTTGTCATCACCTTTTTCAATTTGTTAAAAAATAAATTCCATGTTCTTCCAAGGGTACCATTTAACATGCTGCTTTTCTTACAATATTTTTCAGGGATAATATAATGTATAGAGAATGTATTACAATTGTATCCCTGGTACTTTTTCCTTTTAGTTGTTGATAAAGACTACATCCATACAATCCCTGTGGGCCTTTCTAGTATAAGTATCCTTATAAGACCTCTCCATAAAGTGTCCTTTCTGCATTCATACAGCAGACCTTCTAGGATTTGTTCCAGTTCCAACCTTCCTGTAACACAGCTATTCCACAACCTTACCGTACAGTACAATATAAGGAACTCTACCTTGCCCCACCAGTGTCTCATAACAAAAGTGGTGAAAATCTTGGGCCAGGGCAGTACCTCTGCATTAGCAGCCATCTATACCATCCTCCCACGGCCCTTTTACATCTTGGAGATAACAGCCTTCATGAGGTAGAGTGCACTGTGTCTGTCTTCACAGGGCTGGCCTGATGGAATTTTTCCATCACACACACCAGTGTTTCCTGTCCCCATCCCAGGCTGACCCCTGTCCCGCAGAAGCAGGGCATGCCAGATGTCTCACGTGCAGGCTCTCTTCATCACCTGACAGATTGTACCAGTCTGTGCCTTAAAGCCAATCTAAAACCATAACCTGGACTCTACAGAGCTTAAGAACACAGCGGTGTAGAGCAGGCTACCTACAAGGACCAAGTAGGAAAAAAATCCTTCTTCACCTTATGTAAGAAGGCAAGAGTAGCAGAACTTGGAAACTGAATCAGGAGACACACATTTTATTCACATTAAAAGCCAGGGATATGCTCTACTGTTTTCCAGGCCAACACACCCTTCCTCAGAACTTAGGAACAGAACCTTATAACCGCCAAAGAAATGTTTTCAAAGGGCCACAAAATACTGCAGACCTTAAAAAAAAAAAAAAACTGACAAAACCAGCCCCAAACCAAAACAACCAAAAAACCCCCCAAACCAAACTAGATGAAGTGACTTTGTCTCCTTATCCTAGGATAATCTGAAATTAGATGGTTTAGGAGCATTGGTCTCTTGCTCCCTAAACATGAAGACACTTTCTCAGACAAGAACCATTGAAAAGAGTCTTGTCAGCTATTGCCAATCAGTGAACAGTATTTGACCTTCAACAACACTGATTTTTCTACCACTCATTCTGTTTCACTAATGCTGGTGGAACAGTTAAAGTTCCAGATTGTGTCTAGAAAGGTAAACACCAACTTGAAAACCCACAAAATATTTAAAAATATGCAAGTACACATACCTTTATTTTAAACTAAAGGAAACATGTAAAGTAGTGCCTTTACTTCCTAGGGGTTTTAAAATAATTAACTTGACAGAAAAATCTGTTTTCTGAAGTATTTCAAAATATTTTGGAACACTTTCAACTCTACAAACAAGAGCTTCATTGGCTTTTCTGAATTATCCCAGTTTATTCTAGATGTGCGTTAAATCCTTCATGATCTACAGATTTATTGGAATAACTCAGACAGGGAGAATGATAATGTGAGAGCAACTGCATCTCAAAACACAGCTAACAGAACTTACTACAGCATCCAGTCTGAGCAGCCAGGTTATTTAGTCCTTCAGGACTGACAGTCTGCTAGTTCATATAAGTATTCTAGCTTATTGAGCAAAAAAACTAGCACACTGAATTGTAAAGGATGTCAAAGCTTGTAGATACTGTACCATATTATGTCACAAGCTATGCTGTATTTGGCAGGTGTAATTTTCTCAAGAAACTGCTGTGTAACTAACAGCTTTTAAAAATACTTATTTGTCTCACTTGTAGACTGTAAACAACTATAAAATGAATACAATATCATGTAGAAAATAGGTACATAACTCAGCCACATTTAGAATATCACACCCATAGGAGTATTTGTTTTGTCAGTACATGAAGCATGAGACTCTGGTTCAAGTTTCTATTTTCCTTGCACAGAACTCTATTTGCCACTCCAAGGGTCTACGAAGCATGTACTCTGACTCCCTAAGAGAAAAATAGGAAAAAAATGCTTTCCATATAAGTAACAGGGAAGGAAACCTTATTCTTTCTAGTGTTTGTTTAGCAGCTGAACTTCAAACATTCTCTGAAAAGCAAACAACTCCAGGAAAAGGAAAATTGAAACACAACAAGCACATTGATCACATGAAAGGTTTTGAACTGCAACTGCAGATTAAATAACAGGTTAACAATGATGGGAACCAAATACATAGTTACAAATCCAAGATAAAGGGAGGAACCAAACTACACAAGGTTCATGACAAGTGTTTAATTCTTCTACTGACAATTTTGTAGGGTTCCTGTTCATATTTTATACACCCTAGAAGGAGAAATTTCTTCTTTGAGCAATGGAGGATCATGAAGCATCAATTTCACACAGAGTTTATCTTTTAACATCTTTATATGAAACAAATAGCAGGTGAAAACTTCTGCATTTTAAAGAAAATTATTTATTCTAGGTAAGATATATGAGAAAGTCAGCAAAAGACACAATTACTTGGCTTCTACTGCTTTAGGCAATACCAAATAACAAAAATGTCTCATTGCCTGGAAATATTGCATTACCGCATTGGAAAAACAAAGCAAGAGCTCCCTCTGTGCAACTCTGGATACATTGCTGTGTTGTACTGAGTTATATTTCACAATATACTGTGAATGTGAATGATGTATATTACAAATCGAAAAATCATTCAAAACAATCAGAGTTCTGAGCAGTAGACTGAACTATTTTTTTTCCCCCAATAGAAATGGACAAGAATTACAGGCTAAAACATGTAAGATTTTTATACTACATGAGTTGTTAGGAATTTCAGGCAGGAATTTCAGATGAAGCACAAGAACACTTCTGCTTGAAAGTAAGTAAAACCACACTAATACGAAACATCCCAGGAAGCTTATTATTATTGCTACAGTCAGATAACAGTAGAATTTACCATTCTCAGCTGTTTTCCATACCTCTCGGTTGAAAGCTTCCGCTCCCACAGCAGGAGCAAGTCCTGAACTATCACAGATGGTTCACTATCTCACCCAGATCACCATAACAAATGATATTGACGCTGCTTAGGGTTACTTTAATATCCTGTGTAGTAAACGGCAGGTGTTCAGAACTTGTTTCATGTGTGGTTGCTCCTGTCACAGAACCAGTAATCTCCAAGAGAATGAATACCAGGCGGACAAGCAATAATTGCTTCAGCCAAATGAACTGTAATCATTTGTGTTTGCAAATTAAAATTCTGAACACAAAGGTGATTCTTTAGTGATGTAATGTAGAAATGGGAATTGTTGCGACATTTCCAGCCTATCTTTGCAAGTGTTCCTCTGCCTTATATAAACAATTCTTAGAGCTATTTGTAATTTTTCACAGAACAGCCTGCAACCAAGGAGGAAAAAATGCCTTTCTTCATGAAAAAGAATCAATAATGCATGATGGTAGTGAGCACTGTTAACATATAGTTGCTGTAGATATTACTTACTGCCTTGAAGCTGTGTAAAATAATTCTGAACGTCACTGCACTTTCTGTAATAAGAAAAAGCCATCCCTTGCTCATATTTTCCTTTCAAAAACAAAATATTTGCCAGCATATTTCAAATTTAAGTTGGAGAATTACTTTCTGTCTTGAAGTTTGTGTCAGTTTTATTTTAAATTTAATGTGCTCTGGGATAGATACGATTAATGTGAAAAGTAACTAAGATGTTAACAGCATTAAAGTCTTACTGTTCATTTTGAGGTTTCCTCCTCTTCTTCTCAGCGGCCAGGTTGACAAGTATTTTGCACAGAGAAAGTAGAACAATGAGTGCGGTAGCATACTGACTTCACAAATTCTTGTCTCATACCCTGAGGAAAGAACAAATTTTCTTTAACTTCAGAATCAGTTGTTATCTGGCAGAAATACTTATTGCCTGTCTGTCAAAACTTCCATCAGAATGTGTCACTTTGACCAGAACACTCTTTTCTTGTCAAACTATTCTGTTGAGACGATTGCAACCTAATTGCTGAAGATATCAACCAAGACAACTCTAAGAATTTTCAGACACAGGCCAGCCTAAGAAAGCTGCTTTACGAGTCTTACAATTTATTCATAAGAATGATGGTAACCAGCCAGAATATATGATTAGAGATTTCTGCCATGGTTGCATTTTTTGTACAGTACATTCCTCTCCCAAAGAATACATTGTAAGAGGCTTGGTGCCTCTAGAATTAACAAACTTACTCAGATCTTCACAGCAGAAGTTTACTGCTGGGGTAGTAATGAATCTCTAATTTATACTCTGGCTTTGTGGAACTCTTTATGTTGACACGTCCCCAGCACTGGATGTTGATACTGTCCATCTGAACAACCTACTCTAAAATACCAATGGAGTGGGGTTTCTGGACAATTAGAAATGTGTCATAAGAATTCAGACTTTATGGCGTGGAAGGTACTTCTCTAGATGTTACTAATGACTCCAGAGTTTTAATACCAATGAATTAGATTTCAAATATATATGTAATGATCTGGTTATGATTACAGGGCAGGCAGGCATACTTTTGATAACTGTAATCTGCCCAGCATTACCAATTTGCTGGAAATCACAGTATCAGACCTCTGGCAATTCTTTGCATGTTTTCTGGCTTCCCCAGCCTGTATAGTAGTAACTTCACTGCCTTTGTGAGATTAACTACACTAAATTTACTTGTGATGTGATCATACAGTTATTTGGGCTGACAGACCTAGTAAAATAATATCAGTCTTCCCAACCAATGGCAGAAACAGCATGAAGAAGGACAGCCAATATAGCTGAATCTTCCTTGGCTGCCAGAATGGTGGGAGGTAGACCACTGGCACCTGCTGCCTGTTAGAGGAAGTAGCTTTTAATTTTGAGTCAAAGAATAACAATTTACTCCAGGATCTAAAAGTGTATACTGAGACATTCTATTCAATAATGAAACTTTTGGGAGAAGTCTATTGTGTTGATTTATCTCTTCTGATAAAGGACATCTTAATACTGAATTGTATCTTTTGTTAATATTTAAAGTGAATCAAGCAACATCAGTGTGAATTTGCATTCATAATTCCTTTCTGAAAAGATAATTTGACATGCCCTCCTTTTTCACTTTGCTAGGTATTCAGCTTTAGTTGCAAAGATCATTTACTGTGCTAATGCCTTTCCCCTTCAAAACTGTCTGTGCTTGCCATGTCTCATGATGAATACCCATTTGTAAACAAAGTAGTGATTCATTATTATAGCTGAAGGGCATTGTTTTACCTGGATGTAAATTCATCATTTTTTAATGCATCGCAGCTTGATGCTTGATATCTCATCAAGCACTCTGAAAGCTTTGTTGACATAGATTGATGATCCAAACAATTAACTTAATAATGGCATCAGCAACTGGAGGTTAGTATTAACCAGAGAAAGAGCAGACCAAGTTCTTCCCTAGTATATGCCTAATATATCCAAATGAGATATGTTTGGGAGTTATTTATTGCAAACAATTTATTTGATCCCTTTTCTTCATTTTCTGAGCTAATTTTAAGAGTCTAGCTATACTGCACTAAGTACTCTGTGGACAACAAATGGAAGCATTTTTTTTAACAGGCTAGGTACTGTTACACATTATAAATAATTTTCCTTTTGCAGAGTAGTTTCAGAAAAGCTAATAATTTGTGAATATTCTGTTAGAGCTCAGCTGGAGATAGCTACTTCCCAGCTGTTAACTACTACACCTCACCTGAGACATGGTGTATGTATGGAGATGCGCTAACTACCATGTACGTACTTCTGGTTTGCTCTAATGTATAGTAACATGACATTCAGTAAAACCTTTGTTCTTTGTTGTTTTTATAACTTGTCTAACTAGAAAAGCTTTCCTGTTTTGTTCTAGCACCATCTATCTCAATGTGTATCTCTATATGACCTGGGAATCCACTGATGAATGTATGGCATAATTTATATTCAGACTGAACAAGTAATAATTGTCTTAATGAGGATCTTCTGCTATGGATTTGATGGATTCTAGAAGACTGCAACCTCAGTATTACATCCTTTGTTATCAATCTTTCTGACCACAACCTATCTGAAAACTCAGCATCTAACAGAATTCAAAGTAATAACTCTTAAAACTAGGGAACTTAGTTCTGTGGTGGTTTAACAGGGAGTCTAATGTCTTGTGCCAACTGATGTAATTGTACCTGGCAAACAGTGCATGGGAACTGCCAGTTTCAAGCTGGAGACTAACAGATGAGTAGCTTTTCTTTCTGAAGAGAGCCAGGTGCTTGGAATTAGATGTAAAGGGCTTAGGTACTGCCTTGAAGCTAAGCTTTTTCATCCTCTCTTTGATAGTAATAAATGAGAGAAATTCATGAGTCAGAGGACTATAAAAGTACCCTGGATCCAAAGATGACACCTGCCACCATCTGTCTGCCTCTTTTTTTTTTTACTTTTTTGAAGTTTTTTACACTTTTTATAGCATGGATAATTTCTACATCCTCATCACTGCCTTCCTCTACCAGAGTTTTTTAACTCAGATTTGGAACAAATTCTTCAGATATTTCACAGCAGTTGATATGTCTTTAATGGTACAGCTAGTGGTCCCATGTTAACACAAATCCTTTTCCACTTGTACATCTGGCACCACACAAAAAGTGTGAGTGCTTAGCTAAGTAATCTTCATACCTGTAAGAATTCAGGCATGACTACACACAGACAACAACTTGTATTTGCCAGGTCTGTTGCATGCATCAATGATCTTGCAGTTTTAATTTACTTGCAGAAGCAAAAAAACCTTATGTGTTAGATGTGAAGGTACTTTTCACTGCCTTAAAAACCCTGATTTTAATACAGTTATTAACAAATTAAACAAGCACTGGTAACTGTTTCTTGTATTAAGGTGCCGGGTATGCTCAATATAGGCTTGTTTTTGAGAGAGGCAAAAATCAGATTAAAGTAATTCTAAAGAAACAGACTGTTAGTGATGATACAAAATGAAAATAAAAATGATGATACTCCATATAGTATGTATTTTTTTTGCTTAAGTCTAATGCATTAAAAAAAAAAAAAGCTGAGAAACGGAGGATGGTGACCAGTAAAGACCAGGGATAAAAGAAAAGGAACTACCAGAGAGCTGCATTCAGCCAGGTAAACTGGAGGTCTAGTAGTGGACCTGAAGTATGATAAGCTGCAGGGAAAACAAGAATGCATACACAAGCTTGTATTTTAAATTAATTTTTCTGAAATCTTTCAGTTCTAGATTAAATTCTTTTCTACTGCTCATAACTTCTGAAAAGCAGTGAATCTAAGTTGAATCTGAAGAGGTAAAGGGGAACAAATCTTTATCCTCTTTTATAATCTAAGAGTAAGAATTCATTCAAGAAAACAGGCTTGAAGTTAAAAGAGAATATTTTTATGAAGCACATAATTAATGTGTTGAACTCCCCACCACAAGATAACAATGATGTGATAGCAGCAGACAGGAAAAGCATGTATTTAATGTTGTTGCACTAGACAGAATATTAAAATGTATTTTCATAGACGTAAAGCAATTAGAGAATTGCTAGTCATGTCTGATGTTTTGACAAAGCAAAAAAAGCAAGGAAATGAGAGTGAAATAATACTTTATCCCCTTATTAAAACATCACTGTTATTACAACTGTTATGCAAAACAGATCGTGCACCACAGCTCAGATTCTGAGAACTTGAACTTTTATTGTGCATCTCTTAGTTAAGATCTCTCCTTCCCTTCAACTCTACTCCTTTTCTAAGACAAATGTGTACATCTTGGATTTTATCCAGTCAGATCTACTGTGTATAGTAGTCTGGTGAAGATTTGTAAATAGTGAATGGATAAGATAAAGTGGTGTCTTTGACAGGCAAAATTAATGTGATGCATGGCCTGAAATACACAACTGTTCTAAACATCAAAAAAGTACTTTCTTCAAACATTGCTCAGATTGGATTAAACAGAAGTAGGATAGCTAAATATTTTGTTCACTAGCTAAATATTTTTTTCCACTAGCATATGCACATGAACCTTTTCCTTTAGTTTGAGGAAAATGCATAGTCCCTTTTAAAGAAGGTTAAGTGTGTACACAGGTGTGTGCCCAGCCCTCATCCAGCAGCCCAAGTACTGCCAATTGGGAAGATATGCTTTACAGCCTGTGCTGTAAAAAATCTCCTTTGTCCCTGAGATTTGTGTAGAAAACTGTAGATCATCTTAAAATGTTCTAAAGATATAGTGATGTCAAAGTCCCCCCCCAAAAAACCAAAGAAATTATCAATGCTATAACATTCTTAAGTCTGAGTATTCTAGCATTGACATTTGTAAAGAGATGTCAGGCAATGTGAAAAGTTAGTTAGTTTCAGCCTAATTGAAAAATCTTTCTTTTGATTTTTTTTAAATGGATGTGCAATTTGTTTCAACTTTGCTGGAGTATTTGATGTTGGCCACCATCAGTTCCTTTAGAATAATAGATAAATAGACTACTTATTTGGTTTGGCATACCAATTCTTGTGACAGACTAGCCTATTTTACTTCTGTAGCTTGCCTTTCTAAGAGTAGTATAGGTGGGATCATGAACTTCTCAGTAGAAGCCCATTAGGAAACCTGTCTTCATCTTGGTAGATGCTCATTAGGAAACCTACCTTCTTCATTTTATAAGTAACTAGGTCTAAACAGAGATAGATGTGTGTGTCACTTATAGATTACATATAGGTTATTTTCATACTCAGTGATTTCTATTAGCACAGAAATTGAAATTTTCAATATAGGACTACGCAGATGCAAAGCACTACATTATTTTATGCAATATATTGTTACAACTTTTAACAAGAAGTTGGAATTAAAATGTCTGCTACTAGTTTACACCGAGAACACAGAAAATACCACTAGTACAAAACATATTATGCCATTTTATAGACAGAGCTATAATGAAAACATTGCTAAAGCAGTAAGAGTTGTCAACTACTGATGAGACTCAGGAGAAATTCTTTAACAGATGTTTCCCACATCAAACAGATACTTATCCCTCTCTGATTACCATGATCTTGAGAATTCATGGCTTGATTCAATGATCAACACCTCTTCATCAGTCACATAAAAATAAAAAAAATATCTTGCAATAGGTTTTTCCTTCCACACAGCAGCTGATAAAATATATTATGGCTGTAAGTCCCTTACGGTGAAGTTGTACTACAGCATTCTTGTGCTCATGACATACTCAGGATCCTGTCAGCACATCGGTCATACACTGATGAATACACATCTCATTTGCCATTTAAAAACCTACTATCCTAACAGTGACTAGTGACTACTGTACAACAAGCTGACATTATCATGCACACTTCTTTAAAATTTCAACTGCTGTCCTCCAGATTATTTATTATTATTTACTGCAAATTTAGTTCAACAAGCTTCCCTTGACAGCTATTATTTATTATTTTTAAATGTCCCTAACATACAACACACTGAATAACATTCCATCTGGATAGCCTCTTTCTTTAGCTGGAAGTTTCATCATTAAACAATGTTTAGACACCTATCAAGTACAGATATCAAACTCTTTCTAGAGGAGGAAGTCATCACCTAAAGAAAAAGCTTTAGCAGGTTATACCCTGACTGCAAACAGCAAGAAAACAAGCCTGGAAATATGGAGGGTCAAATGAACACTGTTTGAACACAACAGCCAGTTCTATTTGTTTCATCTTCTTTAATTTACAGAAATCTTCAAACCTAGGTCACACTAATAATATTTTTGTATCTATAACATACACTTCATTCGTAAAATAACTTGCTCAGTTCACAGAACATACATCGTACACGTAACACCAGTGTACAGTGAACTACACTCATTCTTACACACAGAATACCTTGAAATGAGCTGTAGCAAACAGACACTGAAAAGAAATTCTTGCCAAGGCAATGTGAGAGGTCCTTGATTTTCCACATAATTAGAAAGTTTTAGAATTATGTTGTAGCTTTTTGTCACATTTTATACTTTTTCAGTTTTCACTGATTTTCATAAGGAAAATAACACAGCTCAATGTAAGTGTTCTACTGCTTTTCATTTCCTTTAATATTTATCCTGGTAGTATGAATAATAACTCAGGTACCTGGAATGGCATGATTTATTTTTGCTATATGGCCCATGCTATAGTTTCTTGTGAATGGGATGAAAGTAACCGGCATCTTGGGCCAAGACAAATTACTTCTTAAATAGAAATAAGATCTTTACAATAATTATTTTTAATTCAATTAAAGTCTTTTGTTACTTTTCATAGGTGAGTCAGGAGTAACAATTCAATTGAAAATTGAATTTTTCAGCATAGATGTGGCATAAAAAAACCAAACCTCTTGATTATCAATAAATATTTTTTTTATAGTAAGTAATCTCTTTTAGTCTGGAACACAAGAGAGAGCAAAGCACTGAATAATCAGATAAATCCAGCTAAACTGTTTTTTATAATTACATCCTGGGCAACAGTGAAATTGAACATCTGAACTTAGCCCAGCAGCTTAAAACATACACTTCAAAAAACATCACCTTGCCTATCTCTTGCACATAAATCATAGAGTACCACCTTGCCTGTGCAGCCCTTACTTTCTCAATTGCTAAAAATTGCTGGCATCATTAACTGACTTCACATTACGCTATTTCTCTTTCTGCCGAACCTGTCATCACCTCATTTTCTCCTGCATCCCCTGGTTTGACAGATGCACTTGCAGTAATACTTTTCCAGTTTTTGACTTATTCAGATTCTGCTATATTGCCAGCTTCCTCCTGAGAGCGCTGCTGGATCAGGAGCCTGCTTCCTGTGCTTGCACATAGAACTGAAGCAGAGTTCCAAGCACCACAAGAACTGCAATCTTGTGTCCTACAGTTAGGCTGCTTATTTCCAACTTAACACATGCTGTGCAGATTTATCCATGATCCAACAGAAACAAATGACTTTTCCAAAGGAAATTCATGCAGCCCACATTACTGTGGTCTAGACATCTCTGTCTCATTGACAGGGACAGGGAACACGCCTTACCTATACACAGTCCACACAGAACATTGAAGTGCATTCATCGCTTCCGGAAAATCAAGCAGGTTTTTATTCTGTGTTGTTTGCATGTGCCTGATTTTTAGAGCTGGTGATTATAGCTATTCTTTTGGGTACTTTACAAGACCATGTATAAAATTGGCATGTAACAAATAATGAGTTTCATTTTTCTTTTAAAAATAACTTTTAAACAGGAAACTATAGTGGTGATTGCAGCATGGATAGATTGATATGGAGCCCTATCAAAATCATGCAACTGCTGATACAACATTATTTCAGTAGGGAATTTAAGGAGAATTAATCAAAAACCACCCCACTTTTCTAGAAAATCTTATAATCAAATAAGTTTTGTGACATTGTTAGATCACACACCATTTTGTTTAAAAGCTACTCATAAAAATGTGAAGTAAATTAATCCACCTAAAAAATCTAAAAAAGTAGTCACCAGTATCAAGTTGGGGTGCCTGTAGAGGGGTCTGTCAAATGCTAGTCAGCTTTTTTAACTTCAGTACTTACTATAATTACAATTACTGTACTGATAAAAGGTATACTGATATTGAAGGGAAAATGTGCAGACTTTGTGTCTGAAGAGTACTGTAGTTCACTCTTTTGCTCAAGTAAGAACCAAACCACACTGTTTTTACTATCTTACCCTTTACCCCTGCTATAAAGGAAACCCTGTATCTCATGTAGCTGTTACTTCTCTCAAGCTGCTGAGTGTTTAATTGCAACACAAACAGTGTTTGTATGTGTGGCTCATACAAAGCATGCGCAACCGCAACCCATAAAATAACCCAAACATGGCTTCAGACAAAGAGAAACCGTTCTCACAAATTACTCTTATCTTCTTAATATTTGTCTTTATTTTTAGTCTGCTTTTATTTCTAGCCCAGCTAGGATCCTAGAGTTATTTCTGTGTAATATCTGCCAATTCAATTAATGGTCTGTCTCCTCCCTCTTCCAGATCATTAATGAAGATGTTAAATAAAACCAGTTCTAACACTAATCCCAGGGTGCCTTGGCAGACATTTCTCCTCACAACATAATTCATCATACCCTTTGTTTGGAGATTGCTTGGATGATACAGCTGATGTAAAAGAATGCCGCCCACCTGCTTGGCTATGTTATCCACAGGGAACATATTACACCAATTACAAGAAAACTTCACTGACTTTATTTGCTTCTTGCTGCAATCCAGAAAATGAAGAGGGTTGAAAAGGTTCTAGAGAGGAGCTCTAAACTTTTTGATACCTGAGAGACAGTTCAGCAACCAGATCACTGGGAATGCTCTTCCTAGAAGCACATTTCTACTTTTTGAAAAGAAGACCTGATAAATTAACAGAGATAGAGATGCAAAATCTCAGGTTAAAGAAAAAAAAAAAGAAGGCTCAAACCCATCAATTCCTAAAAGAAAGCAACCTATTTGATGAAAGTGCTCCCAAACCAGAGTATATCAAGCTGAAAATCAGCTTCCTCTGAATCTTTGATAGCAAAATCTATTTACCTGAAGTTAAGCTGTATTTAAATTACTTTGTACTTTGTACTTCTACTGATGGAGAATTCTCTGGATAATTTTGCACCCCAGATAATGATCTATGTAATGTTGTTACATGGTATCACCAACTTAGTGGTGGTTTTTTTAGTGGTTGAAACTCCTGGCGTAATCTCCTTACTCCTTACTGGCAAATCAGCATACAGATGGTCAAAGCAAGGTCTTTCCCCCTTTGAATAAATAATAAAAATAAGACATTATGTGGTCATTGTGAGTTTCAACAGTTTTTATTCTATTTGTATAAATAGTTTATATAAGCTCTATAGTGGAAGCTTCCCACTATTACAAAAAGATACCAGGGGCCCTACATTTTAAAACAGCAGTCAGCTTAAACCCAAGATTACTGCAGCTGGTATTCTTAATGGGTAATTTCATGATTCAGATATTATTCATGTTGTTTGTGGATATAAATGGCTTTATTTTATGAAGTTCTTTCAGTTTTCTTCATCAGATTCTATATAGTATTAACCAACATTAATCTTTCCCTAGTTACTCCAGTGTCTAAAACCTTTTACAGTGATGACACTTTTATTCACTGATTTATACAGCCTCTTTTTTTTTTTTTTTTTTTTTAATCAGATCTGACTTAAGATGGGCAGTAGAACAGTCTACAACTACTTATCGACAACCCTCTTTTGTCTGTGATGGGCCACACTCTAAATAAAAAAAAATCTCACCATTATCACCATAAATCTGCATGATGAAACTAAAGTTGAAGGCTGAAATATAGTAGAGAGAGTTCAAAATACCTGAAAGCAAAAGGAATAAATCATTCATAGTATTGCAGTGTTGCCAACACTTACACTGAAAAAGTGCATCCTAAAGCAAGGTTTTGTCCTTTTTGAACTTTCTGGTACTCCTGTCAAACCTTTGTCTCCTCATGTTCTATCAGGTTATACTCTGCCAAAGCAACCTTCTCTCCACTTCACAAATCACAGGAAAATTTTGCACAGAAGCCCACCTCTTACTGCTGTAGCAGTTTAATCAGCAACTGTTTTTGACAGTCCCCTGACAACAGCTCTTAGATACAGTATTTCATTATCAGGAGGGGAAAAAATAAATAAAGCATGAGTTGGCAGCATGTGCAGAATACAATTTGGAATTTGTTTGAGTAACAAAGAATTTCACACAGTATTCAAAACCACAGCAAGAGCAATATGGCGGATGAAGAGTGTAGATCTTAGACTCACGGGAAACAAGCAGATTGGAAGAAACCTCTGCTCAGCTAGTCCCACTCAAAGCAAGGCAATATTCAAAGTGAGATCAGGTTCCATAGGGTTTTTACCCCAAGAGGACTCTGGTAGGGTGGAGATTTCATATGCACTCTGGACAACCTACTCCTGGTTCTTAACCTCTTTTCATGAATTTACCTTTTTTTTTTTTTTAATATATATAGAAAAAGATGTCCATTCCTGAATGCATTGCGTTGCCTCTTGTCCTTTTGCTGTGAGCCTCTGAGAAGAGCCTCTGCATCCTTAACAAATTTCCTTTTTCTTAAGCAGGTGAAGACAGAAATCAGAGAAGTGTAGAAAGCCTTGCCTTTCTCTTCTGCTAAGCAAACACTACTTTCTCAGCTTCTTGCCATCCAGCTTGTTCTCCAGCCTCCTAAACATGTTGGTGGAGCTCGGCTGGACTCACTTTAGTTTGTCAACGTCTTCCTGTGCTGAGAAATCCAAAGCTACACACTGGAGTCTAGGTGTGGTTTCCTATGATATAACAAAGCAGAACCCAGCACCTCCCGTGACGTAACTAAGCAGAACCCAGGGCTTCCTGTGGTATAACTTAGCAGAACGCACGGCTCCCCGTGACACGATTAAGCAGAACGCACGGCTCCCGGTGCCGTTCTCCCGCGTGGCCACACGGGCGCGCTGCCGGCTCGCGTTCCCCGTGCCCGCGGGCCGCCTGCAGACCCATCCTGCCGCGCTGCTTCGCCGCCACCCAAAGCCCCGCCGAGCACTTGTCGCAGGGGTTATTCTACCCCAGTAGCTGCACTTTGAAAAAGAGGCATTCTCTCGCCTCTGTACAAGCCCAGAGTTCTTTGTTTCTGACTTTCCTCACGTCTACAAAATACACTGCATCTATTCACTCTGAAACCCAGCAAATCATTTACCAATTCTGCTCTTTGAGGTCTACATTTGTTTTTTTTTTTTTTTTTTTTTTTTTCTTCTAACCCCTTGAGAGGAAAAAAAAAAAAAAAAAAAAAGAAATCTTGGCTGGTCCTCCTCTGCTTTCCTGTCTTGAAAGCCAGGAATGAAATGAAAACCTCAGCTGCAGTAATGATATGCTGCTTCCTTCCAGCCAGGAGGAAAAATCTTTCTCAAATCTCCACAAGGACAGGCAGAAATTCATAAAGAGCTAAAGCTTTTTATCCTACATCAAAACTCTCTCTAGCCTTTACCAAACTCAGCAAGATCTATCCTTTCCTTCCAAATTGTTACCCTTGACTAAGGCTCAAGAATAAAGTAGTGATTGTAAGCTCTTTGGGACAGTCAGGAAGATAGACATCACTTTTGGGTAAAATGAGTACCTTGGAAGACAAAAATAGAAATAAAGTTCATAAAATGGGACATTCACATTACTTTCATTAGCCAATTTGAGTTCTGTTTTGCATTCTTTCTTGCTGATAGGGTTGCAAGTAATAAATATATGTATGGAAGGCATCCAGTTTTGTTTAATTCACTGGCATTGTCTGAGGAGCAATGAATCATGTCAGAGATTTAAAGGGATTACTGACAGAGAAGAGTGTAACCTTTCTTCCAATACAGCAGCTGTTCTGAAAAATTTCCATAATAACAGTTGCTTTTAATTATATAAAGAATTGCAAAGCCTTTTTAGCTTCATATCAATAATGCAGCTTTGATTCCAAAGTTGCTAAAGAGATAATCCTCGGCCTTTTTTGTCAGGGCCAGTTTGTGAATAGCAATGATTTAAATCCCAATGTCATCTTTTTTTTTTCTAAGGAAGGAAAGAATAGTCTTTATTTCCTTGGAACTTGGACTGAAAAATTACAAACAATGCTTGGAAAACATTATTCTCATAAGAGTCCTTCAAGAAATGCTACTGATGCCTAAACAGACAGATGTAAAATAAAAGTATCAGAAGTATGGAATAGATATGAGAAGAAAAAAAAATTCTAAAATATCTAGTCAAACATTACTGATAAGAATAAATCATAAATCTCTATATCTAGAATTGGCGTGTTTTACTAAAGAAGGATTATTTTTAGTAATTTTCAGGGCCCTTCCAAGTCAGTAAAAATTGCATTTCTTTATCTTCCACTCTTCCTGCTTCTCTCTGTGATTAAGTACTGGCCTCTGACTGCTTAATGCTTATTCATTCCTCATTTTCTGGGCAGATCACTAGTTTGTGAACGTAATTAGAGACCCCTGCTATCCCTTCTAAGCCTTGAATCTTCAGGCTAATTAAAATGGAGTGCTGCACATATACACACAGCTGATAAAGGCTTATAGCAAGGTACTAGGAGTCATTCTATTTGTGTCACAAAAAAAGTAAAAACTCATTGCAACTGCTAGGACAGAGCAACATTTTTGCTATGGTCCTCTTTTGTGGTTTAAGAATGGTATCCTCCAATCAAGTCTTCTCACTGAGACATTCCAAACCATGTACTACTCCCTTGCTTCTCCTTTCCCTCCCCTCCCACTCTGCAGAGAGCTGGAGAGGAGAACTGGAGGCACAAAAGGCAAAGATCATGCAGTGACTGAGATAACAATTTACTGGAAACAGTAATGAGATAAGAAAACAAACAGTAACAGCAACAATATTAAAAGCAAAAGTGTACAAGAGAGAAAGGGATTCACATGCAAAAATGCTCACCGTGGGGCTCAACCTGACCGAAGCCATGTCACCCCAACCACTCTCTCTGACTTGGCACTGGCACCATGCTTATGTGAGCAGTAGGAGCCCTTCTCCCTGGAAGAGTCCTTTTCCCTCACCCCTGTCGATGACCTGAGGTGGTACAGAACAACCTGTGGGTCCCAGCCATGCCCCCTCCCAGCTACTGCAAAAATTAACCCTGTCCTGGCCAGAATCAGGACACTTTCATTGTATTTTGCCCAGCAAATACCATTTATTTTGTTCTTAGAACTTCATAAATCTTCTAATACTATCTATGCTTTTGAACGAATATTATCTTAATATTTTCCAGTACAGCATTAAAGTATAACATTTAAAGTTGAAGAAAATATGGTAAATTCTTCATCAAGATCACATTCTCCTAATTCCTCTTGTTTTTCCTTGAGGTGTTAATCTTTAACGTAAAACTTCCAGGATAAGTGAATATACCTCAAAGCAGTGCACATATAAATACAATATAGACAAGAAGGCTACAAAGAATTTTTCTGCCTCTCTCCAGGCACCATATTTCTCCTTTCATCTGTTTTAGTATGTAGATAGCCTAGAGGCGCTGCTAGACACTTTATCTTAAAGATCTTCAAGACTTTACCATTTGTATAAACTACTGCATAATTTAAATGTTTTCATTTCTCCTCCAGACAAGTTTAGTAACTTTTACTTAATTTGGGAGGAGCCAAAATCCATCAGCAAAACAAGGAAAACTACTGGCCCTGAACTGTGTCTCAAGATACAGTCAAGTTATGAGCAGTGTTCATAAATGGCCAAGAAGGATGTCTGTACTTACCCCATGAATATCCAGCTTCAGTAAGATCTGCTGTCCCCATCCTGAGGCAGTTGCACTTTGCTGTCATATTGTTTCTTCAAATAAAGTTAAACTATGACTGTAAATTAGATTATGCCGTTCTGAATGGGTACAGGCATCTCTGCTGACTGATTCGAATATCTAAAAGCAGAGTGTGTACCTGGAAAGGGAATAAGAACTTTTAAGGAGTTATAGTTTTCAGTACAAACTTATAAAGTACCTTTTTATTTTTTTCAAGTATCTTCCAAACATTTTATTTCTGAATTTAAGTACGGTCTAAGTCAGTTCTACTCCAATACTAATCTATAATTTAAGAATTGCAAAGGATCTTTTCTCCTTTGGGTATAATATTTTGAGAAAAAGATTCAGGAAAGAAATTTGAAATTCATCATTTTGTACTACAGTGAATATTTCTGAACAAATTAATATAATTTTCGATCTTTCTTTTTTTCCAGTTTTGCTTTCTAACACAAAAAACCCTCACTTAACTAAACTCCCAGCTTCACATCAACAGTGAACTTGCTGAGGAGACATTCTAATCTTTCTGCCAAGTCTTTTCCTAAGAAGCTAAGTTTCTGCTGTAGCCAATTATCTCCACCTAGAATGTGCTCATAAATCAAGACTTGATACCAGTTTCTTTATACCTCATATGTAGATAGAATTGTTTAACTATCTCTACATATCTTGTGTTTGGAGTATGCTCCAAGACATGTAGTTTCTTGTAATGTTTACATGGTCAACTCAAACAAAAACATGGTGAGGAGTGTTGTCTCACTTGGGAGTGGTCTCCGCAATTCCTTCTCCTGCTGGCTTAAAATAGTCACACAAGCAGGAACATATCTAGGTTCAAAGCACTCCATATGATTTGAAGCAGCATGTGGACTCGATCTTGTGTCACCAAAGGAACTGCCATTTTCACTGGGTTACTAGATACTCTGATGGAGAAAAGAAGAGGAATCTTTCAGTAAAAAATTACAATTAAAAAAAAAAAAGGTAGATGGATACTGAATACTTGAGAACATAACTTATTAATGACACCATTGTGACACAGATTCACTTCCAACAAGCCAAAATTAAATTCATAATCTCTAAAGCCCCTGTCACTATTAATTGCAAAATCACAGCTGTAGATCAGAATATTCTTCCAGAGGTAATTCTACTACAAAACATAAAGTTTGAGGTGGCTATGTTCAGCAGTCATATGTTGAAAATTATATTTGATAATTCCAAGCTAATCTAAATGACCTTGGTGATAGCCATAGCTCTAGTGAAACACAAAGTATGTTATGCAAAGAAAAAGCATTCTGATAAGGGGAATGGCTCAGAAAGGTGTCTTTTCTAGTCTACTGCATACTTTCTCAGGAAAGCTCTACGATCAATTTTCTCCACTTCCCAGGGGAAGGATGCACCACTGATTGGATTGCTACAGCAGCTTAAAGAAGCTGCCACATTCTCTTTTTTGAAAAAACTGCTTTGCTTGGATTTCTAACCAAAGCAGCTGTTTCACTGCTATGAGTCCAGACTGCAGAGAAGCATCTAGGAAACTCCATTGGCACTTCCAGACAGTACCTGGCTCAGCACACAACTGCATCATGTTCTCTGACATAACTCTCCCCTTACACTGCATAAGGGAAACAGGGTGACTGCTTGAACGTTCGCAGCAGGGTATCCAATAGAAGGAACTACCATTGTTCCCTGTGTGGCTAATGGAGAGAGAGACCTAATGAGGCCCCTGCTCTAAATCACTGCCTGGTGAGGTGCCTACCTATTCCCACTGATTACATAGAGAATTCAGAGTTTCCAACACCTTAGGTATATAGTATACTTGATGGACCTCAATTATTACTGAATTTTAGGGAGTGTGAACAGCTTGCCTGTCTCTTTTTAATCCTGACTCCTTCTTGTGGATTTAATCCTTTGGTCTGAGCAGCAGAAAACTTCAAATTAAAGAGAGATTATTTCCACTTCCTCACCCCACTCCCCCCCTACCTGAGCAAAGTCCAAGAAATTAACACAGTATGAAGGTCTCTTTGGAAAGAAGTAGGGTCTTCGGTGTTTGAAAGCAATCTGTATCTAATTCCTGATTGAAAATAGCCAAACTACTCTGCTGAAAACGAACATGTCAAACTAGCCAAGGTTTTCAAAGGTGTTGCATTTTTCATCTCTAGGGAAATCAAGGATTGCTATAGAGATAAAAAGCTATCTTTTCTAAAAGAGTGGTATCTTGTTTACAGCCAACCAGTCACTGAGAGGTGAACTATCATACTCTTAATCACTACGCAGGGAAATTCTGGTAATATTGTGACAATATTGAAAAAACAGTAATTTTTAAAAATAGAGTTGCACACATAATTAAGCAGTTTAGGGTTTTTTGCATTCTCTGTCTGTCTAGTTCTAAAGCATGTCCTCATTGGAAACTTCGAGTACAATATGTACTTGTATAAGTATTTTTCTTTCTTCTTTAGTATATGAGTTGGAACCCTAAGAATATGCTTATCTGTGACTAGCTTTCAATAGGTAGAAATTAGGAGAGAACTATTAAATCTCAACTATCCCTTTTACCTCCAAACCATTAATCCATTAATTACTCCATTTTGAACACATACTCCATGTTCAGTGAGAATGGTATGTAAGTTGTAGCATTTTAGTATGGCTGCAACAATGAAATAAATGCAAGAAACTCTCATACTAAAGCTGTTATTCACAACTTGGTTAAATATTTTTATATTGATACTTCACTGCAGTTTCCAAAGAACCTCCTTGATCTCTGTCTTTACAATAACTGCAGCTGTAAAAACAAAGCCACAATAGTATGGGCCTTTTTGTAAAAGAAAGCAAGACCTCTCTACCAATAAAAGAATCCAAACACTCAGGGCATTATTTATTTTCAGATAACTGACAAAAAATAATTTAACTTAAATATGTGTTCGTATCAACTATTGCATGACCCTCAAAAATCACTGACAGATCAGGAATTTATAACCAGAACGCATTCCCTGGACAGTGACTATTTGGATTAATTGCATTAAGAGACTTAATTTTGAAGGATTTGGGAATGTTTTTACAAGGTTTAGGAAGGATTTCATTGGGATTACATGATGAGCAATTCTGAGTGTGCTTAACTGTTCATATTAACTCTCTAGGCAACCATGAAACAGATCAGTCATATACTGATTATTAATTCTTATCCAAGATTTTGTCACCATAAAGGGCACACCTTTGCAGTTCAGTGTACACTTCAACCAGCCAGTAGGAAAAAAACCCCTATGCCTCAGCAAGGATCTCAGTGCTGATGTTCTTCGGACTGCTGGATTTGAACAGGGTGCGCTTGTACTCTGCATATTTCTCTTCTCTTGTGTTGCCTTCAGAAAAATGTAATTTTACAATTTGATCTAAAATTATATTTGTTGGTCTATATTTAAATTGATCTATATTTGCTGTATGATAATATTCCTTGCCAACTCCATTTTCAAAACTCTAATAATTGCAAATTCAACATAGGTATTTAAATTGAGCACCAATGTCCTAAGATTAAGATATTAATTCAAGGGAGAAAATATGCATAAACTAAAAAGTTTTAGCAGTTGGATGTCGGTAGCTCTACTTGCACAAATTAGCTACATCAATTTTATGCCAAATGTCCTGTTACATGAACTGGGACAACAAGGCAGAGAATCAGGGCTTCTATACAAATTCTGGAAATCTGAATAAAAAAAGAATTGCATCCTTTTCATAATTCTGAGAAGCCTGAAGTTTTAGAAAGAAATGTATTTTTCTGGTTTAAATTTTTTTCTCTAATGAGATCACAACTGCAGTAATATACAAAAAACATGAGTGTCCAATTCTAAGCACACTGTTCTGTTTTATGCTGCTATCTGAAGATAAATATGCAAATGCACAAACAAATCAAGAAATGATGCCTGCAAACACCACTGGGAAAAACAGCAGCAGGAGCTGTGCACAGAGCTCCAAGAACGGGGGACAAATTTATGAACATATGTAGATTTATTCAATTTTTGTTTTAAAAATAGATTTTACCTTTCACTGCAGATAACGTGTCTTACTTGCTGTATCAATTATTGTACAGTAGAATAATCTGATTTTGTCAATGCAAAGGCAGACAGGAAGTAAAAAAATGTTGTACTTGAGTGAGATTTATTTGCTTGTTTGTTTTCTGAAATTTGCACTTTTAATTACCTGTGGGAGAGATTCTTGTGGATATTGGATTTTTCAAAATCAAAATAAGGTGTGAACAACTATTGATGGAATTAACTGCCAAGAAATGTTAAATTCTAATACAGAACTCTGAAAGAAATTTAACGAAGTTTTTAATTTTTTATGTTTAAAACTTGCCTTGTAGCCTGGGAACTTCAGTGTTGAAACTGAATGGCAGCAACTGAGATTTCCTGACTCAAGGAAATACTTCCACAAAACCAGCTAAGACTATTCTATTTGGAATGCTGTAAAACGCAGTAATATATTTCTCAGTTGGCTACGCTATTAGATCACTAAAAAACTGTATCAGCAATAATATTGCCCAACAACTGTACTTAATTCGGCTGCTATCATTTAGGTACTTCTACCTAAACCCCATCCTGACTTAGAGTTCAGCACTGGTCATTTGCTTCAGAATATAGAACAGTCAGACTGGTATATTGTAGGAGCCTGGGGGTGGGTCGGTCGGGACCGGGCATAGACCGACGGCGACGAGAGATCTCTGAAGTCAGATCTTGGAACACGCGGTTTATTGCAAAGGGCGTGGGTACAGGGGCACTGCTTAGAGCTGCAGCTGGCAGCTCTGAGCAGGCCCAAGAGAGCAAAAGAGCAAGCGAGTAAGTAAAGAGAGAGAGAGAGAGAGAGAGAGAGAGAGAGCGTGCGAGGAATGAGAGTGAAGAAGAAGAAGAAGTGATGAAGTCCTGGTTACAATACAATAAATCATCTTCTGTACTGAATATTCTAATTGTCACTAACCAATTTAATACAAGATACAAATCCTATAGCATTTACATACAGCCTATAAGAGTTCTTATATTACCATAGAGTGTTACATCTTAACTCCTAAAAACTACTCTTTGGACCCCTTCTGCTGAGCTAGTAGGGTCTGCTCTGACCCTTGGACCTGCCTGCAAGCAGAGGGTATTGTTCAATCAAGAGGGGATTACCTTCAGTCGGCCACACCATTGTTTTCCAGTTGTTCAGTAACTAAGACTCATTTCGATGTCACCTACAGTTTTCATATTCCCAAAATCTTTTGTCAGGCGATCATATTTATAAGGCTTTCCTGTTTCATCTTCCCCAACAGTATATTACAGTGCTATTACCTCTCTTCCCTTTGTTGCAAATATATTATTAAATGTTTTTATTAAAGCAAAGAAACTCCCAAACGTTTGTCGACCACCAAACACTTTAATATGAATCTCACCAACAACGGATTGTACATACCTGGAATTCAACTCCAATGGAATAAAAGTGCATGAAAAAGGTGAGTTAATGCAGAGTCTCTGGTTAACATTCATGTACATAAGTGGAAAAATGGTTAGAGAACCTAATTAATGGTTACTATTGGAACTTCTGATTCTGCAGAATTAGACTTGGAATTGAAACCCCAATCTGCTGTTACACACTGCACAAACCATCTACTGAAAAATATCCAGCTATGAAATCCCTTATTATGAAAAACATTTTATTTGACTGCTGTTGGGGAAGATGAAACAGGAAAGCCTTATAAATATGATTGCCTGACAACTGCCAAGTGACAGTAACAATTGTTTATACTTTGAAGGTACTTAGATACGAATATAGAAACCTGAGTTATGTGTCAATTTCTAATTGCTTGAAAGAACAGTAAGGCAGAATTCTAGAGCAGAAGAAAAATCACTTTCACATGCCATTTTTGAACACTTCTGATTTCTGACTGGTGAGCTTAATTCTCTGGCTAAAAATTGCTTTATTGTCTTGATACTAAAAGATCACAGCAAAAAACACCACTAAGAAAAAGAAAAAAGGCATTTGCAGCAAGGGTAGTACACCCTATCTTCAGCAAAAAATGTGAATTATATTTTACTTCAGCAATCATTTAGCCTGCTTTATCCACTTCCCTTCATGTAAAAAAAATATTATTCTTTTACAAAAAACACATATTGATTGAACCCAGATAGAAGAGTGGATGTGGGCTGTGTATATAAGAAATAACATTGAGAGTTTTCAACCAGTGTATTGCCTCACAAGCTGGCCCTTAGGAAATAATGTCCAGTGCTCTACTTTGCAACGCAATTTCCCTCAATTTTCTTAGAGCTCGTGGACTTATTATGCCTGTTCGTACTTCAAATGTGGCAGGGAAAGGAGCATTTTACTTCTGTAAACCTAGACTTACTGCAAAAACCTGTTAAATACCTGTGGGAGACAGAGGAGTAGAAACCCCTGCAATTAAAGGAGGCTTTGATTTACAACCCTGGAAGAGACTAGGTCTGGCTTAATTGACAAAAGGATTACAAGCTTGTATTCCTATAGTTATAAGTTAAATTGTACACTGGGTGTTTTGGTGGAGGGTTTTAAAATATAATAGTGTGATTTTATACAGTTTAAGTTAAGAATGTAGATGGTATAATAGAGACATCTGTGTGTACGTGACATGAGAAGTTATTGGTCAAGACGCAGCTGCATTGCAGTGAGCAGTGCCACAGGTGATAGGTCATAAATCCAAAACAAAGTGTCGTTTTAAGTGTCTATTGGATTAGAAAGTTATAAATTAAGATGTAACCCTAAATCTTGTGACTAGTCGCCATTACTCGGAGGTGTTGTAAAATCTCACGCCTCGGCTGATGCGTTTGTTATTTTAAACAATAAATTCGTGTAATTGCATAGTCCCATCCCTTAAAGTTATTTTCCTCCGACACGTGAAAGCGCGGAAACGGACAAATACCGACTTTTTAAAAGCTGAAACTAATTTCTAATTGCGGATTAAGTTTTGAAAGAAGACGCATTTGCGAGTGTTTTAGACAATAACAGGGAGCTACCAGGAGCCCAGAGACTCTCATGGTAGCCCCGTTATTGTCCAAAACGACGGCCAGCAGCTACCACAGAGCAGAGCACACACAGCAGCAGCGTGCCGGCCGTGTGGGGCGGGGCCCGCGCGGCAGCACCGCCCTCAGGCGCGCGGGACATTCGAAGGGCGGGCGGAGGCGGCGCGGGGCGCTCGCGGCCATGGTGGAGGGCCCGGGCTGCGCGCTCTGCGCCGAGCGCCTGCGGGCGCGCCTGCGCCGG